>NC_081409.1:662108820-662708820 GCF_030272615.1 Cryptomeria japonica | reverse complement strand
ATATTTCTGGGATATTCCACTAAGAGAAAATCTCTCAAATGCTACAATAATATGACTCAGAAAATTGTTGAGAGTATCAATGTCAGGGTCGATGAATCCTCTAAGAAGCCTGAGGAAACCTACATCGAGCAAATGGAAGATGAACTGGGTATAGCCTTTTGGAAACCAGTTAAGAAAGAAACAAGCAAAGACCTCAGTGTTCTTGTACTGGTAGAAGCTACAGTAGCTAGATAAGAAGAAGTAAGTGAAGAAGAAGAGGAAAAGAAAGCAGAACCAGCTAGAGTCATTCCTAGATATGTGAAACTACATCATGATCCAAAGCATATCATAGGAGATAATGATGTAGGGATACTCAAAAGAAGAAAGGTGAAAGAAAACTTTTGCATGATTTCTGAATTGGAGCCCAAGACTTACAAATGAAGATTGGATTAAGGCAATGAAAGAGGAGCTAGACCAGATAGAAAAGAATGCAACATGGTCTTTGGTACCTAGAGCAGAACACAAGAATGTCATAGGTACCAAATGGGTCTTCGGGAATAAGATAAATGAAGAAGGCACAGTTGTGAGGAACAAGGCAAGACTTGTATGCAAGGGATATGCTCAGGAAGAAGGAGAATACTATGGAGAAACCTTTGCTCCTATGGCTATACTGGAAGGTGTCTGAATGCTACTTGTATTTGCAAAATTCAAGGGATTTAAGGTATACCAGATGGATGTGAAGTCTGCGTTCTTGAATGGAATCCTAGAAGAGGAAGTGTATATTGAGCAACTGGATGGGTTTGCCTTATCAGAAGATAGTAACTTGGTGTGTAGATTACACAAGGCCCTGTATGGATTGAAACAATCACCAAGGGCATGGTATGAATGGTTACACTCTTATCTTGTGAAAATAGGATTTCAGAGAACAAGTGAGGATAGTAACATATATCTGAAATCTCAAGGTGATCAGATTCTGATCTATGAAGTATTTGTAGATGACAAAATCTTTGGAGGAGATGATGAAATGAGTCATGCTTTTGCAGATGAAATGAAGAAAGAGTTTGAGATGTCTTTGATTGGAAAGATAAAGTTATTCATTGGTTTATACATTCAACAAATGAAAGAGGGTATCTTTATTACCCAATCCAAGTATGTCAAAGAGGTATTGAAGACCTTTGGCATGGCAGAGAGCAAAATGGTTAGTACATCAATGGTGATCGGCTGTAAACTAACTAAGGAAGATGATTCAGTGTTGGTGAATGAGAAGGAATACCGGTCAATGATAGGTAAGCTGCACTATATGGTGCAGAGCAGACCAAATATTGCTCATGCAGTGGACATAGTAGCTCATTTTTAGAAGAGTCCAAGAGAATCCCACTTGGTGGTGGTAAAGAGGATTCTTAGATACCTAAAAGGGACTATTGACTATGGATTGTGGTATCCATACAATGGTGATTTTAATCTCAAAGTGTTTACCGATGTAGATTGTGTAGGTAATGTGGACGATCGGAAGAGCACAACCAGTGGAGCATTCTTTCTTGGTGGAAGACTAGTCTCCTGGGCAAGTAAAAAGAAGAGTTGTATTTCTTAGTCTATAGCTAAAGTAGAATATGTGCCAGCATTTATGAATTGCACTCAGGCAATATGGATGAAGCATGTACTAAATAGCTTCAAAATACCTATATCTGAATCGGTGAGTATATTTTGTGACAATACTAGTGCAATCAATATTTCCAAGAATCCGGTATTGCATGCTAGAACTAGGCACATTGAGCTCAAGTATCATTTCTTGAGAGAGAAGGTTCAAAACAGAGAAGTCATATTACAACATGTTTCCAATAAGGAGCAGCTAGTAGACATATTCACTAAGCCCTTACCGAAGACTACATTTACCTATTTGAGAGGTGAATTAGGGGTTTTTCCCCTTCATGAAGTAAACTAAAGATGTGTGCTCCACATCAGTCAGGTATTATTTTGATAAATCTTTCAGGATTGATGTGTTGAAGGATGCTACTCCATAGGAGGAGCAACATAGTGGAGTCTGGAAGATTGTGCCTCCACTTTGTCATTATTGTCAAAGGGGGAGAAGATATCTTTTGAAGATATTTTATGCACTGGTCTATGATGTTTATAATTGCAATGCTACACTAACTATTGCCATCAATGCCAAAGGGGGAGATTCTTGACATTTGATGAACCGGTATATTGGCATATGATAATATGATGATAATGTATGTTGTCATTGATGTCAATAAGTACAGGTCAACCAACATGAAGATTGCAAGAAGTTGTTACTAATGTTCAAGTTGGAGAATCGGTATGAAGAGATGTAGTGAACCGGTGTCGGGGTTTCACTAAGTGTGACTACTAGTTGGTAGTCTCAGCTTTAGGGTTTTCGGTTTGGCAATATAGCTTGTGCGATGCAATCGATGATATTTTGTGATGAGTTAGCTAAGAAATCAAGATGAGATCGAGATGCCATGTCAGTTTTGTGCACATGAAGGATTTCCTTGAGGATCTTGCATGTGAAGATTGATTGCATTAAATGACTACCTCGGGAATGAACATTCCTCTTATATGAGAAGAAAGCGTGATGGGTTACTAATTTCTTTGTGTGGTGAAAAATGGATGATGCAGAATGACTTGTGATCTATTTGAGATTGTTTCATTCTATGAAAAATGTTTGGACAATCAGGATTGGACTGCTTGTAATTTGTCATGGCCAAACTTTGGGCAAAACATGGACAAATATTTTTATTTTTTTTTAAATATAACTTTTAAAAGCATTGATTCGACAATTATAACTTGCTACAAAATGGTTTGTCTTAACTACGTTTAGAATTAACTTTACCTACTAACTTAAATAAATGAAAATAATTTAAAATTAAATGCGGATTATAATGGACTAGCTTTATTGTCGCCCAGTCTATTTATTTAAAATTAAGTATCAACTTCATTCATATTTTAATTCATAAACACCTCTATCTAATAAATTTAAAATAAATATGAATTTCATTGATATTCAGTTCATAAACGTCTCAATCTATTTAAATTTAAAATAAATATTAACTTCATTAAGATTTATCTCATGAATATCTCAATCTATTTAAATTCAAATTTAATATTAACTTCGTTAATATTTAAACACACCTCTACCCATATAAATTTAAAATTAAATATTAGCTTCATTAATATTTACATCAACTCGGCCTATTTAAATTTAAAATTAAATATTACTTCCTGAATATTTAATTCATCAACATCTCCCTCTTTTTAGGTTTAAAATGGTATTTTACCACTATATATATATATATATATATATATATATATATATATATATATATATATATATATATATATATATATATATATATATATATATATATATATATATATATATATATATATATATATATATATATAAGTAAGTCTAAAGGGCTTACCCATGCAAACCCTAATCCCTTATTTAATTTATATAATAAGCTTCCTTATTTTATTTTAACAATCATTATTCATGTTTTACCATAGCCCTAACCGGGCTAGGGTTTTCTCCTTTTTTTTTGTTGCTTGGTTGTGCAGGGCTGAAGGCTTAATGGCGGCGGCCATGGCAGAGGGTGGGGGTTTTCTTTGGGCATATGTTACACAGAGGGGGGAAGGCGGCGGCGTCCCCATGACCGCCGCTCACTATGGGTTCCACAGTGGCGGGAACCACTATGGCCGCCCACAGTGGCAGCCCCTAGGTCATCCACTGTGGATGCCATAGTGGCGGCCTAGGCCGCGCCGCCCACTATACAGACCACAGTGGTTCGGCTTCCCAGCCGGCCACTATGCTTCGCACAGTGCATTCGGCCGAGCCCCCCAAACCCTCGTTTCAATTTTATTTTTTTTATTTATTTATTTTTCTTTTTAAATAGTTTTTTGTTTAATTAAATTTTTTTTTTTTTTAAATATATTAAATTATATATATATATATATATATATATATATATATATATATATATATAACAGGTATACATTAGGGATGAAAAACAATATATATATCTATATATACATTTTTATTTTTTTTGTTGCATATTAGATCTAGGGCAACCTCTACATGCATTTATATGTTGATTTTTTTTCCTTTTGAATCATTTTCAACATAATAGTTAAAGTCTTCCGAATTAAATTTATGTAAATATAATTTCTTTATTCTAAGATACTTGCTATTAAACTCTGAGATGGACTAGTTTCTTTAAATTTTATTTTCTACAAATATTTAACTCACAGATTTAAATAAACTTATCCAGCAACTATAGAAATAGGATATTATTTAAATTAGATAGGCCATTTAACTTTAGATTTACTTTCTGCAACAAAGGCAATTAACAGAATTAAATAAACTTAAAACAACAACTATTGAACTAAGGAATGATTTAAATCAAATAACTATTTACTCAAAAAAAAAATTTCTTTTATTTCTACAACTAAGTAAATTCCAGAAATCAATAAATTTAATAGCAACTTAATAAATCCAGAATGTATGAAATTAAAACTGTGGAAATAATTATAAATACTTTAGACTTTATTTATGCAATTCTATAGGTGATTTTATTTTCTGCAACTATAATTATCTAGAATCCTTAAACTAAAATCATGCAATTAGGAAATTAAACTGCAATATTTTTATTCAAGCAACATGCATACAATCATTAAATCCTTTCTTTATTTCCTAGATTTATTTCACATGCATAAAGGGGTAAAATAAATTTAGTTGCTTTCCCACATTATTAATATATTTAACAATTATTAAATTCAGAAAACACAACTTTAGAAAACTAATCCAGATTTATTCATTTCATCTTTTACAATATAACAAATAAACTATTACATTTCTAGGAATTACTTTAAAAGACACTATAGTCATTTTACAAATAGGTCACTCAACTTTTATAATGAGGACATTTTAAAACAGAATAGTAACATATTTCCAAATGGATTCTGCAACAAATAACTCCATCGAATTTTCCACTCATCCTAATCCCTTTCTTTCAACAACCTGCAAATAAGATCAAGGATATGACCATGGAGTGCTCACCTCCCAGCCTAGGCTAACTAGTAGCCACCCCCGAGCTCGGAGAACCAAGCCCTAGATAGGATTACACACATGCAATACAAAAGACTAGGGAAAACACTAGCTCAAACACAATCCCAACCTAGGCTACACTGCACCACACATTTGTGATGTCTTTTCAAGGGTGGTAGTGGACCAAGTACCCTAAGGAGACTGCAAGTATGGTAAAATATATAGCCACCTCATGGCAAACCAAAACATATAGCCACCTCATGGAAAACCAATACATCAAGTGTAACAACCCCACATTCCTTATGCCCCCCAAGGCATTCATGCCTTATTTCCCTCCTTATGACCCCCAATGCATAAACAAGTCATGCAGCAAGGGTCACATAAAATCCCTTGTGATCACTCTCATAATGAGAGCCTCTCACTCGAGGGCTGTCACTTCTACCACCCACAAGACCCTCCTCTCTCCCAACAGTAGGAGGTCTTGATTACTCCCAAAACACATACATTGCATAAACACAAAACACCAAATAAATTTCCCATAAATACATGCAAGAAAACCTAGTCTTTTACACAAACATTTCTTTCACAACACATGCAATAAGAAATCATTATAAGTAAAATACAACCAACCTTAATTTGTCCAAAGGTATGCTAGTTTTGTTGAGGATGAGCAGCCCAATTCCACAGTTCTTCTCTTTCTACCCTTAGCCAAAAATTCTCAAACCAATCTCTATTTTTTTTTTTCTTTTCAAAATTCTCCTGTCTCCAAAAATGGAGAGTGGGTGATTACCCACTATTTTTCCAAATCTTGCTTAAGAAGCCCTTTGTGAGAGTTCTCACAAATTTCTAAAACTAAAAAGGAAGGTAAGGTAAAATGGGAAAGGGAACTCTCATTCGAAAAGGAAGGTTTGCAACCTAGTTCAAGTCTTCTAATTTCAATTTTCGCACAACTTAGAAAAGTCACTTTTTAGTATGTCAAAAAGGTCACATGGGAGTAGAAACTTGCCTAAAATTACCCCTAACCCTTAGGTATACCTTATGGGCTTTAGGAAACCCTAATAAACTACCCCTAGGAGTCCATTTAACCCTTTTTAAACCCCTCTGAAGTTTATTTTCGGGTCAAACCTAAGTTGACCATCCCAAAGATTCTTTACCTAAGGCAATTATGGAATCACATTAAATTTAATTGAAAAAGCTATAGTTAAACAATTCCCTCCAAGAGACAAATTTAAAAACTCAAACATAAATCAACACATGTGTCAAGTGACACAAAGAAAATACTTTTACAAAATTGTACAAGAAACCTTGTCTCTTGTTGGATTTAAGTAAGTCAAATAAATAACATTTAACACACATGCATCATTTACTATTACAAATAAAATATGACACAAACGGGGTGTTGTCTCTCCAAATAGACAAACCCTGGCTTTATGAACATACATAGGTCTAGGCTTGGTTCTCCATAATATTTCCATGATCACATGGATATCTTTTCCTCCGCCACTCAAATACACATTAGTAATTTCCAATAACCTCGTATAATATTAAACACATGAATTAGAATACACATTAAACACTTCGCATACAATTTTCATTTGAACAATTCAATATATCTCATATCCAATTAAATCCACATAAGCAATTATCATAATTCTCATAATTTTGATCCACACATAAAACATACATCCTAATTCTATCATCATAGTAAAGTCCTGCAAATCCAATAATGACATACATCATCTCCAATTTATCCTATTCTAGAATCATATAGAGTTCTATATCATAAAGCATATAAATGAAGCATCAACATTCATCAATGTTATCCAAATCATGGAATCATATAAATTCTAAATCCAGACATAGCAGACATAAGTTAAATCAAGATTATCCAATCAATGGATCTTTTAGGATTTCAAATTCATAACACATCAAAACATACACCACCAAGTGAAATAACTCTATAACTTGGTTCAACTTCTTTTCTCACAAATCTACCGGTCTAACACAATCCATTCTATTGTATTAGATAGCATTTATTACTAGGGTCAAACATGGTCAACTAAGTTAATCGAAGCTTGGTTTGGGGAAGGCCTTACATAATTGTAAACCTAAGATTCTTAAGGTTTAGGGTTTGTGTTAGTGAACTAATTTCTGTCTATAAGGTAGATGAGTTTTGATATTATTGTTATTGGAAAAAGTTGTGTATGTATCTGAGTGATGAGATACTTGCTAGACCAGTGAGTGAAAACTGTAGAGAGTGATTGCAAAGTAGAGGAACTGAAAAGGATCTACCTTAGCATATAGTGTTGTTATCAGATTAGAGTTTTACCTGTTGTCTTTTAACCATTTCAGCATAAGGAAATCCCTTTGTTGGGTATCTTTAATAGGCTTACTATAAATCCTCTACCCAGGTGACTCAAGTTCATTGAGTTCTTTATATCCTCTAGCGAGAAAACATTTAACAGAGTTTCAACCTTTAAAAAGGTATATAGCCATCCCTTAACTAGGTGATCTTTAATAGGATTGGTTCCTAGCAAAACATTATTGTAAAGTCTTTAACCGGACTAGGCTCCTAATAGAGCGAGCTTCAAAAGAGTTCAAAACAAGCTTGTGGGTTTTCATCCCCACCATGGTTTTTCCCATTTAGGTTTCCATGTGAAATATCTGTGTGTTATGAGTTGTACATTTTTCATGTGATGATTAAGCATTCTTTATTTAGGTGATTATGCATGCAAAGCTAATGGGTGTGGTATTGCTGATATAGCACATGAATATGTTAATGGGTGAAGTAGTTATCAAGTATTGAATGTATTTGAAGTGTTCAGTTTTACCGGTTTATGTTGCCTAAAGTCTTACCATGTTTAATCGGTATTGCCATGGTTAAGTTCAGTAATGAAGGCAACCAGTTAGCATTGTTTTAACATGATAAATTGCAGAGAAGTTTTTGTATGTACTGATTCACCCCCCCTCTCATTACCAGTTAGGGTATTTGTTGTTCATCATTATTCATCACATCTGTCACCTTGAATGCGTCTTGTTCTTATTGGTCCACATAGATCTGCATGAACCAAATCTAACAAGTTCTTTGTTGAGAAGAACTTTCGCTTGAAAGTTGAAGAAGTCATCTTTCCTGATTGACATTCTTTACAAAGAGCATTAACCAATTTGTCTAGTTGAGGTAGACCTCTTACTGTCTTGGACTTGTGCACTTTGACAATGTTATCAAAGTTTATATGGCAAAATCTCCTATGCCAAAGCCATCTATCATTTATCTTTGCAATCAAATAGCTGCTAACTTTAGGATTAAGATGAAACAGATTACCTCTGGATTGTTTTTCGGTTGCAATCAATTCACCTTTATTTTCAAAGATTTTGCACATACCATTTCTAAAATCCAGTGGGTATCCTCTATCATTAAGTTGTGCCACACTTAGCAGAATGTTCTTTAGACCTGCAACCCAATAGACATCATCAGTATTGCTCTTCCTATTAAGAGAAATAACTCCCTTACCTTTAACCATATAGGGTGAGTCATGGCCAAATCTAACAACACTACCATCAAATTCCTTCAAGGAAAGAAATTTGCTCTAACCACTAGTCATATGATGTGAACAACCACTATCAATGATCCAATCATCAGAGGTATCCATCCTGGACAATAGTGCCTTTTGAGCCAATATCTCTTCCTTAATAGCTACAAACACAATATCTTTACTAGCATCATCATTAGATTCTTCATCGGTGATAACACTATCAACTGCTATAAGACAATCTCTCTTGCCTTTACCCTTATACTTCTTGAATTTATCTCTCATGTTCATTTTCACCATTAGGACAATTAGCTGCTATATGACCAATCTTATTGCATGCAAAACATTTTAAAGGTAGTTTACCTCTGTATTTCCCAGTGCCTCTAGGCATTCGTTTTACCAACAATGCTTCAAGTTCCACTAGCTTGTCTTCATCATCAACATCTCCACTAGACCTAGATTCATATTCATGACAAGTATCTCTACTTTTTCTCACATATGGGTTAGAGACAAAAGTTCTAAATGCAAACTCATATTTTTTTACACTACCATCATAATCGTTTAATTCAAAAGAAGTAAGTTTGCCAATGATAGAGTCAAGAGTTACCTTAGTTTTGTCAACAGACTTCATCTCCTGAATAGCTGCAACTCAGATAGCATAGCCTGGTAGAAGGAATCTTAATACCTTACTGATCACTGTGGCATCTTCCACTTTCCCTCATGCACTCTTTATTTCACCAACTATCTCTTTTATCCTTTTACCATACTACTGGATATTCTCACCTTCAGACATTATCATGTCATCAAACTTTCCTCTTAAGCTCTCCTCTTTAGCAATCTTAACATTTTCATCACTACTATAAATCTCTTCATGTTGTTTCCATACTTCATATGTAGTTTTAAGACCATCAACGTCTACATGTTCAACATCAGACATGGATTTAAAAATAGCCTCCAATGCTTGATGATTTTCTTGTTGTTCTTTCTTTTGATCATCTATCAGAGTTCTAGTAGGTGTAACAAACTGAGTTTCTACATGATCCCAATACTGACTTCCCAGACTCTTAATGTAAATCTTCATTTTGTCACTCCATATCAAATAGTTTTCTTTGTTGAACTTCAGACCTTCCTTCTTCATCACGATATACAAGATTTTTTCCTCAAGTTGTTAGGCTTTTATATTTAAGAGGACATGAGATGCTCTGATACCAATTGATGGTATGATCAAATAATATGTATCTGGTAGATTACTGAGAGGGGGGGAGGTGAATCAATAAACTGAAAAACTGATACAAACTTCGCAAACTCAAACTCAATCGCACAAAGTAAACTTATCAATAAAATATCACTTTCAAGATCAATACTCAACATCAACCAGTTAACTATTATAGCAACTTAATAGTAAACAACTTTAATCTTGTAAACATCCAAATGATTAATCATATATCAACACACTCCATCTCTCAATGCTTCTAGTTACCATGCCTTATTAGAAGTCAATCAAATCAACAAATAATATCATAAGCACAAAAACATTCGCCACATGAAATAAATATTTATATATGGATAACCCAAATAGGTAAAAACCACGGTGATATGAGACTCACAAGATAGCTATCTGAACTCTTCTGAAGTTTGCTCTGTTAGGAGCCAATCCTGTTAAAGATTTTACAATAAGTCCTGTTAACAACTGATGCTCTTAGGAATCACCCAATTAAGGGATTTACAAATGCCTTGATAAAAAGAAAATACCCTGTTAGGAGTAACCTCGATAGAGGATTTGAGAATCCAAGATAATGGACCACCTTGTTAGAGGATTTAAGTAACCAAGGCTGTTAGAGCTTACCCGGCAAGGGATTTTAATTCTGCTGTAATTGTAAGAAGACAATAGGTTTTTCTTGATCTGTCTGAATAGCACTACATTTGATTGATCAAATCCTTTTAAGATTCAATCTACCTTTACACAAACTACAGATCCATTCTCCAATTAGGAAACCACACACTCAACTGATTTCTGCCAACACCTTTTATAAAAAAACTTCATCGACCTTAAATACAAATCAATAAGGTTGGTAACACAATAAAAACCTAATTCTCTCATAGAGATTACAAACAAATCGGTTCAAGTGTGACCATTGGATTTACATAGCAATATATACACATTATTCAAGAAAATTCCAACCACTCCATGATCACTGCTTCATCTAACTTGTAACTCATCAAGCGCTTTGCATTAGATGCAATCCACTTTTCTCATTCCCTAGACAATCAAACAAACGCACCAAAACAATCTGAACATATCTTCATACAATGACCACACGTGTCACCATCATTACCTCTCATCATCAGATAATAAAGCAACATAACCATTTCAGCAAACTTAATCGGTTAGGGTTTAACAAAAACAACTGGTAGGGTTTACCGGTTACATTTCATAGAAAGGGTTTAACCTTATACATTGGTTACCAGTTCAACTCACATACTTATATACCAGTTTACAACATCTTCCTCAAAGCTCTTCCTACCAGTTACAAGACAATATCAATATTAACAACAATATTAGCAATATCATAAATACCACTACCAATTCAATTGACATCAATGACAACATAACATATCATTAATGCAATCTTCATGCAAATGGAAAGAGGCTCTTTTGTATTCCACTATGTGAACATGAGAGTGGGATTAGGTCTTAGTTACTTGGATCCATTTTTGTGCTCCTCATTTTGGTGAGCCCGACATAAATCCAATCATCTTTAAATTTTCATTCCCTAGTTAGATCTAGTTATTGCATCTTTCTTTTCAGTAATAAAAAAAAGAAAAAAAAAAGGGTTTTCATTCATTGCATTGTGTGTTTTAAGTTTTGTGTGCATTATTCATTTCAAAAATGTCAAATCTTTATTTGTAATATTTTCATTCCTTTGATAATACATTTTCTTATGATGATTATGAGTTTAGTAAGTAAGAACTAAATGAGGCTCTTGATGAGTTTCTATACCCTAAACCTTCTAAACCTACATTTTGCGAAAAGATAATTAACCTTGTTACTATGCCATTTCTTAGTGATGAGAAAGATAAGTTGAATGGTTCTTATCACGAATACATTCCTATCAACTCATCCTCTAAATCTAGTAACATGGTGGTTTATAACGATCCCCTTTATTAGGACCTATCTCTTTTTGAATCTAAAGACAAACCATTTAATAGATATGATTATGCTATGTTGGATGATGCTCTTGATGATTTCATGTCTTTGACAACTTCCTCAAACAAAAATTACAAATCTAAAATATTGATTAACATGATAAATGTGAACGAACATAGCAAACCTCTTTTTGTGGTTCAAGATGCTTTCCCTTCTTGAACATCATAGTCTTTAAACCAACCTCTCTTTACAATTCAAGGTGGTTATAGAAATGATCCTTTTTGTACTCCTCACAAACTTGTTACCATTGTACAAGGAGGATATCCCACTAAGAGTCCTTATGAGTATGCTAAACAAATAACTAGAGAGAGTCATCACTCCATTTCTCATACCTATAACACAAGAAACAATAGGCAACTTATTCCTCCTCCAGTTATTCCAACTTCACTTCACGATCCTTAACCCATTCCTCTTCAATCACCTCGCATTTCACAAGCCCTTGTGATGCAGATCCCTTCTCACGCCTAGGGACTGGTCCAAAAGGTTTGTTTTAGACCCTTAAAAAGATAGCAAGGATCCTACAAGGACTCCACACCTTAAAGGTTTGAACTACTCTCAACTCCTCAAGACTAGCACCTACTCAAGATGAGTAAATGGCTTCAACACCTCCAATACACCTCTCCATTACTCTTTCTCTTGGGGGCCTTGGATTTGGTCAATTCATGACACCTAGGAACTATTCCAAACATTTTTTCTAGGCTTTTTCACCAATGCCCTATACTTCCTTTGGAAACTTATCACCTTGGCTAGTAGCCCTCTTTGACGGGTATTTTGCCCTTAACTCCAAAATCTTAAACTCAACCTAGCAAAAAAATTACTATTCCAGATACCCTTTATGAAGTTACACTTATCCCCAAAAGGGATTGGTAAGATCTACAACCTAAGGGTCTGAACCCTTTATTAGTGTAGAGGCCTAATTAGGGCTAATAGGCTTGAAATTACAAAGAAACTCCAATTTCTAGACTCTCAACCACCAAGGGTGAACTCACAATAATGGTTCCCACATTTTTGCCACTTTTGACACTGAGATGAGCAATTTAAAATAATCTTCAACTTTCGACAGCTATAACTTTTAAACTATTAAGAATTTGAAGATCATGTAAATTAGTGATTTGTAGAATTTTTTCTGTAGATTCTACATATTTTTTTTTCAAACTTTTTTGAAAGATTCTTTTTTAATTTTTCCATCTCCCTCGAAAAGTAGTTTTTTACAACAAACTACATTTTTTAAGAGTGATGTGCCTCCCAAAATGCATAACTTTTTTTCTACAAATGATAAAAATTCAATTCTTTCGAATTTTGGTTTGTAACATCAATATCCAAGGCTTGTAGTTGGTTTGATAGTGATATGTTCAATATTTTTCATTTTATTAAGTTTTGAAGTTTGACTAGTCATAATTCAGACATAGGATTACGTTTGAACACATAACTTATTCTATATATATCGAAATTCAATTTTATTTTTTTTGTTAGAAAGAAGACATCAATACCCAGGGCTTAGATATTTTTCAGATTTTTTTTGAATTAGTTTCCTATTTTTCCCAATGCGTTGAATAGAGAAGTTCATGTTCGGTGAAAAACCTATATTTGGTAAATTTAAAAAAACAAGTTCATAATAAACTCAATATGTAATAAAATTATATTCATTGGAAAGGTTTCTTCAAGGACTATAATACTACATTTTGGGTTGTCAAGATCATTCCATTTGAGCCTTCAACCAGAGGTTTCAAGGCTAGAAATCTGCAAAAAAATGTAGAAATCTTCAGAGAAGTGTTTAAAAAGGGGTTTGAACGAAGGGGGGTTCGAGCAAACCTCCCTTTTTTAGGGCGGTTCGAATGAAGGGGGGTTCAATTGAACCCCCATGCTATAATTTAAAAATGACATAAACGGGCATTAAAGGTGCTTCGCTCAAAAGATGGGGTTCGAGCGAAGTGGGGTCTTCACTCGAACCCCAAAGGGTATTTCGTTCGAACACCCCCACTTTGCTCGAACCCCCCGTAAACAAAATTTTCCACTTTCGCCAATTTCCTTCATTGGCAAAAGTGGGAACCAGCTTTGTGAGTTCACCCCCAAACCAACTTCATGAGCATGTGGAGAATCACAAATAACCTCTAATTCCAAGGTTTCATGCATGGAATCCACCATTATAATATTTTAGGGTGATTGTCCTAATTTTGTCCAAGGTAGTCAGATGGAGATGCCTACCTAGGTTCACTCCATGCTCTTCATAGCAAATCCTCTCTTGCAAAAACTCAAGGAAATATTAAAATAAACTGGCCAATATTTCATTCCAACCAAAGGAAATAACTTCTAGATGGGTGAGATGCAAGATATAGCCATTATTAGGCGAAACCCTAGCCAAACCCTAGTTTTCTGAGTTACAGTCAGTAAATCAAAGGGTTATCACTTCTCACAGAGGATCAAGACCTCCAACCACCACCAAAACAAAGGTAAATCAATCCTCTATCTACTCCATGAACAAATTTTTCAAGATCAATCCGTACAATGACGTACAACAACAGTAAGATCATATTTTTAGGGAAAAACTCAGTTTTTTGTCTTATTATGATTCCAAACTTCAATCAACAACAACACTAATCTTGGGAATCATGTCCACAAGGTATCTAGGCCTTCTCCAAATGGTTTCCAACTGAATTTTGATGAGTTTGGAGCCATTGAGAGGCTTACATCAACTGAATTTCAAAATGTTGCACTTTTGCTTCTAAATGTTGCATTTTCAAATGTTGCAGTTTTTGACAAAAGTTGTCAACCAAAACAAGTTTGGGATCTACACAACTTGGATCAACCAAACACCACTTACACACCCTAAAATCCTTCAAAATATCAAAACAAACATCATTCTACCCCTATTTACAAGATTGTCCAAATTGGCTTATTAGGATGCCTAATTTGGGACATTGGTTTACAAGGTGGGATCCTTATTCAAAACATGAAAATGCATAAACCAAAGACATCCAAAATGATCCTAGTCCTCATCCTCTGATCCATGAATGGCTTTTTTTAGAGGTTCCCTTGCACCATACTCCCCAGGAGAAGATATCTCAACCCCACTTGAGATCAAGGTTTGGAGGTCTGCACCATTGTTGGAGATTTGGTTTTTTGTCATCCAAACTACTTCAGAGTCTAGTTTTCCCTGCCAAGCCACCAAATACTCTTTGTACTCCTTGTTCTTTGTTCTCTTTGTGACTCTAGTGTCCAAAACCTTGCTCAATGTTGGTGGATCATACTTTGGAATATCATCATCTGCTGCAACCTGCATTGGTTCCTCCTCTTCATTACCATTGCCTTTGTAAGGTGTTGGATCGCATACATTGAAAATGGGTGACAATACAAGATCAGGAGGAAGTTGGATCTCATAAGCATTCTATTAGCAGTATTTCTATAAAATATTTTTATGCTATTTATGGATTCTTTTACATATAATTTCATCATAAGGGCATTTATTGCTGGTATGTATATGCAGGAGCATCACTGATAGAAATGGAGTTGTCCAAGGATCAATTATTTTTTGAATGGATAGGAGTCTCTTGGGCACATTGAAGGAGAGCAAAAAGTATAGACTACATAAAGATTCCATTATATTAGCATTCTTGTAGATATCAGAGAAGGAGTCAGTATGATGAAATAAGAAATGCCTTTGGCTTACATATAACCTCTATGAAGAGTTGGAGCCATTGATACTTATGGTAATTTTCAAATTTGCAAAATTTGAATTATCGGCATAGGTTATCTCGATAGGATTGCATAGCCAAGATAGTAGAGAGATCTATTGGCATAACATTCACCGATCTATTAGAATGTGATCCAGGGAGGTTTTTTAGATGGCAAACAAGTCAGTGTGCAAAATAAATGAGGCGCTATCATCGGGATAGCTCATACTGAAGAGTAAGTAAGAGGGTGTATCCAGCGACAAAAGAATTCAATATCGGAAGTGCAAAAAAGTTGTTATATCGATAGTCGATGAAGCTATCGACATGACCTACACTGACAAGGAAGAATGCAGATGAGATGTTTTAAATATTAGAGTATGGGGAGCCATTAATATTGGGTTACCCCGATGTCCGATGGGATGGATAGGGGAGCCAAGGAGAAAAATGTGTGGACTGGAAGTAAGATGGGTTCATTGGAGAAAATGTTAAATTTCAGAAAGGAACCAAAATAGCTTCACCAATACTCGATAGAGGAAAGCTAGGTGGACGACGATATTGGTTGGAGTTATGCTGATAAAAATATGTTGAGCGTGGAGTTCAGAATCTCATTGGGGTAACTTATATCCATCGAAGAGAGGTGTTTTAGGCTATACTAATACTCGATGAGGAAGAAAAGTCGGGCACGTAGAAGGAGAGTTGATTGGGGTAGGTTACATCGATAAAAGATGATCTCATCGAGACATAATCATCTCATCGGGAAGAGATAATTTTATTATACCGATGCCCGATGAGAAAGTGGAGATGGGTGCGAGTAGGGGGATCTATCAGGGAAATGTATGCTGATAGACCAGAGAAATAAAAAGGATGCGCAAGTATGAAGTCGATGTCATTGGCTCATCAGAGAAGCATGAAGTGATTTGTTCTGATACTCGATAAAGTGACCCGATGTGACAAATAAGAGGAGAAATACAAAGGAGGTTACTATATCAGGTAAACCTATGCTGATAGGCCAAAGTAGCTCCATAAGAAGAAAAAGGTGCAGATCCGAAGTAAGATGGGTTCATCAGAGAAAAGGTTAACCTTCAGGAGGGAACCAAAATAGCTACACCAATACGCGATAGAGGAAAGCTAGGTGAGCGACAATATCAGTTGGAGTTATCCTGATAAAGAAGTGTTGAACATAGAGTTCAAGATCTTATCGAGGTAACTTATATCCATCGGCGAGAGGTGTTTACATGTTATCTCGATGCCTGATGAAGAAGTTAAAGAAGAATATAGACAAGGAGACTTTGTCTGGAAAAGCTATGCTGATAGAGCGGAACGATGGAAGGGTTTTGCAAAATAAAAGCTGGTGTCATCATCGAGGAATCGGTAAAACATCAACCAAGTTAATCTGATGCCCGATAAAGCAGCCCGATGAGGAAAGCGGTGTGGACCATAAAATAAGACTCATCAGGGTATCTTCTACTATCGGATGAGCATTTTTTGAGTTATGCTGATTTTTGATGGGTAGGATGCCACAGAGGAAAGAAAGGCGGATCTGTTGGGCTGACCTACACCGATAAAGAGGACAAATAAAGGAATTAAAGAGGTGTACATTATGGGTGCCACCAAAAAATTAAATTTTTGGGCTGAGTTACGCCAGTTAGCCATTGAGAAATTTGGTGTGAAAATAGACATGACAACCATTATTTAATGTATCCAATGGATAGGCTTGAAATCGCATGAAGCAAATCTAACCAGGATTTCTTCTAGATGTTAACTATAATGGAGAATGAACTTATATATGGGGTCCCGTGCATGTTGTTTTTCACAAATTAATCTGAAAGTGGTTTGATATCTCTAGAGTGATAATTGAGGTTGTAGAAGTTGAGAACATGACCCCATAGGAGAGAAGGACATATAGTACCACAAATCACTGACTCTAGTGCCCAATGGAAGAAGAAGTTTGAGAAACTAGCCTTGGAGGACAACAAGATGAAGAGGCATTGAAAGAAAAGATTTTCAGAAGGATAACAAAATAAATTGAAATTCATAAAAAGTATACTAAAGTGTTGAAGGAGGAGTTCCAGGATTGCTAGGATTTTTTGTAGAATGAGATTCCTAGTTTGGTTGATGATGTAGGGGTTATCAAGGATAAAAGTGAATGGATCTCAGAATTTAAAGCTTTACTTAGTGCAGCTCTCAGTGTCGCCCAAGCAGATACCCTGGATATGAATGAAATAGTTGACTAGTTAGAGAACCTGATCAAGATGGAGATGGCGCTCAGGGATACCATATTTAATGCAGTTACATACAGAGATGAAGGCTACATTAAGCATATCACAAAATGTGGGAAGAGGCTGGATCCAAAGAATTAAAGTTTTAATTTCTCATGTTTTTAATAATTGTCCTATGTTACCTTAGCAGTTAAGTAGTTAGATGTTAGGTTTTAGTTAGGTTTTAGTTTAGCAACATGAAAGGGTGTGTCCTTATATCTATGGCTATTGATTGACATACTTATAGCAACTCATTTTGTATGTAAAAGGCATCTAGGATCTAGGATAGAAGATTTTAGAAAATTTACAAAAATAACAATCGTTGTTGCCTGTAAGGGTTGTAAGTTATATGTATTAAGGAAGTCTATAAGAAGAAGAAGTATTTTTTGTGCAAACAGACTTTAATGGAGTATATTTAAGTGCAGCTTATGTATGCAATCATTTCCTAAAGACTAATATACAAGGTTTGTTGTTTCTTTTCTAGATATTGTGCATACTTTTGTGTTGATAAGTTATCTTTGTCCTCTGGATAAATTTGTCATTTGATTTGCTATGATGTGCCATCACATGCTGTTACATTAAAAGTGAGATTGGGTTTTCATTTTTAGTGTAACACATACTGAAACCGTCATAGTTGATGATTAATATTGTCTCTTGAGTTGATAAGATCTCTCATCCATAAAGTATCATAAGTGTCCCTAGATAGAGGCACTGGTCTGTTATTTATCTTTTAAGGTCCTGGTTTGTTATGCATTTAAGGTCCTTGATAGAGAAACATTCTTCCCAAACCCTATATTGACTAATCTTTGCATATTTCTTTTAAATCCTGAAAGCATTCTTATTCTTAAAATACAATCATAATCATTTTAATTTCTTTTCAAAAGAATTCACTTAAAGCACATAATAAAGCAATATTGTCGAACAATCATTTGCCAGTTTTTCATTTGCTAACCATAAAGCTTAAATCCACTTTAAATTACTTTTTGTGCTTGACAACGAGAGGCATATCCACCTAGGTTCAGTGGAGCCTTAAGTGAAAAGGGATTTGGTCTTTGACCATCCCTGGTCATTGGCCATGGCTAGTTGGATCAGTTAAAGGCTTGGAAAATCCTAAAGTTTTCCAATCTATAGTTTTGGGAACCAACACATTCTACCCATACTTCTTCATAATCTGACATGGTCCAATCTTCCTCTGCATGAGCTTTGTGTGTTTTCCATTCAGGATTATCTCCTTCTTCAGATGCACCCATACTAAGTCCCCAACACCAAACTCCACATCCCTCTTTTTCTTGTCAGCATGAGCCTTGTACTTCTCTATAGATTGTTGGAGATGAGAATTCACTTGATTATGTACCTCCTTGATGGTTGAGGCAAAAGATTCACCACCTGCACTAATGGACTCTTCTTTAGGTAAATCCCTCAGCTCTAACACACACCTTGGGTGGATGCCATGCACAATTTGGAAAGGATATTTCCCAGTGCTTCTATTTATAGTGTCATTGTATGAGAACTCTTCCTATGATAGTATGTTATCCCATTTTTCTCCATGTTGTCTTGTCAAGCATCTTAATAGGATCCCCAAAGACCTATTGACAACTTCAGTTTGTCCATCCATTTGGGGATGGTTGGTTGATGAGAAAGCTAGATTGGTGCCTAGCTTCTTCCAAAGGGTCCCCCAAAAATGTCCTACAAACTTCACATCCATGTCTCAGACTATGTTTATGGGCAACCCATGTATCTAGACTATCTCTTTGAAAAACAAGTTTGTAACATATGAGCCATCACAAGAAGTTTTGCATGGCAAGAAATGAGCCATTTTACTGAATCTATCCACCACTACAAAAACACTGTCAGACCCCTTCCTTGTCCTAGGCAAACCCAACACAAAATCCATGCTTATACTTTCCCATGGCCTAGAAGGAATGGGTAAAGGTTGGTACAAGCTTGCATTGGTGGATTTCCCTTTGGCTTTTTGACATATCACACATGTTTTTACAAACCTCCTAACATCTTCCTGCAACTTAGGCCAGTAGTACTATCTTTTCACAAGGTCAAGTGTCTTATCAAGGCTAAAATGACCTACCATTTCTCCACAATGATTCTCCCTAATAATATTCAGTCTCATTGAACACTTAGGTATTCATAACTGTCCACCCTTGAATAGAAACCCCTCTTGGATAAAAAATGCAGAAAATTCAACGTGATACCTCTCACTAAAAGACTCACATACTTGTAGATCTCTCCAAAATCTTCATCAACATCATACATGTTCTTCAAGGAGTCAATTCCAACACTTTCCATCTTAATTTGGTTGATGGTTAAGACCCTCTTGCTTAAGGCATGTGCAACTTTGTTCTTGACCCCCTTTTTGTGCTTGAGGTTGAAGGTGAAGGCTTGTAGGGTCTCTACCCACTTCATGTGCCTATGATTTAACTTGTCTTGACTATTTATGAAACTTAGAGCTTCATTATTAGTGAAAACTATGAACTCTTTTGGCAATAAGTAGTGCCTCCACTTCTTCAATGACTGGACTAAAGAATACATCTCCAAATCATAGGATGAATATCTCCTCTTAACATCATTTAGTTTTTCACTAAATAAAGGCAATTGGCCTTCCCTCCCGACTGAGTACTACCCCAATAGCCATGTGGCTTGCATCACATTCCACCTGAAATATCTTGTTGAAGTCTGGTAGGTCAAGGACTGGTTGTTCTGCAACTTTCTTCTTCAAGGTATCAAATGAGTCATTTGCCTCCTTGGTCCAGCTAAACCTACACTTTTGTCCTCCTTTTATGGTGTCAAACATTAGTGCAAAAACATGACTAAATCCCCTTATAAACTTCCTATAAAAGTTTGCTAAGTCATGGAAATTTTGGACATCATTCATGGGTTTAGGTGTTGGCCAAGATAGGATAGCACTTACCTTCTCCTGGTCCATTTTCAACTCACCTTGTGAGATTACAAAGTCCAAGTAAATGATCTCATCCTACATGAACAAACACTTATCCAAGTTTCTCATTAGCTGCTCTTCATGTAACCTTTTGAGGACCATATCTACATGTTTGAGGTGCACTTCTCTTGTGTGGATAAAGATCAAGACTATTACAAACTTGCCTCTCCACCAAGACCTCATCCATCAACATCATGAAGGTACTAGGGTCATTGGACAACCCAAATGGAATGACTTTCCACTCATACAACCCCTCATTGGTCTTAAAAGTTGTTTTCCATTCAGCCCCTGGCCTTATTCTAATCTGATGGTATCCACTTTTTAGATCAATTTTGGTGAAATATTTTGCACCCCCCAAGCAATCAATTAAATCCTCTATCCTAGGGATTGGAAACCTATAACTTATAGTTATCTTGTTGATGGCCCTTGAGTCTATGCAAAGCCTCCAAGTTTCTTCTTTCTTGGGTGCAAGGACAACAGGTACTGCACATGGGTTTAAACTTTTGCCAATTAGCCCTGATTCTAGGAACTCCTCAATTTGTCTTGTCATCTCTGCATTCTAAATTGGAGTAAGCTTGTATGCTTGTTTATTTGGTAGGGTAGATCCAAGGATTGGATCTATGTGATGACTCATGTCTCTTACTAGTGGCAGGGACCTTGGTATTCCATCTAAGATGATGCCTTTGTACTTGTCAAGTAAATGTTTGACTACACGGTCTATGTACCTCTGTCCTTCTTCTTTCCTCTTTGAAAATTGCTCCTTCTTTGTCACTTTGGATCTGGGAATGAGGGCATAGCAAACTACATCTTTTTCTACAATCTCCTTCATAAACTTCTTTCCTTCTACCAACAACACTTTGGCATCTTTCCCCTTTGGTTCCATCTCATTCTCCATCAAAGGTAAGAGTTATATCACCTTGTCATCTTTGGTGATTGAATAGGTGTTTCTAACCCCATCATGATGAGCCTTCAAATAAAACTGCCATGGTCTCCCAAACAGGAGATGACATGCATCCATCTTGGCTACATCAAATAGCAACCTATCCTTGTAGGATCCAATCTGAAACTTTACCCAAACCTTCTCTTCTACCACTGCTTGTTGACCTTGGGTGAGCCATGAGACCTTGTAGGAGCAAGGATGTGGCAACCTTCTCAACTTAAGCTTCTCTACCATTTCAAGTGACACAAAATTCTCCATAGACCAGAGTCTATCAAGACCTTGCATACCTTTCCTCCTTCCCTGTAGGTAGTTTTGAAAAGATACTTTCTTCATGTGGGGACTCCTTATTAGGTACCTTCATGGTGATCACTTCTCTCCTCATCATCAAAGCCTCTCCTCTTTTAGGGTAGCCATAGCTATTAGGAGCATTACACTTTGATAGGTGTTTACACTTACTATTAGATTCAATGAAAGTCCCAAAGACACTAAGAGGGGGGGTGAATCAGTGTCTAACTAGTTAATTGAATATTTAAACTTATTTATAACTTTGCAACCCAAAGCGGTGTACCAATAAACAAGAATTAATGCACTAAACACAAATAACAGAGACAACATAGAAAGACACCATAACACAAGACATTTTAATGAGGAAACCAAGTGTGGGAAAACCTCGATGGGATTTGTGATCCATAATATTTATTCACTGGCCAATGAATAAATACTACTTACAATAAGGGCCTGCACATGTAGGAAGGCCAACTTCCTAGAGCGCACTACTCAAAAGAGTATCACTAATTACAATACGGATAATTAAATCCAATACAATGTACTACTCAAAATAGCATCTCTAATGCCTGGTTCAGTACTAGTTTAAGCTCAGTTAGATACCTTAACCAAAACCTTCGCTGTCCACTATATCACCTTATACAATAATTACATTCTGCCATTAATACATTACATCAAAATGACCTATGAGATCTCATACATATATAAATCTATAAAATATACGAAGTCAGCTTACAAATAGTTAATTACATTTACAAAAAAATTCACATAAACAAAAATTTATCCCATGTCAGCTTGAGTGCCAATATACTTTATTTTCGATGTAATTTGGATGTTGGTGAAAGTGCCTGTTGGTGGCGATGCTTATTGGTATGTGATATCTTTGATGTCGGTGCATGTGTAGAAACCTGTTGCCAGTTGGTTGTCATCAATGACAACATCAACTATTCTCATTAGAGTGGAGAATGCCAACAATCTCCCCTTTTGGCATTGATGGTAACACTCATGAGAAAAATCAAAACTGTTATCCCAAAACTAAAATCCAAAAAGATTTGCTCCCCCTGAGCAAGTGATCTCTTCTATACATGCATTTTTCTCTCCACTACTCCCCCTTTGACATCAATGGAAAAGGATTTTGTAAATAATAAAAGAGTACAAAAATGCTACCTCATCGCCTGTAACTGGTTGGTTACAATCTAAAAAATGTCCGCCAAGACTAGGTTCAAACTCTGCATAAACTTGTTGTTGTCAGTTAGAGTTGCCTCAGTTTGCTAGATTATACCGATGAGATAGTGCATTTTCTGCTCCAGTGATCGCTCTCCTTGAATTGTTTCCTAGAGTAATGAGACTGTCCAATTTTGGACCAAGTTTACTTCTGAGTTCTCAGGCTTTGGACCTTATTTTGCCTTTTCTTTCTCAAGTTTCTCTAACTTCTCAAAAACTGCCATTTTCTGCTCAAAAACTAAGATAAGTTTAGATGAACCTATCATGTTGTCCGCTATGTCATCAATCTATTTTTGTGTCTTCTTGATCTCCTCATCAATGTCCTCTATCAAACAGTGAGGTTTACACGCTTCTCTATATAGCTCCTTATACTAAAAAAATGTAGAATTAAGTCCAAGTAAAAGTGTGTCCAAGTGATCGGTACATTTCTTTATAGTGTTCTCAAAGAATGTATTTTTCTCTTTGTCAACTCTCTCCTTAATGGTATTCTCATTCACTTTTTCCAGAGTTAGAACATTTTCAGAAATAAATTTGGACAATGTGTCCAATTTACCTAAAGAATCATTAATGTGATCTATCTTACCAGTAGGTGCAATTATTTTCAAGATAGGTAAAGTGTTATCAATACCCTTAAATGATAAGGTATTTCAATCTATTATACTCTTGATAGATTCCAAAAGAACATCTGTGATGTTATTCAGTCTGAGTTCTCTTGTGGATGTGATAGATTCTCCAACTACCATTATTATTTGTTCCTTATTGCCAAAAAATTTTGCTCTTTACTTGCATTTTCTTCCAGTGGATCTGTCTATGTATGTACCTCTTCCTTTGATGGTTTCTCAGTCTGTACAAGTACCTCTTCCTTTGATGGTTTCTCTGTCTCTACAAGTACCTCTTCAACTGTCGGTTTCCCTGATTAATGTTTCTTTGTGTTAGTTTTCTTATCCTCTGTAGGTTTCTCAGTTTTAGGTTTCTCTGCTTGATTCAGTATCTCAGTGTTCTAAGAGTCAATAGTTTGTGTTGGTTTCTTAGTCTTCTGAGAGTCTACAGTGTGTGTCAGTTTCTCAAAGGTCTTTACATTTTCAATATCAGCTGCTTGTTCCTTATCTACAACAATGTTTATATCTTATGTATCTACATTCATTGTGCAAAGTATCTCAGACTCCGGGTTAGTATCGTCATGAGTTATTCCTTCAGTAGCCATATTTGGTGGATTAGATATGTGTACCAGAGGGGCATCCTGAGGTGGTGGTGAAAGATTATATGTAATCTTTATAGTAGGAACACCACCAACTTTACCTTTTCCCTTATCTTTATGATATACCTTGAATGTCTTGTCCATTTTTGGTCTATTTCTTTCCTCTTTCTTTTCCTTCTCAACAAAAAATATGTCTTAGTTGTCTGCAGTCTCATCTGCAATTTCCTTAACCCTTCCAGCCATTAGGCTTGCATACTAGTGTCCACTGACAAATACTAACCGATTACCTTCAAATATAAGCTCATTTATCTCTTCCTTAGAGTTTATCGGATGTACAACCAAAAGTGCTTCAACTTTCAATTTCTTGTCAAGTTCCATCACTGATAGTCATTTAGCCTCAAGTCCCAGATAGAGATCATTAGGTAAAACATCCACAACCTCAATCAAAACTTTCTTGTAAATATCCAAATGTAGAATAATGTTTTCTTCAATAGTTTATTTGTCAGAATCTTTAAAAGAATGATACCATTTATTTATATTTACCAAATTTCCTTGTGTTATTTCATTCAGTAGATCATCCAGTGTAAGGGTAATCGGTGTCTATTTCTTGTTTGGTGTAACCTTCTTTTGTGGTTCCCTAACTACCTGTTGTTTCTTCCTTAGTGTCCTAGTCCTTTTTGGGAGAAGGAGAGGGTAGCGGTGGGGTTTTCCTTTTCCTTTCCACTCTCTTAAACTTAGAAGCCTTGCCACTATCAGTATTAAAAAGATGTCACAATCGGTGAAACATGTGCTTCTAGTTGTAGTCCTTTAATCTCACTAGCTAATATACCACTAATATTCATGAAATTTTCATTAATTTCACTGGCCTTCTTAGAGGCATCTATGATAAACTTATCTCTTTTCTTCCTTTCTTTCTTCATAGATACATTAAATTTGCAATAGTTTATGCATTACCAAATATTCCTTCAGATGGCTCCCTAGGTGCATCAAGTAGGGATTTTGCATATATTTCCATAGCAAGTAGGTCTACCTCATAACCCATCTCAGTAACCCGAATAGTTCTAGGGCTTACTGCTTCCATCCAAGTCTCATCTCTTTTAATAACAAAACAGATTTGTTTGTCATATTTATCAACTATGCTCTATGATAATCTCTCTCTTGCTCTCATCTTAGTTTGAAAAGATTTGAAGTAATCTACAATGTTCTTATCACAGTCAGTGCCCATACTGGTGAAAGCTTCGTGCATCTGTTTTCCTACCGGGATGTCATAACCAAAATCTTTGTGACCTATGTCAGGTATCTCTTTGGTAAAGTATAGTATTAACCATACTAGTAAGTTCCCAAAATGGAAAGTACCTTTCTTATCTCCCTTAATCTTCTTCAAATTGTCAATTAGTTCATCTTTAAGCGATTCACAAACATCTATCTTAGCTTTATTTTTCACCATCTCATATGCACTGTGAATACAAAGGCTAGAAACTAAATTCAATCTATTGGCATGTGTTTCTTTATATCCAAGTATCATACTAGCATATCTCACATTTATATCCTTAACATCATTGACTCTAAGTGATCTTCTATCACATGTGGCTCCAGTTAATCTTGTCACACTCATGTTAGGTATTTTCTTAGATTTATCAAGTCTACTACCGGTTGAAGGTAAACCAGCAACTGCCTTAATTACTTCCTTGGTTATCTTGCAAATAGACTCTAACCATATGAACTCTCCCTGGACTCTACTCAATATGAGTCGTACAACTTCCTTTGGAAATTCGAGAATGTTCAGTATTTCTCCAAAACCTTAGTCTTCCATAATCATATGTTTAGGTTTAATCATGCTTTTTTCATCAGTAATAACCTCATTAAACATTTTCTTCAAATCCTCAATCCCTAGGTCTTCTATGTTGCAATGGATGTAGATTCTAGGGTCTTCAACAAATGTGACACCCTTCGGAATTTTGGAAAAAGCTCCAACAGAATCATCCTACTTTGCAATCTCAGGGATATCTTAAACACAGGTCTAGGGTGTTTGATGTTTTCAACAATTATAGGTTTTGCAATAAACTCAAGAACAAAAGATGAAGTTGTCATTTTGATAAACACCTCTTAACTTGAAATTCTTTGAATGTCTGAAAATCACTTCGTTGCTTCGCCTTAGAATGCCCTTGCTCAATTTTGCACTCTCTGAATGCTTGAATGCTTGGTGAGTCAAAATGAGGGTTTTTTGGTGCTTAATAGACAAAAAGGTTCCTTAAAACCACATTAAATGTTAGATCCCAGAGACAACTAAGAGGGGCGGGTGAATCAGTTGTCAAATAAATTCAAACCAAAAACAACTTAACCAACTTAATGCTTAATACCAGTAAACCAGTTAAGTATGCTGGTAGATAGTTTTAATAGTTAATTGCTATATTGATAAAGATGAATTCATGAAACATAAACACAAAGTCATCCACAACACATGACACCAATATTTGTACGTGGAAACCCTGTAAGGGGAAAAACCATAGTGGGAAACCTTACCCATAATCAGATGATACTACTACAGATAGTAAGTGTACATAAATGGGGTCTGCAAATGCAGAAAGGCCAACAGCCTAGAGCTCATTGCTCAATCACAAAATGGGAGTCACACTGACTATAGTTGGATGGTTAAATCCAATAAGAATGTACTGCACAAAATAGCATCTTCATATGCTGGATTCAGTACCGGTGTAATGTTGATATGCTTTCACAAAAACCTAGCTTCACCTTCAAATGATGTATGTGTGTATTGCACTGCTTAATCTCGCATATACCTTCACACAATTCTTTTTTTCATTCCACACTTGATCTTACAAATAAGATCTTACCTTTATACCATAACCTAAGACCAATTTTAGTAGGTCGACTCTACAAGATATGACAATAAAAACATTTTACAAATAATATAATATCCAATGCAATAACCGATTGAACATGTCGGCTTAATGCATTTACAACAATAATTAATCATTTCCATAGCGTGTCATGCTAATCTGGAAAAGATAAACCTGTCGATGTAACCCTAGGTAACCCTGGACCTATTTGCTGGTAAAAGCAAATATGCAAATATGAATATACCAATGATTAATTCATTAAGATAATATGTCCACATGATGTCTTTGATATTACCAAGTGTCTTCCATATCATTCCAAGTGCTGGTGATCATTATATCCTGTCGGTGAACCATATACCAGTAACTGTGCAATAGTTACTTGCTTGTCGGTGAATGTTGCTAGATCTCCAAAGTGCTAGTGTTTTAGTAGGTGTTGACATCAATGACAAAACCATACCAAAATACCAAAAATCTCCCCCTTTGGCATTGATGGAAACACAAGATGGAAAAACCATCAAAGTGCCAAAACAGAAATGCCAAAAACCAACAATCTCCAAAAAGATCATAACCAGAATACAGAGAGTAATAGTCTCTCCCAAACAACAATCTCTCCCCCTAGGAGCAACATGTGTTTTCCAAAGTTTCCATACCAATCTCTCCAAAATATAGTGTGTTTTTCCATATATATCTCTCCCCCATTGACATTAAATGCCAAAGTTATAATAAAACCAAGTTCATATACAAAATACCAATCAATTTAATATACCAACTACTCCCTGTAAGAAGTAGCTTCCTCATCAAAGTCTAGAGTAAAAGATTTGTCTTTTAATTCTGTCGGTTGATGACAATCATCAACTATCTAAGTCTCTATCGGTGGTGGTATGACTCCAAGCTGATCTCTGAGATGTTCAAAAGTCTCCTTAGGCAAAGGTTTTGTGAAAATATCTGCAAGTTGTTCTTTAGTATTCACATAAACTAGTTTTATCTCCTTTTCTTCAACTCTTTCCCTTAGAAAATTTAGTTTGATAGAAACATGTTTTGTTTTAGAATGTAGCACTGGATTCTTAGATATATCAATTGTTGTAGTGTTATCACAATATATGGTAATAGGTTCCTTACATTTTACCTTTATGTCTTTCAACATTTGCTTAAGCCATAGTACCTGTGTATAGTTAGTTGCTGCTACAACATATTCTGATTCTGCTGTTGATAAAGATGTACAACTCTGTTTCTTACTCAACCAAGAAACTAGTCTGTTTCCAAGAAAGAATGCTCCACCGGTGGTTCTTTTTCTATCATCCACATCTCCTGCCTAATTTGCATCTGTGTATGCACATAATTCGAAGTTTTCATCTCTAGGATACCATAATCCAAGATTTATAGTGCCTTGTAAGTACCAGAAAATCTTTTTTACTGTTGATTCATGATTTTCTCTAGGATTACTTTGAAATCTAGAAATAATACATACTACATTCATAATATCAGGTCTGGGTTTGTGTCAAATACAGTAAACCTCCTATCATAGATTTGTATCTAGTTGGATTAATAGGTGTAGATTCATCCCTTTGAGATAATTTGTCATTTGTAGTCATAGGTGTGCTTACCAGTTTAGACTTCTCCATCCCAAATTTCTTTAGTAACTCTTTCAAGTATTTGGATTGACTCAAGAATATACCTTTATCAATTTGTGAAATCTACAATCCTAAAAAAGAATTTTATTTCTCCAATCATAGACATTTCAAATTCTTGCTGCATTTTAGTAGAAAATTCCTTACATAATCCATCTTCTCCTCCAAAGATTATATCATCAACAAATACTTCTATACTCAAGATGTCATCATTAGTTATTTTGTAATATAAATTGTTGTCTGCATTTCCTTTAGTAAAACCAATCTTTAAAAGATACTTAACCAATCTTGCATACCAAGCTCTTGGAGCTTGGTTTAATCCATACAGAGCTTTTCTTAACCTGCAAACCATATCATTGTCATCTGTCAAAGAAAATCCATCAGGTTGTTCAATGTATACTTCCTCTTCAAGATCTTCATTCAAAAATGCACATTTAATATCCATTTGATAAACTTTGTAGTTCTTGTGTGCTGCAAAAGCCAAGAATAATCTGACTGCCTCAATTCTAGCTACCGGTGCAAAGGTTTCATTGTAATCAACTCATTCTTTCTAAGAATATCCCTTACACACTAGTCTTGCTTTATTTCTGACAACCTTACCATCTTCATTAAGTTTGTTTCAGAATACCCATTTGGTTCCAATTACATTTTTATCTTAACGTCGGGGAACTAATGTCCGAGTGTTATTTTTCTCAATTTGTTCTAATTCTTCTTCCATAGCTTTAATCCAAAATTTATCTTCACATGCCTCATTAATAGATGATGGTTCAATTTGAGAAATAAGACATACCTCTTCATTTGTCAATCTTCCTCTTGTCATAACTCCTTTAAATTTATTTCCAATTATCTGATCTTCAGAATGATTCAATCTTACATACCGGGGTGTCTTTGTTTGCTGTTGTTCTTCAATTATTGTGGAATCCTTAGATGGTACCGGGGTAACTGGATCTTCATTCTACACTGGTGGATTTAGTGTAGATTCATTTGTCACAATTTTTGTTGCCAGTTCAGAGTCTATATATATTGAAGTTCCTCTGAATTGTTCATCAATTTTTACATTTGTACTCTCAACAATTTTTTGCAATTTCTTGTTAAAACATCTATATGCCTTGATATTAGATGAATAACCAAGAAATATTCCTTCATCACTTCTAGGATCAAATTTGCCAATATACTCATCTCTTCTAATTTAACATTTACTTCCAAAAATTCTGAAATATTTAAGAGTAGGAGTATTACCAAACCATAGTTCATGAGGGGTCTTACCGGTTTCACCTTTGATGTGAACTTTGTTGAATTTATAGACCGCTATGCTGAATGCTTCTCTCCAATACACATGTGGTAAATTTTCTTTTGATAACATACTTCTTGCTGCATCCAAGATAGTTATGTTTTTCCTTTCAACAACTCCATTCTACTGTGGTGTCTGAGGTGCTGATAGTTGTCTTCTGATTCCATTCACTTCACAGAATGTATTAAAGTCCTTAGATGTGAATTCTCCTCCTTGATCTGATCTTAAGCATTTGATTTTCTTACCGGTTTCATTTTCAACCATTGCTTTGAATAGTTTGAACTTTCCAAGTGCTTCTAATTTTTCTCTGAGAAAAGTAACCCAACACATTCTACAATAGTCATCAATGATTAGCATGAAATATCTATCACCTTGTAAGCTTTTAGTTCTAGCCAGACCACATAAATCAGTGTGAATCAAATCAAGAGCATTATTGGATTTTTCTGGAATACTTTTGAAACTAGCTCTAACTTGTTTTCCAAATTGACATTCCTTACATATTGTATTCTGAGGTTTGATAATTTTAGGTAGATCTTTAACTGCCTTAGTAGTACTGATCTTTACCATGCAATCAAAGTTTACATGACAGAGTCTCTTATGCCATAACCAACTTTCATCTATATATGCAATCAAGCATGTCTTTTCACTATTATTCAAATGAAAGATATTACCTCTAGTCTGATTACCGGTTGCAATTTCCAAACTAGTTCTATTCATGATTTTGCATTTTCCATTTTTAAATTGTAACTGAAATCCTTTCTCAACTAATTGACCAACACTTAAAAGATTATGCTTTAATCCTTCAACATAGTAAACATTGTCAGTGTTATGCTTACCATCAAGAGATATTGTACCCTTACCTTTGATTGAACAGGCTTTGTCATCTCCAAATCTTACTAAACCTCCATTGTATTCTTGAAAGTTCAAGAACTTACCTTTGTCTCCTATCATATGATGTGAGCATCCTGATTCAATGATCCATTCATCCTTTACTTCAACTTTAGCTGCTAGGGCTTGCTCTACCGATTGAGCAGTAGGTGCCGGTTGATCTTCTGTTATAGCAACAAAAACCCATCCATTGTCTGCTGGATCCTCATCAAAATCATCAGTCACACCTTCATCAGCAATGTAACAAGATTTGTCTTTGTTCTTCTTAAATCTGTCTCTGATATTCAAGATTAGGCTTGTATGTTCTTCTAGCTTCTTCTCTTAGTCTAGCATGTCTATCAGGGAATCTCAAAGCCATATGACCAATCTTATTATAGTTAAAACATTTAAAGGGTGCTTTACCCTCATATTTACTTCCAATTGGACCTTTAGGCATTTTCCTTGCAAATAGTGCTTCAAGTTCTTCAAGTTCTTTAATTTCTTTCCCGCTTTCTTCAAGTTCTCTTGCATAAAAGGCTTTCCAGTCAGATTTGTCAAATGATGGAGTAGATGATGTTGATGCTTTAAAGGCTAAATCTATCTTAATAGTAGCAACAAGACCAAATTCTTCAATTTCAAAAGCTGAAAGTTTCCTAGTCAATGTATCCCTAGTTATTGATGTATTAGGCATTGTTCTTAACTCATTTATAGTAGTAACCTTCATTTTTTATGCTGGTGGCAATCCTCTTAAAACTTTTGAAACAATTTCATCCTCACTTAAGGTTCCTCCACAACATTTAATACCCAAAACAATTTCATTTACTCTTTCCATAAAAGCAGAAATCCTTTCATCTTCTTCCATTTTCAGATGTTCATACCTGACCCATAAGCCTTCAAGTTTCACAATTTTGACTATGGAATCTCCTTCATTCAGTGTTTCCAAATGATTCTAAATAGCTTTAGCAGTAGACCTATTTGATAATCCCATGATTTGTTGATCTAATAATGCACTCAAAAGTGTTTCTTTTGCTTTGCAATCATTTTCCTCATCTTTAGCCATAGTAGTTGGACTGGGCTGACCAAGTACAACAATAGTGTAACCTTTCTTTTCAACTTCCCAGATGTCTTTACCAATGCAATTTAGATGTGTCTCCATTCTGATCTTCCATATACCATAGTTGGTTCCATCAAGTTTAGGACTGTCCTTCCTGAAATAATTAGTAGACATTGGATCTCCTCATGCTATTAAACTTCTGTAAAAGAGGACTAAGCTCTGAGACCAATTGTTAGGTCCCGGAGACAATTGAGAGGGGGGGGGTGAATCAGTTGTCAAATAAATTCAAATGAAAAACAACTTAACCAGCTTAATGCTTAATATCAGTAAACTAGTTAAGTATGTCGATAGACAGTTTTAACAGTTAATTGCTATACCGGTAAAGATTAATGCATGAAACATAAACACAAAGTCATCCACAACACATGACACCAATATTTGTATGTGGAAACCCTGTAAGGGGAAAAACCATAGTGGGAAACCTTACCCACAATCAGATGATACTACTATAGATAGTAAGTGTATGTAAATGGGGTCTACACATGCAGAAAGGCCAGTAGCCTAGAGCTCACTGCTCAATCACAAAATGGGAGTCACATTGACTACAGTTGGATGGTTAAATCCAATAAGAATGTACTACACAAAATAGCATCTTCATATGCTAGATTCAGTACCAATGTAATGCTGATATGCTTTCACAAAAACCTAGCTTCACCTTCAAATGATGTTTGTGTGTATTGCACTGCTTAATCTCACATATACCTTCACACAATTCTTTTTCGCATTCCACACTTGATCTTACAAATAAGATCTTACCTTTATACCATAACCTAAGACCAATTTTAGTAGGTCGGCTCTACAAGATATTATAATAAAAATATTTTACAAATAATATAATATCCAATGCAATAACCGATTGAACATGTCAGCTTAATGCATTTACAACATTAATCATTTCCATAGCGTGCCATGCTGATCTAGAAAAGATAAACCTGCCAGTGTAACCCTAGGTAACCCTGGACCTATTTGTCGGTAAAAGAAAATATGCAAATATGAATATACCAATGATTAATTCATTAAGATAAGATGTCCACATGATGTCTTCGATATTACCAAGTGTCTTCCATATCATTCCAAGTGCCGATGATCATTATATCTTGCCGGTGAACCATATACCAGTAACTGAGCAATAGTTACTTGCTTGCCGGTGAATCCTTCAGGATCTCCAAAGTGGTAGTGTTTTAGTAGGTGTTGACATCAATGACAAAACCATACCAAAATACCAACATTAAATGCTCATCGGTTAAGTGAAAACTTAACATATCTGTCGGTAAAGAAGAAATGTGTCTTCTTCCCATCAACCGAGGGTAAAGTGCATGATTTTCAATTTGCTACAATACCCCCTAAGGATTATTCCTTAGTTAGATGAAGAATCTCCTACTGGTGGAGGGTTACTCTATTCTACCAGTGCAGAGATAGATTCATCAACTTTCAGATCTGCCTTCTTAATCTACTGTTTTGAAAAATCTTGCTTTATTTCATTTATCTTTTCTTTTCCCTTCACACTAGATCCTTTATTGTTCGCCGGTATAGTCTAGCTTCAAGAAAATTTTGCAATATGCCCAACCTTGTTACATGCATAACAAGTTACAATATTCCTCTAAATAGATTTTCCATATCCTTGGCCAGTTTGTGTTCTGCATTGATTAGATAAACGCCCAAATCTACCACAAACATAGCATTTCACATTCATTCTACAATTTTCTGAATTGTGACCAACTTTATTGCATTTGGAACATTGATCGGTGGGTAAGTTTGTATTCTGATTATTTATAAATTTGCACTGATTTTCTCTATGAATAAATTTATTGCAATTGAAACATTTCCCATTGAATTTACAAGCATTAGGTTGCCTTACCAGTTTATTGTGATCTTGATTGTTTGTAGTCCCAAAACTTTCTCCATGTTCAAATCCAAGTCCAATTGTATCTCCATTAGGTTTTTGTCTATTCAGCATGTCATCAAGTCGAACTTTTCTTAAATTTGTCTTTGTGTTCATTTGTAGTGATCAACTCATTTTCAAGAATTCCAACTTGTCTCACAAGCTTATCTTTATCATGTTGCATGTGAATTATATTTTTCTTTAGCATATCAATTTCATGACTGAGTCTTAGATTTTCATTACCTCCATCATTAAGTCTCCTAGTCAACTCTTCTTCATTCTTCTTCCCATCTTCAATATCCTTACATAACCACATAGTCATATCTTGCATTTCATTCCTCATATTAGTGTTCTCTTGCCTCAACTTGTCTACAATATCACTAAGAGTTTCCTTTTCATCATCATGTTTCTGCATTTTCTCATGAAGTTCTTTTCACTTATTTTGTGCAATAACCAGGTTCTCTTGAAATCCTTTAATGAATTCCTTAGCAGTCCTTAGATCATCTTCAAGTTTGATATTCTTCAATTTTTCTACATCAAAATCTTCAAGAGCTCCTTCCAACTATTTTCTTAAGTTCTCCATCTGTATCGGTTTCAGAATCTTCATCAAGCTATTAGGCTTTTGTAAATAGAGGACCAGGCTCTGATACTAATTGTTAGATTCAATGAAAGTCCCAAAGACACTAAGAGGGGGGGTGAATCAGTGTCTAACCGGTTAATTAGATATTTAAACTTATTTATAACTTTGCAACCAAAAGAAGTGTACTGGTAAACAAGAATTAATGTAGTAAATACAAATAACAAAGACAACATAGAAACACACCATAACACAAGATATTTTAACGAAGAAAACTAGTGTGGTAAAAACCTCAGTGGGATTTGTGACCCATAATATTTACTCACTGGCCAATGAATAAATACTACTTACAATAAGGGCATGCACATGCAGGAAGGCCAACTGCCTAGAGTGCACCGCTCAAAAGAGTCTTACTGACTACAATATGGATAATTAAATCCAATACAATCAACTTCTCAAAATAGCATCTCTAATGCCTAGTTCAGTACTAGTTTAAGCTCAATTAGATACCTTAACCAAAACCTTTGCTGTCTATTATATCACCTCATACAATAATTACATTCTGCCATTACTATATTACATTACTACATTACATCAAAATGACCTATGAGATCTCATACATATATGAGTCTATACAATATACCTAGTTGACTTACAAATATTTAATTACATTTATAAAACAATTCACATAAACAAAACTTTATCCCATGTCAGCATGAGTGTTGGTATACTTCATTTCTGGTGTAATCTGGATGCCGGTGAAAGTGCTTGTTAGTGTATGATGTTGGTGCATGTGTAGAAACTTGATGCTGGTTGGTTGCCAGTTGGTTGCCATGAATGACAACATTAACTATTCTCATTAGAGTGTAGAATGCCAACACTTACCACACTTTGGCAATCAGATTCCTACACCAAGTTGCTCCTCCTTTCTCCCATGGAGCTTGTAGCTTTCTCTAGACACCTATTGGCCATGTGCCTCTCTTGGTTGTAGTTGTAACATCTAGGAGGTCCTCTGCCTTAGGATATTCCTCTAGAGGATGGCCTTTTGCCCCTAAATTTCCCTCTTTGATTGTATCCTCCTCCTTGGTTGTCACTACTCTCTCCTCTGGTGCCTTATTGACTAGACTTACCTTGGTATCCAAAACCACTTCCTTTGCCTCTAAAAGGGCTTCTTCCCCCTCTTTGTTGTCTCCCTTTGCCTCTTCTATTTTGTTCCTACCTCCTATTTAGCTTCTCCTCCACCTTAAGTGCCAACTGAAAACATTTTTGGACTGTCTCTAGGGTTTGGAGATTCAAATCTTCTTGGATGGAAAACCTCAGTCCATAGAGATATCTCACCACTTTTTCATCCTCAATCTCCCTTACCTTGGTCTTCACACACAACTTCATGAACTCCTCTATGTAGGAACTCACATCTATTTCCTTCTGCTTCAAGTTTTGTCTCCTCTTGTGAAATTGGATATTATAGTCCACTAGAACATAGGATTCCTTCACCAAAACCATCATCTTCTTCCAAGTAGAAACTCTTCTCTTCCCCTCTTTCACCCTCTCATCTTGGATGAAATTCCACCAAGTTAGTGCAACCCCTTTCATTTTAGATTGGGCCATTCTCACCCTTTGGTGCTTTGATATATCTTCACTCTCAAAGAAATTGTCCAAAGAGTCTATCCACTCCATCACTGTATCAGGTTCCATCTTTCCTCCAAACACTAGCAGATCCAACTTCACATCCATTGTTCTTCTTTCCATGGAATCAGGACACTCATCAGGGGTCTCTGGTCTGTAGGAACCTCTGGTTCTTCCTACCTAGTGATCTCCTCTTCATCCCCTTCTTCAACTCCTCCAGAGTCTCTCTCTCCCCTCTCTACTTTCCCCTTCAACTGGTCCATTTCATTTCTCAAGGCCTAATTCTCAATCCCAACTTCTCTTGTCTCTACCATCTGTCTCTTCACCAAGACAACCAACTTAGCATTGGTCATCCTTGATGGGAGATCTTGGGATCGCTCTTCCTCTAACATCTTGTCTTCTTCTCTAGTTGAAAGGACACTCCTAAGCTCTGATACCACTTGATGTAGAGCCCTTCAAAACCTACGGACTAGTCCAAGAGGTTTGTTTTATAACCTTCAAAAGATAGCAAGGATCCTACAAGAAGGACTCCACACCTTCAAGGTTTGAACTACTATCAACTCCTCAAGACTAGCACCTACTCAAGATGAGTAAATGGCTTCAACACCTCCAATACACCTCTCCATGACTCTTGCTCTTGGGGGTCTTGGATTTGGTCAATTCATGACACCTAAGAACTATTCCAAACATTTTTTTAAGGATTTGGTACTAATGCCTTATACTTTCTTTGAAAACCTACCCCCTTGGCTAATAGCCCTCTTTGATGGATATTTTCTCCTTAACTCCATAATATTGATGTCATGCCCAAACTTTTGGGCAAAAACCCAAACAACAATTTTTTTTTTAATACACTTAATTATATGCAACCTATACTTAATGAGATGTGACAACTAAACCAGTTGTTCTAAGCGGAATCTTAAATTGTAATAAAATGTTTTTCTAACGTGAGTGTTGAATAGAACAATTTTTTTCTAGAAGCCTTAGGTTTCTATAAAACTCCTAGATGACAAAGTTGGGATATTCCTAACATAAAAAATTACAATAACTCCTATAATCAAACGGAACAAAATGATTTTTATAAGGACAATAATAAATTCACGTCGAATGTCCCTTTTATTATAGTTGCAAATTATAATTCTTAATTAGATCTGTTTCTACTAAATAGGCATTAATATAATTACTTGATTCAATTGTAATTATTTATCTCCTAACAAGTTTCCTCCATCTGTGATAATACATCCTTCCTTTATACTCGATTAAATCTTGCGTCTATAAATTAATTATTAATATGATTTTAATGTAATAATATTAATAAATCAAGCAATTGAAAATTGAGGTGTCAAGCTTTAAAATGTTAATTGCTTTATTTAGTATAAGATTCCATCTAGGCTAAATGAGTTTGCAAGACCAAGGTCTTGGACTTATTTTTGAATATATATAATTCCACCATGATATCCTATTCCAAATAAATTATTATTATCTCACCATTTAATAAATAAATTCATTTACGCAAAAACCCCTAAATTAATCGACAAGAGATATTATTAATCTCAATTAATCTTTTAATCATCTAGGAGTTAATTAAATTAACTCTAGCACTTAGGTTTTTAAAACACCTATATTTCAATTTAACAATAATTATAATGTGTACTAAATTTCATCTATAGCACCAAATAAATCTTTAAAGAAAATAACCCTATCACATTTAATCTTGAAGAGCCTATATTTAGGTGGACTAAAGTTAATCCCCTTATAGCCAAAATAACTTATAAAGCCATTATAATTCCCTAAAAGATTAAACTCCAAGATAATTTAAAATTTAAAGCATTATATTCACATGTTTATAAAAATGTATATAAAATATGAATATTTAAATAAAATAACTATATTAAAGTTGAATCTATACATTCATACTTTTAACTATATATATATATATATATTAAACACATATATATATTTATATGTGGATATTTATTTTCTAAAAAAACTTTATAAGTCCAAGGGGTTGAGCTTAGTTGGTTAAAGCATTGAGTTCTCAATGTGGAGACTCAAGTTCAACTCCCATGAGGGACACCTTTGTGGAATTCTAAGTTGTGACTCTTGGTCTTCCATTGGTTGTATTTGTCTCATTGTTTAAAGTGGATTTCTAAGTTGTGACCCTTGGTCTTCCAATTGTTGTTTCTAGTTTGGTGCTCGAAAGGAGCTAGTATTTGTTATAAGTTTTCTTGAAAGTAGCTGGTATTTGTAATAAGTTTGTAACGTGGATGCTCAAATGAGCAAAAAATACTTAATACAAAAAAACAAACTCTATAACAACAATACCCCCGTTCCCTAACCAAAACATTATAAAATTACCCCACCCTTCACCCTAGTTTTCTTCCATTTTATTGTCTTGCCCTAACCCTATTTTCGGGCTAGGGCTTTAGCTATGATATTTTTTTTTAGGGTAGGTTGTGTGTGTGTGTGTGTGTGTGTTTGTTATTGCAGGGTATGGGAGGCGGCGGCCATGGAGGGACTTGGCGGAGGAGCAAAGGAGAGTGGAAGGTTATGGGGGGGCAAGCTCCCCACAGGGACGGCTGTAGCCATGCCTGTAGGTCGTAGCCCACAGAGGCGGCCTTGGCCGCCACTGTGAGTCGCGGCCCGCAAGTCACGGCCCGCAGCCTAACTGCACCATCGCTGTGGGGCACTGCCCACAGGGGGGGTCGAAGCCTCCCTGACTGTGGGTTGTGGCCCACAGTGGTGACTATGGTTGCCGCTGGGGGTTGCCACCCATAGCGTAGGGGGGCTAAGGCTCCCCCATTTTACATTTTTTTTTTTTGAAATAAATTAAATCGCCATTTTTTTGTGTTTATATATATATATATATATTTAAACCTAAGTTTTAAATCATGCATAAATTAAGAAAATATTGGCTGCATGGAAATGGAGGCAGAATTAGATTTATTTAATTTATACAATCTATTTATATTTATTTTTCCTAAAAATCCCACTGAACAGGTTTTCAAAACTAATAGATTTAAATAAAGCAATTCTTTTTATTTTATATATATCTAGCTGCATACTTTAGAGATAGACTATTAATTTTTTATTTACTTTCTGTAATAGATAAAGGGAAAAATAACATAATTTAATAAATTTTAACAGCAACTACACTAGCCTAGAAATCATTTAAATTGACTATAGAGATAGGCATGTTAAATCTGTTTAACCATAATTTGTATTCGGGAATTAAATAGATAGGGCTAAAATGCTTATTTTTCTCCTACTAACATGCAAGCATACTACTTCATTCTTTTCCATTATTTCAAAATGCCTAAGGAGATAAAATGAACTTTTATTTTCAAAAGAATAACATGAATACAACAAATATTGTTCCAATAACTATAGGAACTCACTCCAAAATAAACATTTCATCTTTGCAATAATAACTTAATAAAATCATGCATTAAAGAATACAATATAGTCAACATTACAAGTGGGTGAGATACCCCAGCTAGTCTCTCATTTCTATTAAATGAGGACTTTAAATAAAATAGATACATTTTTTTTTTTTTTAAAGTAAATACAACATGCAACTTTTTATTTACATTTCTGCAACTAAAAAATATAGCATCACTTTTCTTATTCTCTTTCTGCAAATCAAGTACAAAAACCAGCAACTCCTAGCTTGTCTTTTTCTTTTCTTTCCAAGCAATCCTGCAAATAAATCATAAGGCTTGACCATGGAGTGCTCACCTCCCAGCCTAGGCTTACTAGAAGTCACCCCCAAGCTTGGAGATCCAAGCCCTAGACAAGTTACACACATGCAAACACAAGAAGCAAGGGAAAAACACACAACAACACTTTCCCAACCAAGGCTACACTTCATCAGAAAATGTGATGTTTTTACATGGGTGGTAGTGAACCAAATACCCTAAGGAGACCTCAAGAATGGTAGGTCACAAACCCACCTCATGGAAAACAAAGATATATCATAAGTTTATTAACCCCACATCCTTATGCCCCCCAAGGTATTCATGCCATACTTTCTCCCCTTATGACCCCCAAATGCATAAACCAAGCCATGCAACATGGGTCACATATACACCTCTTGAGTTCGCTCTCATAATGAGAGCCTCTCACTTGAGGGCTATCAAACTCCTACCACCCGCAAGACCATCCTACTCTCCCAAGAGTAGAAGGCCTTGGTGACTCCTAAATCACAGGAAATGCATAAAAGAATAAAAGATAGGTCACATAATAATTTTCACAAAAGAAAATACAAGAAAACAACTTTTACATACAAACAATCTTTCCAACATAAACATGCAACGTAAAAGGAAACAAAAGGAGAAGAAGAACCAACCTTCAATCTACCCAAAGGTTTGCTAGAACTAGTTTGAGGATGAGCAACCCAATTACACGAATCTTCCTTCTACACTTAGCCAAAATTCTATCCCAAAACTATTCCTTTTCAAAATTGCATGATCTCCAAAAATGGAGAGTGGGTGATTACTCACAAAATCTCTCATTCTTGGCTAAAAAGACCTCAGTGAGAGTTCTCACAGGTTTCCTAAACTGAAAAACGAAAAAGTAAGAGAAAGTGGGAAAAAGGATCTCACATCAAAAGGGAAGGTTATCTAACCTAGATGACACCTTCTAATTTGAATTTTTGCTCACCTTAGGAAACCCACTTTTTGAGGTGACTAAACAGTCACATGGGAGTAGACACATGCCTAAAAATACTCCTAACCCATAGGTATACCTTATGGACTTTAGGAAACACCTTTAAACTACCCCTAGGAGTCCATTTGACCCCTTATAAACCCATCTGAAGTTAACTTTCGGGTCAAACCTGAGTTGACCACTCCAAAGACTCTCTACCCAAGGAAAATTTAGAACCACATTCAAATGTTTGAAAAAGTTATGGTTGAAACAACTCCCTCCAAGAGACAAGTCAAAAATCAAGACATAAATCAACACATGTGTCCAGTGACACAATAAAATACATTACAAAATTACACATGAAATTTGTCTCTTGTGGGTTTTACACAAATTAATAAATTTAATTTAACACACATGCAACATCTACTTTCACAAATAAAATATGATACATACGGGGCGTTGTCTCTCCAAATAGACAACCCCTGGCTTTACGAACGTACATAGGTCTAGGTTTGGTTCTCCATAATGTTTCCATGGTCACATGGATAATTTTCCTACACATCTTAATTACACATTAGTAATTCCAAATAACCTCATATAATATTAATTTCATGAATAAGAATACACAACAAACACTCTACATACAATTTACATTTAAACAAATCAATATATCTTATATCCAAATAAATCCACATAGGCAATTATCATAATCCTCATAATTTTGATCCATACATAAGACATGCATCCTACTTCTATCATCATAGTAAAGTCCTGCAAATCCAATAATGACATACATAGTCTCAAAGTTATCCTATTCTAGAATCATGTAAAGTTATGTATCCATAACACATCAAAATGTACACCTGAAGGTGAAATGATTTCCTAACCTGGTTCAATTACTTTTCTCACCAATCTATCCATCTAACATAGCCCATCCTATTGAATTATAACATTTATTAGTAAGCTCAACCATAGTCAATTGAGTTAACCAGAGCTTGATCGGGGAGGGGCTCTACATCCTCCTCCCCTAGAGATTGACTTACTCCTGGAAGTCGCATGAGTAGAATACGAAATAGGGAGATAACATTTCCCACAATTTCAATAGCTTACTCTAAATCTTATCTTGCCTACTAGAAAGATGCATTACCAAAACCAACTTATTATTGCAATTAGCTTACTATCTTCATAAGGTTAAATTCTTACATTTCCCTTAAATCTCAGGTAGGTGTTTACAAAATTCTATCTTTCAACAACTTACGTTAAAGAACCGCACATCAACTCCCATAATCAAGGTTACACATGATAGTTTACTTATTAATTTCTAGGAGTCATACTTATTAAGGGTTTGTGTAAAACATGTTTATCCCACTGTAATTGTCATCCATGCTTGCCACTAAAGAGAATTGACAACACAGTTTATCCATAATGAATCTACTTATTTTACATCAAGGTGCATTATAAGGGGGTTAATTACATATTTGGTAAACCACCCTAGGTGCATGATTTCTTCCAACATCCTTAGGCAACAAGGAAAAATCAAGTTTAAGTTCTTTGAATCTACCCATAAGTAGGGAAATTTTCTACTTCTAGGGCCCACAAGGCTTGGTATTTCTAGGCACCAAGGTTTTAGTTTCATAGGTACATTATTCGCAAAACCCAAACATTAAGGTACATAACCATCCCATTCTAAGGGAGTGATGAAAATTAATAATTATTATTTCTTTTTGATCTCATCGCCGCAATCATCTCCATACACATGACAAATTTACCAGTTTGCAATTATCATCACTTTCGTAATTCATTAGGTCTAGATCACACACACACACACACACACACACACACACACACACACACACACACACACATATATTTTTTATTTATTTTTTTGTTATAAATTTCCTCTCTTAGATTACTCGCAAATAATTTTATTTAAGAGAATATTCCTTTCTTTACCTTATTTCAAAATAACATTCTTTGTTTATTCTGTGTGCCTAATTTCACTCCTTACGGTATTCTCCCTTGACACACTATCAGTGGTTCAACGAATATGATAGACATTACACAAATCACATCACTAGGGCTAGCTATATTAACGTCAAAATGACCACTTGACACTTTAAAAGATCAAAATAAAAGTTACTTTTACCAAGTCCAATCAAAGAAGAAAAGTGTCGGCAATTGAAAGATATTAAAATTAGCAACATGGCAAGTGCCATAGCTCCAATAAAAAAAAACATAAATTTAGTGGTCCTTTCATCATAAAAATAAATAAATAAAAAGAAATTACTAGCCCCTAGGTCGCAAAATACTATTCAAAGAAAGTCAAAAATACTGTCGAATCAAACTCGAAACAAGATGACCACTCTAGCCATGCTATAGGGAGTAACCGCAGCACATCACCCAAGATCACACATCCTGAGTGTGTTAGGAAGTGATTATTAGACTCTTGAGATTCTTAGATTATCTATATTCCTTTATTATTTACGAAATATCTTATACACATGAGATTGCAATTGTTTTATAGATCATGTTCCATTTTAACCTTCACGTGATTGCTATCGCAAGCCACACTTTCTGACATAATCTGTTAACTATTTAGGGTTATTAACATCCATAATTATATCTAACAAGTGATTGCACTAACTCTACCATCCTCTGTCCATTCTTCTAGGACTTCCATTGATTTTCTTGATATGCTAAACCTTGGTTCAATATTACATGGTAACTCATGCATCGACACTTTCATGTCTTACTCACATGCGGTGGATAGTTTGGCACAAAATTGTCACTTGTATACTTAGAAACACTTAGGATTTGAAAAAAAATGTAATCATATAATTCTACTAGGGACATCATTTGTTTTCTTAGCACCTTTGCTAGCTCCTTGAATTTTCACCTCTAATCATCCTTTCGTTCTCGTCAATAAGGAGCATGTTGCCAAATTACTAACACTTATGGTTAAGAACCATTAGGGGTGGACTAATTGTCAAGTAAAATCAATAACGCTTGACAACTAATTCCTTCCCACACATTTCATGACATATTTCAAACAATGCAAAGAGTTGACTTATTCCCTTCTACTTCCCTTATGCAACTTATGATATCAAGGGGGTATGCACTCGAGAAGTGACCAACACTCACCCTATTTATTAAAATTTGGTTAAAAAAGAAGTTATCTCTTTTCATATTACTTATTTATATTTACTTACTAGCCAATTTTGGCATATCACAACTTACAATTTCCTTCAAGCCACGTAAACCACCTTATCATCATAATATCTTGTTACCCAATTACAGTCTAACATAAGGATGTCCAATAATTACCAATGTCTTAAGACTCCCATAATTTCTAAGTTCTCCCTTGGCTAACCATAGAATTCGGCTCCCTATCCATGTTCTCATAAAATATCTTATGCTGCCAACTAATCGTCATTAAAACCTTCGTATTATAATACTGCTATACTATCTTTCCATTAGCCATTTCCATCTGCATGTTGTTTCATCCATACTTAATGTTTTCGCATTCCTTCACACTTGAGTGCCATAAATTTACAAACCTACTTCGGTTGTGTCAAGTAGTTAAATTGTGTTACATATTGTCTTGTAACTAGCGACTAGCCATGGTTGGGTTGCACTTTTCTCCTTAGGTTCTGAACGAATATTAGTTACTCATTCCAAGAGTATAAGATCCTAATACTTTTACACTCCTTGCACTTCAATAGGGATTTTTGTACGATTCCCAAATCGTCCCTACTCTCCTTGCCATTAATTTCTCCAAGATTGTCTTCCCATAAGGGAACTAGTTGTGGCTTTACTTTGCTTGTTTCCCCATTTATATAACTACAGATGAACTTAGGGTTTATTGCAATTACATATCCTTTCTCCTTAGTAATTCATCTATAATATTGCTACGGTCCACTTATCAAGGAGATTGTCATTCATCATTTTAGTCCTTATCTTCAGGGTTATACAACTCTAGCTTCTCTGCGTTGCTACAAGGATTGTCTAACGAATGCTCTTAATAAGCAACCTAGCCTGACCACACACTTAAGGCGCATATTCATTAGGATAGGTTAATGCTTCTTTCTAATATTCGCAAGAGTACCTCTTCACTCTTCTACATTGTTGTCTCAAATGGCGGTCGTGGTCCTTGAACCACCAAAATTTTTACATAGCTAAAAAAAAATTAACTTGAGTTGTCACTATCTCAATTATCTTGTTTATTGTGCCTTTATCTTATGTCTAACTAGCTTGCTTGACTTGCCAAGTCAAGAACATACCTCGATGGATGGTATTCTCTTAGTTACCATCAGAGGTATTTTATTGTAGAATTAACTCCTCATATTTGATTTGTTTAGGGCAATAATTGCATTTGGGTTCCAATTGAATGGTAACCTTATAAGTACTAATGATCTAAATTTCGTTTATTAAATATTGAGAATATTCATAATTTTAAAAATTTTGTAGCCTTTGGGGTCTTATTATGCCATAAACATTATGACTAACTAGTTTCAAATTTCAAGGCTTTTAGTGACCCTTAGAACCCCTTGAATTGATATATGTTGATCTGTTGATTTAAAAGAATTTTCACTTATGTTTCACTTTGTTATTTCGCAAGTTTCCACCTATGTGTTATACTTCGAAGCCATAGTTTAGTTCAACTAAGTTATGTATGTAGCCCATGTTCACCAGTGTATGAATCTAGGGCTCTGATACCAAAATGTCATGCCCAAACTTTTGGGCAAAAACCCAAACAACAAATTTTTTTTTAATAAACTTAATTATATGCAGCCTATACTTAATTAGATGTGACAACTAAACCGATTGTTCCAAGCGGAATTTTAAATTATAATAAAATGTTTTTCTAACGTGAGCATTCAATAGAAAAAAAAAATTCTAGAAGCCTTAGGTTTCTATAAAACTCCTAGACAACAAAGTTAGGATATTCCTAACATAACGAATTACGATAACTCTTATAATCAAACGGAACAAAAATGATTTTTATAAGGACAATAATAAATTCACATTGAATGTCCCTTTTATTATAGTTGCAAATTATAATTCTTAATTAGATTTGTTTCTACTAAATAGGCATTAATATAATTACTTGATTCAATAGTAATTATTTATCTCCTAACAAGTTTCCTCCATATGTGATAATACATCCTTCCTTTATACTTGATTAACTCTTGCATCTATAAATTAATTATTAATATGATTTTAACGTAATAATATTAATAAATCGAGCAATTGAAAATTGAGGTGTCAAGCGTTAAAATGTTAATTGCTTTACTTAGTATAAGATTCCATCTAGGCTAAATGAGTTCACAAGACCAAGGTCTTGGACTTATTTTCAAATATATATAATTCCACCACGATATCCTATTCCAAAGAAATTATTATTATCTCACCACTTAATAAATAAATTCATTTATGCAAAAACACTTAAATTAATCGACAAGAGATATTATTAATCTCAATTAATCTTTTAATCATATAGGAGTTAATTAAATTAACTCTAGCACTTAGGTTTTTAAAACACCTATATTTCAATTTAACAATAATTATAATGTGTACTAAATTTCATCTATAGCGCCAAATAAATCTTTAAAGAAAATAACATTGTCACATTTAATCTTGAAGAGCCTATATTAAGGTGGACTAAAGTTAATCCCCTTATAGCCAAAATAACTTATAAAGCCATTAAAATTCCCTAAAAGATTAAACTCCAAGATAATTTAAAATTTAAAGTATTATATTCACATGTTTATAAAAACGTATATAAAATATGATTATTTAAATAAAATAACTATATTAAAGTTGAATTTATACATTCATACTTTTAACTATATATATATATATTTATTAAACACATATATTTCTATATGTGAATATTTATTTTCTAAACAAACTTTATAACAACAATACCCCCATGCCCTAACTAAAACATTATAAAATTACCCCACCCTTCACCCTAGTTTTCTTCCATTTTGTTGTCTTGCCCTAACCCTATTTTCAGGCTAAGGCTTTAGCTATGATATTATTTTTTAGGGTAGGTTGTGTGTGTGTGTGTGTGTGTGTGTGTGTGTGTGTTTGTTATTGCAGGGTATGGGAGGTGGCGGCCATGGAGGGACTCAGCGGAGGAGCAGAGGAGAGTGGAAGGTTATGGGGGGGAAGGCTCCCCACAGGGACGGCCGCAGTCGTGCCTACGGGTCGCGGCCCAAAGAGGCGGCCTTGGTCGCCGCTGTGAGTCGCGGCCTGCAGCCGGCGCTGTGTGGTGCCACCCACAGGAGGGGGTGAAGCCTCGCAGGCTATGGGTTGTGACCCATAGTGGCAAGTGTGGCCGCCGCTAGGGGTCACCGCCCACAGCGTGGGAGGGCCGAGGCTCCCCCATTTTACATATTTAAAAAAAAATAAAATTAAATCACCCTTTTTTTGTGTTTTTATATATATAAATACATGCATTTTTCTGTGGTTATAATATTTTCAAACAACCAGTTTCACAGGCTGAGGATATTTTTAGATAAAATAGGTAGTCTTATATTTATATATATATACACACACTTAAAGCAATCTATATATATATATATTTTAAAACCTTTTTAAATCATGTAGAAATTAATAAAATATTGGTTGCATGAAAATGGAGGCAGAATTACATTTATTTAATTTATACAATCTATTTATATTTATTTTTCCTAAAAATCCCATTGAATAGGTTTTCAAAACTAACAGATTTAAATAAAGCAATTCTTTTTATTTTATATATATCTAGCTACATACTTTAGAGATAGACTATTAATTTTTTATTTACTTTTGGCAATAGATAAAGGGAAAAATAACATAATTTAATAAATTTTAATAGCAACTACATTAGCCTAGAAATCATTTAAATTGACTATAGAGATAGGCATGTTAAATCTATTTAACCATAATTTTTAATTTGGGAATTAAATAGATAGGGCTAAAATGCTTATTTTTCTCCTACTAACATGCAAGCTTACTGCTTCATTCTTTTCCATTATTTTAAAATGCCTAAGGAGATAAATTGAACTTTTATTTTCAAAAGAATAACATGAATACAACAAATATTGTTCCAATAACTATAGGATCTCACTCCAAAATAAACATTTCATCTTTGTAATAATAACTTAATAAAATCATGCATTTCTTTAGAACATATTAAGAATACAATATAGTCAACATTACAAGTGCGTGAGATACCCAACTAGTCTCTCATTTCTATTAAATGAGGACTTTAAATAAAATAGATACATTTTTTATTTTTTTTTAAATAAATACAACATGCAACATTTTATTTACATTTCTGCAACTGAAAATATAGCATCCCTTTTCTTATTCACTTTCTGCAAATTAAGTACAAAAACCAACAACTCTTAGCTTGTCTTTTTCTTTTCTTTCCAAGCAATCCTGCAAATAAATCATAAGGCTTGACCATGGAGTGCTCACCTCCTAGCCTAGGCTTACTATAAGCCACCCCTGAGCTTGGAGAACCAAGCCCTAGATAGGTTACACACATGCAAACACAACAAGCAAGAGAAAAACACACAACAACACTTTCCCAACCAAGGCTACACTTCATCACAAAATGTGATGTATTTACATGTGTGGTAGTGGACCAAATACCCTAAGGAGACTGCAATAATGGTAGGTCACAAACCCACCTCATGGAAAACAAATATATATCATAAGTTCATTAACCCCACATCCTTATTCCCCCCAAGGCATTCATGCCATACTTTTTTCCCTTATGACCCCCAAATGCATAAACCAGGCCATGCAACATGGGTCACATATACACCCCTTGAGTTCGCTCTCATAATGAGAGCGTCTCACTTCAGGGTTGTCAAACTCCTGCCACCCGCAAGACCATCCTACTCTCCCAAGAGTAGAAGGCCTTGGTGACTCCCAAATCATAGGAAATGCATAAAAGAATAAAAGATAGGTCGCATAACAATTTTCACAAAAGAAAATACAAGAAAACAACTTTTACATACAATCTTTCTAACATAAACATGCAACGTAAAAAGAAACAAAAGGAGAAGAAGAACCAACCTTCAATCTGCCCAAAGGTTTGCTAGAACTAGTTTGAGGATGAGCAATCTAATTCCATGAATCTTCCTTCTACACTTAGCTAAAATTCTATCTGAAAACTATTCCTTTTCAAAATTGCATGATCCCCAAAAATGGAGAGTGGGTGATTACCCACAAAGTCTCTCAATCTTGCCTAAAAATACCTCAGTGAGAGTTCTCACAAGTTTCTAAAACTGAAAAAGGAAAAAGTAAGCGAAAGTGGGAAAGAGGATCTCACATCAAAAGGGAAGGTTATCTAACCTAGATGGCACCTTCTAATTTGAATTTTCGCTCACCTTAGGAAACCCACTTTTTGAGGTGACTAAACAGTCACATGGGAGTAGACACATGCCTAAAAATACTCCTAACCCATAGGTATACCTTATGGACTTTAGAAAACACCTTCAAACTACCCCTAGGAGTCCATTTGACCCCTTATAAACCCATCTGAAGTTAACTTTCGGGTCAAACCTGAGTTGACCACTCCAAAGACTCTCTACCCAAGGAAAATTTAGAACCACATTCAAATGTTTGAAAAAGCTATGGTTGAAACAACTCCCTCCAAGAGACAAGTCAAAAATCAAGACATAAATCAACACGTGTCTAGTGACACAATAAAATTCATTACAAAATTACACATGAAATTTGTCTCTTGTGGGTATTACACAAATTAATAAATTTAATTTAACACACACACAACATCTACTTTCACAAATAAAATACAATACATACAGGGTGTTCTCTCTCCAAATAGACAACCCCTGGCTTTCCAAACATACATAGGTCTAGGTTTGGTTCTCCATAATGTTTCCATGGTCACATGGATAATTTTCCTGCGCATCTCAATTACACATTAGTAATTCCAAATAACCTCATATAATATTAAACTCATGAATAAGAATACAGAACAAACACTCTGGATACAATTTACATTTAAACTAATCGATATATCTTATATCCAAATAAATCCACATAGGCAATTATCATAATCCTCATAATTTTGATCCATACATAAGACATGCATCCTATTTCTGTCATCATAGTAAAGTCCTGCAAATCCAATAATGACATACATAGTCTCAAAGTTATCCTATTGTAGAATCATATAAAGTTATGTATCCATAACACATCAAAATGTACACCTCAAGGTGAAATGATTCTGTAGCCTAGTTCAATTACTTTTCTCAGCAATCTATCCATCTAACATAGCCCATCCTATTGAATTATAGCATTTATTAGTAAGGTCAACCATGATCAACTAAGTTAACCAGAGCTTGATCAGGAAGGGGCTCTATAATTGAAATCAACCTAGCAAACTATTTACTATTCCAGATACCCTTTATGAAGTTACACTTATCCCCAAAAGGGATTGACAAGATCTGCAATCTAAGGGTCTGAACCCTTTAGAAGCCTAGAGGCCTAATTTGGGCTAATAGGCTTCAAATTACAAAGAAACTCTCATTTAGAGACTCACAACCACCAAAAAATCTTCATGAGCATGTGGGGAATCATAAATAACCTATAATTCTAGGGTTGCATGCCTGGAATCCACCACTATAAGATTTTAGGGTGATTGTCCTAATTTTGTCCAAGGTAGTCACATGGAGATGCCTACCTAGGCTCGCTTCATGCTCTCCATAGCAAAGCCTCCCCTACAAAAACCCATGGGAATCTTAAAATACACTGGCCAATATTGCATTCCACCAAAGGAAAGAACTTATAGATGGGTGAGATGCAAGATATAGCCATTATTAGGCGAAACCCTAGCCAAACCCTGGTTTTTCGTGTTACAGTCAGTAAATCAAAGGGTTCTCACTGCTCATAGAAGATCAATACCTAAAACAATTGCCAAATAAAACCTAACTCAATCCTCTATCTACTCCATGAATAATTTTTTTAGGATCAATGCATATAATGATGTACAACAACAGTAAGATCAATTTTTTAGGGGAAAACTCAGTTTTATGTCTTATTATGATTCCAAACTTCAATCAACAACAACACTAACCTTGGGAATCATGTCTACAAGGTATCTATGCCTTCTCCAAATGGTTTCCAATTTAATTTTGAAGAGGTTTGAGCCGTTGAGAGGCTTACATCAACTGAATTTTAAAATGTTGCAGTTTTGCTTCTGAAAGTTGCATTTTCTGTTGGTATTTTGATGATGATTAGTTGTGATTGTCATTGATGGACACACACTTATTTGATGTATGAGTTATTCTCAACTGGTATTCTTTTTTGAATACTATCAGTGTTTTGCATAAGATACTTACCATTCAAAGCATGACCAAAGACCCCAAGCGGTATGAAGATCTCAAGCGGAATGAAGACCCTGAGTGACAGTTAATCTTTTCATCGAAACACTATGTTCCAGTTTTCTAGTCTTCAATTGTCAACCGGTATAATTGTAACGTGTGATGAGTTATCATCCATTGACACTTTGGCAGTATTTTTGTATCGTGTTACCAAATGTGTCTAGATGCACTGTACCTAAGAAATTATAGTCTAATCTTATTCGACCGACATGAAATCAGGTTCCTATATGAGGACGTCATGTCTAGGGTTTTAAGAGATTTACTGTGTGTGATCGTTAAAAAGAAGATTAGGTTTGTCTGAGAAAAGGTCTCTCACAACAAAGATACAAAGTGCAAAATATAAAAGACTGAAGTAATGCTAGAATGCATTAACAGGGAGCTGTAAAGGATCTAATCAAGCATTTTGTGCTACTGTCTAGATCATTCACTTGTTGATTACTAATATCTTTGACAAGTCTAAAACCCTTAACTGGGTAGGCCTAGCCAAGACTATTGAAAATCCTCTAACAAGGTGGCTCACAGTTGTGGATCTGAAATCCTCTAACAAGGTAGTCTTTAGCAAGACTTATCTCCTAACAGAGATCTAGATTCCTAACATGATCTGTTCTAGTGAAGAACATTGTAAGGCCTTAACTATTCTACAAATAGTTGACTTGTGAGTTTTACTCACTGTGGTTTTTTTCCATTTGGGTTTCCATGTCAAAACATTTTGAATTATGGTGATTGTTCTTCTGTGGGTGAATGCTTTATTTTCTATTTGGCTTGTTTATGTTTTAACCAGTTTATTGTTTAATCTGCTACACCGATTTGCAGTTAAACTACTTAAGAGTTTGCTTAAGTTTCTGGGTATACTAATTCACCCCCCCACTCCTAGTATTCAACAATTGGTATCAAAGCCTACCTTTCTCTAAGTCTAACCACTTGGAAGGAGATATGGGGGAATACAACATGAGGGAACTCACTCACCGTCTTACCGAGTCTGAGAGAAGTGGAAAAAATGAATGAATCCAAAACTAATGTAAGGAGGGAGTTGGAAGGACTAACTATCAGGATGAGTCAGGAGGTAGAAAACAAAAAAAAAGCTGAAGATTTGGTAAAAGACAAGGAGCATGAGATCTCTAATTTGAAACAAGAAATCGGTACCATTACCACCTATCTATGGGAGGGTAAAGAAGAGAAAGAAGAAATACAAGTTGAACTGAATATAGCTATTTCTCAAAATGAAACCTTGATGGAGACCAATGATTCTCTTTCCAAGGAACTTGCTAAGTTCAACCGAAGTGCTACTAAGTTGGAAAAAAAGCTGGAATCGGTGAAGCCATCAAAGGATACCACTGGACTTGGTTTCTCTAGATACGAGGAAGGTGAGACCTCTGGAACCAAGAGTGATGCACTAAAGAAGAAATCAGCACCTAAGAACAACAATAGGAGTAAAGGTAAGAAAAAGTTTAAACATGTTTGCTTTAACTGTCTTAAAGGACATACTGCCAATGTATGTAGGAGCAACGCTTACAACAACTTTCCTTACTTTAAAAATAATGTGGCTAGATCTAGTAGATTTAATGGTCATTGTTATGCATGCAACAAGTTTGGGCATAGAACTTTTGAGTGTAGGTCAGTTATTAACAACTCTGGAAGTTATCCACTAAGATCTAAAGGAGTTGTCCTATAACTTCCTATGAACTAAAACCCAAATCGGTACAAAACCTATGACCATCGGTCAAATGGTTATTGAGCGGCAATTAGTTGGAGAGCAACCTGTTTGATCTATCATGGTAGCGGTCACACTGCTGCAACATGCAGAAGGAAGAATGGAAATGTGAACACCGGACCATGGAAAAAACTTGGAATAATATGCTATCATCGCAATAAATTGGGACACACTGCCAGAGCATGCAGACTGAGAAACAATCCATCGGGAGACATACCGATCAACCCAGAAGAGAAGATTGATGTTGAAATCATTCAGGCGGATATGGATAAAACTTGGAAAAAGAAATCTAAAGAGAAGCCACAAGATGTACCAGTTTTTGCACCTAGTATGGAAACCCTAAACCGACAAAAAGAGCTTCAAAAATCTTAGGGGGAACATATCAGTAAAATGTTTAGAACCCGCAGAGTATATCAGTAAATTACCTTTATCGGTATTTATTACCTGTCAACCGATAGAAGAAATAAAGTGGTAAAAGGTAAAATTTGATGAATACTAAGAGGGGGGGTGAATTAGTATACCAAAAAATATTGTAAACAAACTTTTGAACAGTTTAGCAGATAACCGGTAAAACAGATTTGCTAATAAACCAGTTAAGATAAATGCAAACCAAATAGAAAACAAAGCATTCACCCACAAGAGAACAATCACTATAACACAAGATATTTGACGTGGAAATCCAAATGGGAAAAACCACGGCGAGCAGAAACTCACAAGTAACTATTTGCTGAATAGAAACCAGACCGGTTAAGGTCATACAATGTTCTTCACCAGAATAGATCTTATTAGGAATCTAGATCTCTGTTAGGAGATAAGTCTTGTTAAAGACTACCTTGTGAGAGGATTTCAGATCCACAATTGTGAACCACCTTGTTAGAGGATTTACAAAGGCTTTGCTAGGCCTACCCGGTTAAGGTTTTCAGACTTGTCAAAGATGTGAGTAATCAACAAGTGAGTGATCTAGATACTAGCACAGTATGCTTGGTTAGATCCTTGATAGCTCATTATTAATGCACTTCAACATTACTTCAATCTTCAATATCTCCACACTCTACACAGACCTAATCTGCTTCTACAATGATTGCCTATAACCTTTTCTATCACAAATCTCTTACACACCATATCATTCAAACCCTAGACATGATGTCCTTATAAAGGAAACTTATTTCACGTTGGTCTAATAGGATTAGACTACAAGGTCTTAGGTTCAGTGCATCTAGACACATTTGGTAACACGACACAAAATCACCACCAAAGTGTCGGTGGATGATAACTCATCACACATTATAGAAATACCGTTTGGTAACTCATCACAGAGCAGTACCGGTTAATACAATATACCGATTACCGGTTTTCTAAAATGAAGACTGGTAGAACATAGTGTATCGATCAAAAGTTAACTACTGCTTGGGTCCTTCATACCGCTTGTGATCCTCAAACTGTTTGAGGTCTCCATACCACTTGATCTCTTCAGTCAATCTATGATCGGTAAACATCTTCTACGAAATACCGATAGTATAAAGACTATACATTCAATAATACACAATACCAGTTGGAACAATTACCGGTTGAACATAACTCATACATCAAGAAAGTGTGTGTCCATCATCAACAAAGTGTGTGTCCATCAATGACAATCAAAACATCATCAAAATGCCAACAATCTCCCCCTTTGGCATTGATGGCAACACTTAGGAAAATTTTGACATCTAAATTGCCATGTTCAAAATTACTCCCCCTAAGCATATACACTATCCCTTTTGCAGAAAATACAATGTACACTACTTCCCAAAATGAAAGTACATGAAAGTATACATGAAATGGTAACATTCACCAAAAATTTTACTGTATACTACTCCCCCTTTGCCAACACTGACAAAGTAATGTAGAATAACCCCTGTTTCCTTATATATAAAAATAGAGTAAATGTTTATGACAATAAGGAATGAAACTTATCAAAAACAAATTTAAAGTCCTGCATAAAAGTTTTCATGGCCAATGTCCAGGACTCAAGCAATGAAGTAGCAATCTCATTTTCCATTTTCATCTAGAATACTAGTTCTTCCATTGCATCAATGGTAATCATCTCTTGAGTGACCGTGATGGCTTCCAGATTGAGCAAAAATTTCTGAAGAATTTGTAGTCTTGGCAATAAGACCAGTTGAAGCTCCTACAAATCTCTAGTCTGGTTATAGATTTCTGATTCCATCTTGGCAGTCTGAAGTTGATAATGATGAATTGTTTTCCCATATGTAGTGAGGGAATCATATGGCATCTTGAAGTTGCTTATATATGCCTGTAACTCCGATTGGAGTTTATCTTTTTGTTTAAGCACACCATCACAAAATAGATGAGGTTGGAAGATTTTGCTCAAAAGTAATTTGCCCTCATCCATGGCAACACTAATATCCTTCTGTTATTTAAGAAGTTGTGACCAAAGCTCATTCATTTGCTTGACTAAGGCAGTGTTAAGTGCCTTTTCATGATTCTTCTTCGCAATGGCTGCAACAACATCTTCCAAGCATTGTACCTGGTCCTCCACTATGGTACAAAGAAGTTTAAGCTTGGACAAAGAGGAATTAGTACTAGGAAGGTTAGTACTGGGAATCAAACTGGTAAGGGTGTCAACTACAGTTTGAATGACATCTTGTTCCTTCTTCCTCCACAATGCTTCCAGTCTCTCCTATGCAAGTTTATGCTTTGAAGCAACTCAAACTCATTTGTTGATTGAAGATCAATCAGACTGGTGGTATCAACTGGTTTGGTTTGACCACCGGTTGCCTTAGGAGTCTCCGCCTATTTGTTCTTCTCTTCTTCCTTCTCCTCATCTGCTTTTTTCTTATCTTCCTCCTTCTTCCTTTTTTCTTCCTTCCTTGTTTCTTCTTCTTTCTTCTTTTCCTCTTCTTTCCTCTTCTCTTCTTCTTTCCTCTTCTCCTCTTCTTTCCTCTTCTCCTCTTCTTTTCTCTTCTCCTCTTCTTTCCTCTTCTCTTCTTCTTTTCTCTTCTCCTCTTCCTTCTTTTCTTCCTCTTTCTTCTTCTCTTCCTCTTTCTTTTTCTCTTCCTCTTTCTTCTTCTCTTCCTCTTTATTTTTCTCTTTTTCAGCTTTTTCCTTATCTTGTTTCTCTTTTTCATCTTTTTCCTTGTCCCATTTCTCTTTTTCTACTTTTTCTTTATCTTGTTTCTCTTTCTCTTCTTTTTCTTTCTTAGCTTGTTCCTTATCCCATTTCTCTTGCTCTTTGTCCAGAGTGACATCCTCAATATCTAAAGCATCAACATCAATGGTGTCAATTTGCTCTGTCACTCTTTCCCCTTCACTGTCAAATGCCTCATCCGGTTTGCCTGATAATAGGCCCAGTTCTTGTTCAGCCTTCATATTTTCTTTAGATACTTGGTGTATCCTAACAACAACTTTAGCATGTAGATGAGTATCCTTCTCCACTTCAAAGGCTTTACCTTCCAGTAGCCTGAGTCTTCTTCTTCTCATGAATAAGAGGCCTTTGTTCTTATCCATTATCTCAAATAATTCTGAATTAGAGGCATTAGGAAAGTCTTGTGCAAAGACTTTCTCCCTTATTTCCTATTATTTTTCAAGGGAAATTGGCCATTTATTATCTAAAGAATTATATAAAGTATTTGTTGTAACTAATCTGATTTCAGATGGCGACTGATCATTAACACATAAATATTTGATAACTTCCTGCTTTACTTCTTCTTTCTCATTATCAATAAAATCATCAAAATAGACTTTTAAATCATCAAGAACTCTCCTCTTTATATTCTTTAAAGTCCTCTGACAATGTGTCATCGACTTATAAGAGGAAATATCTATATTGACTAGTGCTGAGGTTGCAGGAACATTACCGGTAGATTTTGCTTTCTTGCTTGATTGTCTGGTCTTCTTCGGTTGAATTTCCAGTTCAGTATCCTCTGACTCTGGTGATCTGGTTTTGGTTTTCTGCTTCCTCTCAAAAACTTTATTAGGAACAACTTCAGGTTTCTTCTTAGCTAGTGACCGCTTGGTCACTTTCAGACTGGCAAAGGTAACCGGTGCAAATACCGATGGCACTGCTTTGTCCTTTTTCTGTTTTGGTTCTTCAACTAGTGTGACCCTTTCTAAGTAGGTACTGGTTCTATTTTTCTTCACATCTAATGGTGAGGCAAGCAGGGTAGAGGCATACCCAATCAACATATCATACATCACTTCATAACCCATAGGTTCAACTGCTTTCTTTCTCGGTTCCACTGCTTCCATTATGCATTCGTCTACCTTTATTGTGAAGCAGATGTCATCTTCATATTTCTTCACAATATCACCAGATATCCTTATCCTCTGGCTCATCTTCCGCTTGAATTCATCGAAATACTTATTCAGAACCTCAGGATGTGTAGTTCCCACTACTTGTAGACTTTCCTTAATTTGTCCAGATACTAGTAGGTTAGTACACCATTGCACATCACCTATTGTAGGGAAATAACCTGAAAATAAAAGAATAAGTCAACCAGTAGTTGCCCAAATCTGAACCTAAGTGAATTATCTTGTTTGATGGACTTCAAGTTCAATAGCAATTGCTTCTGTAAATAGGTACAAAGATCGAATGTGGTGTCCTCCTTGATCATTCTATAAGTGGCATTCATCGTAGCACTAGGGACATAATTCATTCTGTTGGCATAGAATATCTAGTATCTAATCACCATGCAAGCATATTTCACCAGATCATCTTTGATGGTGTTGAGGGTCATCACCCATTGGTCACTCATAGAACCGGCAAGTTTTGTCAATTCAGTCTTGGTGACCTTCCTAAGAGTTGGCACCTCTCCAGTATTACAGAAATTGATGACGGAATGAATTTCTTCTAGTGTGATCTCATGCATCCACTTGAGATACATTTTATCATTGTGCACTCTTCTAAGGATGATGCCAATGTGATCTTCTATGAACTCTTCTAGAAAATACACCGCATTGTGTAGTTTCATCTTTTCAAGGATACTATACCCTGGTTTGATTTTCTTTTCATCCCCACAGAACAAACTTAGCTGGGAATGAATCACTAGGGATCCTAGGTCTTCTAGTTTACAATCTATATATCTTGAAATGACTTCCTCAACAATAACTCCTGCAGGTGTTTGGGATAGGGCATTGTATTTTTCTTTCTTTTGAAGAAATTTAGTTGAATCTATAGGAGCACTAGAACTGGAGTGTGATGCAGAAGCCATGATTAGAAAGAAATTTGAGAAAAACCTTTATAATCCAGAATCTAGGGTTTCCCAATGTCGCTTACAATACACCACTTTGGTTGCTAGATTACTGCTTAGTGTTCTTCACTAATAGATTGAAAAAGATCTCTGGATTCCTCTGCAAGTTTTTGAATTTACCTTGAATCGCTAGAAGAACCTCTGTTTGTCGCTCTGCACTTGAAAAATTCTTCACTCAAAACTGATAAGTGAAAATGACGTCGAAAATCTCTTTTAAATGAGATTCCACCTACCATAATAAATGCATCACCGTTAGGGCACAAACCCTAATTTTGCCTTTTACCACTTTAAGATCTTCTACCGATTGATAGGTAACATATACCGATTACAGTCTTTATTGATATAAACTGGGGGTTTGAAATATTTCATTGATATGTTCCCCCTAAGCTTTTCTAAGCTCAGTTTGCCAGTTCAGAGACTTCCACACTAGGTGCAGAAACCGGTTCATCTTGTGACACTTCTTTTGATTTATTTTTCCAATTTTTATTTGTATCTATTTGAATGGTTTCAACATCAATCTTCCCTTCTGGAGTGATTGGTATATCATTCGATAGGTTCTTTCTCAGTCTACAAGTTCTAGCAGTGTGTCCTAGTTTGTTGCAATGATAACATACCATTCCAAGTGTTCTCCATGGTCCATTCTTTATACTTCCATTATTTCTTCTTCATGTTGCAGTAGTATGACCACTACCACGATAGATAAAACAAGTTTCTCTCCAACTGGTTTCCACTTGATTACCAATAGAGCGATGGTCATAAGTATTATACTAGTTGGGATTCCAGTTCACAGAGGGTTCCGGGATAACTCCTTGAGTCCTTAGAGGGTATCTCTCAATGTTGTGCAAAATAGACCTTCATTCAAATGCTCTATGCCCAAACTTGTTGCATGCATAACAATTTCCATTGAATCTATTGGATCTAGGCTTATTGCTTAGAAAATAAAGAAAATTGTTGTAGGCCTTGCTTCTACACACATTAGCAGTATGTCCTTCTTTGAGATAATTAAAGAAAACAGGTTTAAAATTTTTCTTACCTTTATCCTTGGATGTTGGTTGCTTCTTTGATGCTTCATCTTTTGTTCTAGAGGTCTCACCTTCCTCATACCCAGAGAAACCAAGTCTAGTGGTATTCTTTATCAGTTTTGTTGATTCTACCTTTTTCTCTAGCTTAGCAGTACTCTGATTGAATTTGGAAAGTATCTCCTTTGACTTAGTAAGCTCCTTTGAAATAGCAGCATTAGATTCCATCAAGGTTGCATTCTCAGAAATAGCCATGTTTAGTTCACCTTTCATTTCTTCTTTTTCCACTTTACTCTCTTGGAGATGAGCGGTAAGGGTACTGATTTCTTGCTTCAACTTGGAGATCTCGCGATCTTTTTGTTTTACTAGATCCTTAGTTTTCCTCCTATTCTCAAGCTCCTGACTCATTCTGATAGTCAGTCCTTCCAACTCTCTTCTTAGGTTGGCTTTAGATTCAATTAGTTTCTCAACTTCTTCAACTAGGGCATCCATATTTGCTTCATCTGAAGAGCTATTTTTAGTAAGTTCCATTAGTTTCTCAGCATGCTCTCTTCTGTTGGCCAAAGAAGCTTTGTACTTGACTTTAAGTTCATGATAGGCTCTCTTAGTCTGAGTGAGATGATGAGTAAGTTCCCTCATGCTGTATCCCCCCATATCTCCTTCCAAGTGGTTAGACTTATAGAAATGTTGGCTCTGATACCAATTGATGAATACTAAGAGGGGGGGTGAATTAGTATACCAAAAAATACTGTAAACAAACTTTTGAATAGTTTAGCAGATAACCGGTACAACAGATTTTCTAATAAATTAGTTAAGATAAATGCAAACCAAATAGCAAACAAAGCATTCACCCACAAGAGCACAATCACCATAACACAATATATTTGACGTGGAAACCCAAATGGGAAAAACCACGATGAGCAAAAACTCACTAGTAACTATCTGTAAAATAGAAACCAGACCGGTTAAGGTCAGACTGGTTAAGGTCATACAATGTTCTTCACCAGAACAAATCTTGTTAGGAATCTAGATCTCTGTTGGGAGATAAGTCCTGTTAAAGACTAGTGAGAGGATTTCAGATCCATAGTTGTGAACCACCTTGTTAGAGGATTTACAAAGGCTTTGCTAGGCCTACCTGGTTAAGGGCTTCAAACTTGTCGAAGATGTGAGTAATCAACAAGTGAGTGATCTAGATACTAGCACAGTATGCTTGGTTAGATCCTTGATAGCTCATTGTTAATGCACTTCAACATAACTTCAGTCTTCAATATCTCTACACTCTACACAGACCTAATATTTGTAATGCCCTACCCTAGTCGGACTTGTAAAACCCATTTGACCTTGGTTGACTTCCTATGTGGCATTCTTGAATGGTAGGTTAACCGTGATGCAATGTGTAGTTTAGATAATATAAATAATTGTGCATACTTATTATTGTGCTCTTGCATCGATTCTTGTGTAAATGTAATTGTTTCCTAACTCTTGTGATAAATCTTGAGCTAACACCCTCATTGAATATGTATATGTATATGTATGCTTGTATGAATTCATGGGTGCAGGAGATTGCAGGTACAACACCGCTTAGGGTGAGGTTCATCTCCTTTGGGATTTGCAAGGTTGAGTATGCCTCCTTCATCCTTAGAATTCGGATTTGGTGGTCATAAAACTCTCGTCTTGCCTTAACCATGGTCAGGTGAGCATCGTGTGTGGTTTTCTTTTCATTGGGTTGAGTGTCATGTGATTTGGTGGACTTCCTCGGTTTGCATGCCTAGCGTGGGGTAAGTGGAGTTTGTTATCCCAAATATTCAATTCAATTTAATGTGTGGATGTGCGCATTTGTAATTTAGAAATTTAAAATAGGTAGTTTTCTTTTATACGATTAATCGTTAATTTAAAGAGATTGCTTTAATTATTATTGTAGCAAGCTTAAGGTATTTAACTTGGATTAATGTGCTCATTTACGCATTTGTGGTTGAGAAAATTAGAATAAATAGATCTCCTTCATGAGATTAGTCATTTATTTTTAAAAAGGTCGCTTTATTATGTTATAGCGAGTTAGTTTAATAGTTAATTTTAATAATAACGAAATTCAATTAGTTATGCGTTTTTAGAAAGGAAAGATTTAAAGTCATTTGAGAAATAGAAATAAATTTATCATTTTCGCATTTTGGAATAGAAAGGGTAGATTTTATTATTTAAAAGGAAATTATTCTTTTTACTTGCAAAATTGATATAGTATAAAGGATTGATTTTTGAAATTTAAATTAATTTAAATACCTCACCCTTGTTAATAGTTCAAAATATAAATGTAGGCCTAAATTGATATTGAGAGATTAAAATTAGAATTAAATAAGAAATAGAAGCATGTTAATTTTAATTAGAATAAAACAAGTTAGATTTATTGAGTAGTGGAAAATAATGATTTCCATTTTCATGTATCTTTTATTCTCAAAAAAAAATAAATGCTTAAATTCGAAATTGAAAATTAGGGCAAAAAAGAGGTTTTTCATTTAACCTAGTTTTTTGAATATTTTTGGGGGGTTCTTTCTTGAGAGTTTTTTTTGGAAAAAAATGGAGATGGGGAAATTTTGGAAAAATGGGAGATTTGCTTTGAGTTGCAAGTGGAGCTCTTCATCAAAACTCTTCCTGGAATGCGTTGGGAGGTAGGATTCCAATCTACCCTTTTATTTATTGTTGAATCAAAAAAAATTGCTGATGGAATGTTCTCCATGAAATGCTGGAAAAAGAAATGATAATGCCCATGAATGTCTTTAAGATTTAGTTTCAGTTTTTGAATAGCTTGGTTGTTCTTGGATTCAAGGTTTGTCATGGTTTCTTGGACATTTTGAAAGGAGAAAATCTTCCCCATTCTTGGCTCAAACATTTTGAAAAAAAAAAGGAGAGGAGAAATGGCTGTGACTGTGTTTTGGTTTTTTTTGTATCCTTATTTAAAAAAAAAAAAAAGGATTTGACTTAGCTCTACACTGTGAATCTTCCAAAAATAGAGAAGAAACATAGAAAAATAAATAAATATAAAAAAAAATATTAAAAAGAAACAAAAAAATATATATTTTTGGGCTTAGGGTTTGGCGGGCGGAGGAGTCGAAGCTCAGCTCGCACCGCCACCCCCTCCCCCATTTCCTCCCCTCCCCCGTGGCTCCGTAGGGAAACCCTATGACCACTATGGCCGCAGGGAATCCCTACGTCCACTATGGCCGCAGGGTAAAACCTGCGACCACAGTGTCCGCAAGGAAACCCTACGTCCACGGTGGCCCACAGGGTAGTCCCTGTGCCACCATTCGGCAGTGAGGGAGACTGTGGGGTTTCCGCCTCTTCCGGATTGGAAGGTGGGCCCCGCAGTGCCCCCTCCTTTTTATTTATTTTAATTTTTTTTTTTTTTTGTTTAATTTTTTTTATTAGTTTAAAAAAAAAAAACATAATAATACAATTAAAAAAAAAAAATGGTTTTTATGACAGTGTTCCTTTTTAAATATGTTTTTTTTTAGTTAATAGTTAATTTGTTTTATTAATGCATTTATTTAATGTGAAAGTTAATATATGTGTTAATAAATAATTAATTTGGAATTTGAATGTTAGTAAACAATATTTTTTTTAATATATATAGTTTTTAAGGGAATTTGTATAAATATATTGAATAGTAAATTAATAACTGGTGATTTTTAATTAGTATAGTATTCAGGAAACACATAGTGATTTTATCTGATCATTCTGAGAACTTAGAAGTAGAAATGTAAAATGTATTAGCATTTGAAGTTCGTCATGGTAATTTTGGAAAAAACTCAAATAATATGCTAACAAGACCACCAGAAACTTAAAAATGTGACGATTGGAAGTTTGGAAGAAAATGAAACCTTCTTTTAGTAAAATAAATAGTTTAGTTATTTCTTCCCCGATGATGTGAAATAGATTATGAAAAAAAAAAAAATGGCAAGTTTATTTTATGTTTTCGCTTGTGTTAAGTATTGGCAAGGCTTAGATAGGTTTGCTTGGACCCTGTCATTTGGTTTCTTGTGTTGGTCATAGCCGGTTACGTCCCTAGTCAGAGTATCGTCAGTCATTAGTACTTGTAATTGCTTTGAAGTGTTCAGTTGGATCCGCTTCAAAAGGGATCATTATGTAAATTCCGACCGAGGTGTCAGTTGTATATTGGTTGTATTCGCCTAAGTGGCAAAGATGTAAAAGACATGTAATTTATGTATTCCTAATGATATTAAATGCCATAGGGGTCTTGCAGTTTAGCAGACCCGGAGATGTAGCCCTTTAGGGGTGAACTCCGAGATCATATCTGTGTTATGCGATGTTTTAGCTTCCCTTGTTTCATGCTTTAAGTTATCATGTATGGTTGTTATCTTGTATAAGTGTATGATGGGAAATTAACGAATTTAAATCAAGGTGCATAAAATCATTCATCTTGACAAATGTAGTAATCAGGTTCATAGAACATTGTAAGTAAGATTATGGAAAAGTATTTTGATAATGTTAATTAAAAGTAGTAATAGTGGAAAGAATCTTGTTGGGTTACCAACATTGGATTAACTTGTTATTAGGCATGTAAATTGAATGAATTTGAATGAAAAACAAAGTTAGAATTAATGTTATAATTCCTAGATTGAAATCTAAAGGATGAACATCATATAGGTATCTACCTTTTTATCTTAGTAAATGAGTAATGCCATGTTAATTATGTTTCACTATATTGGATGAATTGTTTTGTTAATTCATGTTTTAAATCTCAACAAATAATCCCTACCAAATTAACTTGGTAATTGGGTGAACTCAACTATTTATCCATAACTATAACCCTAATAAAAGAATCTCTTATGATTGCTAATAATGAACTAAAAAGAGAAGTATTCGTATAGTTGTTTGTATCTTAATCTTAGTAAATGTAACTCTTCATATTAACTTCGTTTAACTAAAAGGAGTGACATACAATAAGATAGTTATATTCAAATCCTAAAGGGAGAATGTCACTATGAACTTATATTTTAATCCTGTAATGATGAATATCATCTTGCTAAATATATCTTAATTTAAAGGATGAACTCATGTGTTCCTAATACATTTTCACCTTAATGATTTGAGCTCCTTCTATTAGCATTATTAAAACTCCAATGAATGAACCCTATGGCTAATTACATTTTACCCTCCATAAAAGAACTATGACTCTTTAGTTGGTGATACTTAAACTTTAATGAGGGAACCTCACTCTATTAATGGAAGTTTAATCCTTAATGAACGAATCTCATCTTATTAGCCATACTTTTAATTATAAAGAAAGATATCAGTTGTGGGTGATTATCTTAAAACCAATGAATGAACTTCGTTATATTAATTGCATTGAACCTTAAGGGAGGCCTCTTAAATTAATTAGGTGCTAATGTGCATTGAGTAAATAACCTCACGATGGCCTCCTAATCACCCAAAGTAAATGAACGCTTCCTAACTATTCTAAGACATCAATTCATTGAACATACATATGACCATGTCGTATGCATTATCTCATAATTAAGTCATCCAGTTTATCGGATCAATTGACGCAAGTTGAGCTAGGTGTAAGGTTATGTAATCACGTTGGGAAACTCCTTAGGTTCGTTTAGCCTTCCGCTATGTTACCTAAGTTTCAGATAGCTCCAAATTATCTTAATGTTGTAACTTATCAGTAATACTCTTAAATATTATTATTAAAAAAAAAAAATTATTTACACTCTATTCGAGTGTTTTTAACTTAAACCCTTAGGCGTTTCCTGGTGGGGCATTACAATATTCTTCTACAATGATCGCACATAACCTTTTCTATCACAAATCTCTTACACACCATTACATTCAAACCCTAGACATGTTGTCCTTATAAAGGAAACTGATTTCATGTCAGTCCAATAGGATTAGACTACAAGTTCCTAGGTTCAGTGCATCTAGACACATTTGGTAACATGACACAAAATGATTGCCAAAGTGTCGGTGGATGATAACTCATCACACATTATAGAAATACTGGTCGGTAACTCATCATAGAGCAATACCGGTTAATACAATATACCGCTTAGTGGTTGTAAAAATGAAGACTGGTAGAACATAGTGTTCTGATCAAAAGTTAACTACCGCTTGGGTCCTTCATACTGCTTGTGATCCTTGAACCATTTGAGGTCTCCATACCGCTTGAGCTCTTCAGTCAATCTGTGACTGGTAAACATCTTTTGAGAAATATCGATAGTCTAAAGACTATATATTCAATAATACACAATACCGGTTGGAACAATTACCAGTTGAGCATAACTCATACATCAAGAAAGTGTGTGTCCATCAATGACAATCAAAACATCATCAAAATGCCAACAAAATTAGGGTTTGAGCCCTAATGATGATGCATTTATTATGGTAGGTGGGAGCATGTTTAAAAGTGACTTTTGTCATCATTTTTACTTACCTATTCTTAGAGAATATTTTTCTAAGCTTGAGAAGCGCAACTAGAATGATTTAACTTGCATTCGAAAGAATTTAGAAAGGAATTTTGCCCAAGATTTAGCAGCCACTTCAAGCTATCAGTTTGGAAGTCAAAGTGGTAAACAAGCTTCTCAAGAAGTGTGTTGTGTTCGACATCGACAAACCCTAGTTTAGAGAGTGAAGGTATTTCTCATTGAAACATTCTTGTCATTTGGAATCTTCTAGATATGGCTTTTGCATCTAAAATCCCTTCTAGTTCTGTTGACCCTGATTATGCACCTGAGTTTCTTAATAAGAAGATGAAATATAATGCCCTATCTCAAATTCCCTCTGGAGTCATTATCAAAGGTGATGTTTCAGGATATATTGATTGCAAACTAGAAGCCCTAGGTGATGAATACTAAGAGGGGGGGGTGAATTAGTATACCATAAAATACTATACTTAAACATTTTAATACTCTAGTAGTAAACTGGTAAAATAGTTTAGCAAACAAACCGGTTAACACATAGGCAAACCAAATAGCAAATAATGCATTCACCCACAAAATCACAATCACCATAACATGAGAGATTTTGACATGCAAACCCAAATGGGAAAAACCACAGTGAGATGAAACTCATAAGTAACTATCTGCAGAATAGTAACAAGACCGGTTAAGGTCAAACCGATTAAGGTCATAAAATGTTCTTTACCAGAATAGATCCTGTTAGAAATCTGAATCTTTGTTAGGAGATAAGTCCGATTAAAGACTACCTTATGAGAGGATTTCAGATCCACAGATGTGAACCACCTTGTTAGAGGATTTACAAAGACTTTTCTGGGCCTATCCTGTTAAGGGTTTCTAACTTGTCAAAGATGTGAGTAATCAACAAGTGAATGATCTAGCAAATGGCATAGTCTGCTTGATTAGATCCATTGTAGCTCATAGCTAATGCATTTTAGCATTACTTTAGTCTTCAGTAACTCCTTACTCTATTACAACTCACAGACTTGATCTTTTCAGTTAAGATCACACATTCAAGAGCTCATCAACCACCACAAACCCTATCAACTACACACATACTAAAACCCTAGACATGATATCCTCAAAAGGAATTTGATTTTATGTTGGTCCAATAGGATTACATTGCAAGTTCCTATGTTCATTGTATCTAGACACATTTGGTAACATGACACAAAATCACCATCAAAGTATCAGTGGATGGTAACTCATCACACAAATATATCGGTTGGTAACTCATCACAGAGTATTACCGGTTTGTCCAGATTTCCAGTTATCGATTGGTGACTCATAGTAATACCGATTTAATGGATTACTAGTTGACAAAAATTGAAGACTGGGAAAAAGATAACTACCACTTTTGGCTCCTTTGCTCTGCTCTGCTTGATATCCTTAAACCGCTTGATCTCTCTATGTCGCTTGGGTCTTCATACCGCTTAAGATCGGTAAACACTTTCTGCATAACAACAGTAGTCTAAAGACTACAACATGATACCAGTTTGGAACAATTATCGATTGAGCATAATTCATACATTCTCAAATTGATCTCATAGTAAGTGTGTGTCCATCAATGACAATCACAACATAATCATTAAAATGCCAACAATCTCCCCCTTTGGCATTGATGGCAACATTTAGGAAATTTTTTGACATCTACGTGTTTTACAACAAAATTATGCCATAAGCAAAATTACTCCCCCTAAGCATATACACTATCCCTTTTCCAGAAAATACAATGTATACTACTTCCTTACTCAGATAAACATGAAAGTATGCAAAGCATGCATCAAAATTTTAAATACAAAATACTACTCCCCCTTTGCCAACAATGACAAAGTACAGTTGAAAAACCCCGGTTCCATTAGCATTAAAAACTGATTTAAAAAGTTTATGACAATAAAGAGTGAAACTTGTCAAAAACTGATTTAAAATCCTACATAAATGTCTTCATGAATAAAGACCATGATTCAAGCAATGAGGTAGCAACCTCATTCTCCATTTGCATCTGATAAACATTCTCCTCCATGGCATCCATGGTACTCATCTCTTGAGTAACCGTTAGGGCATCTATATTGAGGTAGCATTTATGGAGAATTTGTAGTCTTGGCAGTAGGACCAGTTGAAGTTCCTGCAAATTACATGTTTGATTTCTTATCTCTGCCTCTATTCTTGTAGACTAAAGTTGAAACTGGTGAGCAGTTTGTCCATATGTGGAGAAGGAATCATATGGCATCTTGTGTTGTCATTTTTGATGATTATGTTGTGATTTTCATTGATGGACACACACTTGCATTGAGATCACTTTTGTATGAATAAGTTAAAGCTCAACCGGTATTTGTTCCAATTGGTATGATGCATTATAGTCCTTAGACTATTGGTGTTTTGTAGAAAGTTCTTACCAATCTGAAATAGTATGTTGACCCCAAGCAATTCGAAGATCTCAAGTGGTACGAAGGATCAAAGTGGCAGAACACATATTTCCCAGTCTTCATTTTTGTCAAACCGGCAACCGGTATTTTGTATGAATCGTTAATACTCTATGATGAGTTACCAACCAACATTGTGAGATGAGTTACCATCCATCGATTGTTTGACGGTGCTGACACTTTAACAGTGCTTTTTGTGTCGTGTTACAGAATATGTCTAGATGCATTGAACCTAGGAAATTGTATTGTAATCCTATTGGACCGACATGAAATTAGATTCCTTTTAAAGGACATCATGTCTAGGGTTTTAGGTTGTTGCTAGGGTTTAAGGTGGTTGATGAGTTAGAGAGAGTGTGAATGTGTAGAAGACTGAAGTAATGCTTGAATGCATTAGGAACGAGCTATCAAGGATCTAACCAAGCAATCTATGCTATTTTCTAGATCACTCACTTGTTGATTACTCACATCTTCGACAAGTCTGAAGCCCTTAACCGGGTAGGCCCAAAATCCTTTTATAAATCCTCTAACAAGGTGGTTCACATTTGTGGATCTAAAATCCTCTAGCAAGGTAGTCTTTAATCGGACTTATTTCCTAATAGAGATTGAGATTCCTAACAGGATCTGTTCTGGTAAAGAACATTGTATGACCCTAATCGGTCTGACCTTAACCGGTCTGGTTCCTATTCTACAGATAGTTACTTGTGAGTTCCATCTCACCATGGTTTTTCCCATTTAGGTTTCCACATCAAAATCTCTTGTGTTATGGTGTTTGTGCTTTTGTGGGTGAATGCATTATTTTCTATTTGGTTTGCATGTGTGCTAACTGGTTTGTCTGCTAAACTGTTTTATCGGTTTACTGTTAGTCTAGAAAAGTGTTTAAGTACAAAGATTGTTGGCATACTAATTCACCCTCCCCCTCTTCGTATTCATCATCTTGAAGGTGCTAATAAATGACTGCATATCAGATTGCAGTTTGTCCTTCTGAGTGAGTACATCATCACATAATCAATGAGGTTGACAAATCTTGTTGAGTAGTATATTGCCCTCATCCATTGCATCTCTGATATCCTTTTGTGCCTTCTAAAGTTTTGACCAAAGCTCATTCAACTTCTTCACCAAGGCAATGTTCAAAGCCTTTTCATGCTCCTTTTTGGCATTTGTTTCTACAACTTCTTCCAAGCTTTGGACCTAGTCTTCCACAACTGTACATAGAAGCTTTAATTGGGCAAGTGAGGAATTGGTGCTAGGGAGGTTTGTACTAGGTATCAAAATGGTGAGTGTTTCCACTGTAGTTCAGATAACATCTTCCTCCTTTTTCCTCCTTAGAGAATCCAATCACTCTTGAGCAAGCTTAATGCTCTGCAGTAGCTCCGATTCATTTGTAGACTGGAGGTCAATATGGCTGGTAATGTCATCCGGTTTGGCTTGACTATCAGTTGCCTTTGGAGTCTCCATCTGAGTGCTCTGTGCCACTTCTTCTTTCTCTTTGGCTTTTTCCTTGTCTTCTTCTGCCTTCTTTTTCTCCTCTTCTTTCCACTTCTCTTCATTTTCATCTTTTTTCTTCTCCTCTTCCTTTCTCTTCTCCTCTTCTTTTTTCTTCTCCTCTTCCTTTCTTTTCTCCTTTTCCTTTCTCTTCTCCTCTTCCTTTTTCTTCTCCTCTTCCTTTCTCTTCTCCTCTTCCTTTTATGCTTCCTTCTTCTTCTTCTCATCCTCTTGTTTCTTATTCTCCTCTTCTTTTCTCTTTTCTTCCTCTTTCTTTTTCTTCTCATCCTCTTTCTTCTTTTCCTGTTCTGCCTGTTTTGTCTTTTCTTTCTCTTGTTTCTTCTTCTCTTCCTCTGCCTATTTTCTCTTGTCTTCTTCTTGTTTCTTCTTTTCTTATGTTTCTACTGGTGCATCCGGAGTAACATTGTCACAGTTTAAGGAATCAACATCAATCAGTTCCATTTGAGTGGTGACCGGTTCTCCTTTAGTGTTTTATACTTCATCCAATTGAGTGATTTCCGGCTCTTGCTCTACTTTCCTGTTGGCTTCAACCACTTCATGCAGTCTTAAAGCTGAATTAGCAAGGGAGTGGGTATCTTTGATCACTTCCAGAACTTTTCCTTCCATTAACAGGAGTCTTCTTCTTCTCATGAAGAAGAGGCCCTTATATCTCTCCACTACTTCATATAGTTCTGTTTTAGGCACATCAGGAAAGTATTGTGCAAATACTTCCTCTCTTATTTATTGTTCCTTTTTTATGGAAATGCGCCACTTGTTCTCTTAGATTTAATTTCTGATGGCCATTGGTCATTAATACATAAATAATTGATAACTTCCTGTTCAACTTCTTTCTTTTCATCATCATTAAAATCATCAAAGCACTCTTTCAAATCACCAAGTACTTTTCTTCTAATATTCTTAATTGTTCTTTGACAATGTGTCAAAGGTTTGTAAGCGGAAATATCAATATTTACTAGTGCAGATCTTGTCAGTTCACTCTTTGTCTTTTTCCTCATTTGCCTAGTCTTATTAAGCTGTTCTTCAGAGACAGTGTCCTCTGAGTTTGGTGTATTGCTTTTTGTCTTTCGCTTCCTCTCAAAGACTTTGGCAGGTGTTGCTTTTGGTTTCTTCTTTACTGGTGACCGCTTGGTCACTTTGGGACTTGCTGTGGTAACTGGCGTCGATGCTGAAGGCACTGCCTTTCCCTTCTTTACTGAAGGTTCTTGAACTGGTGTAACCCTTTCCAAATAGGTGTCAGTTCTCTATTCCTTTAGATCAGAGGGCGAGGCAATTAGGGTAGAGGCATACCCATCTAACATGTCATTCATTACCTCATAACCCATTGGTTCCACTTCTTCCTGTCTAGGCTCAACCGCCTCCATTATGCACTCATCAACTTTGATGGTGAAGCAGATTTCTTCCTCATACTTTTTGACTATATCATCAGATATTCTTACCCTTTGATTCATTTTGCATCTGAACTCATTAAAGTATTTGTTCAGCACTTCCAGATAACTGGTTCCTACCGCTTATAGGCTTTCCTTGATTTTCTTTGTCACCGGTTGGTCAGCAGACCACTGAATATCACCTACTCCTGGAAAGTAGCCTTGGAAGTAGAAGAAAAACCCAACCAATAGTTGTCCAAACTTAAATTTCAGGGCATTGTCTTGTTTGATCGACTTGAGGTTCAATAGAAGTTGTCTTTGCATACTAGTGCACAGATCAAACAATGTGTCTTCCTTGATCATCCTGTAGGTGACATTTACTGCTGTAGTAGATAAATGTCCGGTATCCTATCACCATAGATGCATATTTGACTAGATCATCTTTGATGGAATTGATAGTCATTCCCCGTGAATCACTTATAGAACTGGTGAGCTTAGTCATTTCCATCTTGCTAATCTTTCTTAGGGCTAGCACTTCACCGATGTTGCAGAAACTGGTGATGACATGAATCGCTTCTGGTGTGATATCATGTGTCCACTCTAAGTACATCTTATCACCGTGTACTCTAATCAGAATAATTCAAATGTGATCATCCGAAAATTCTTCAAGAAAATAGGCTGCATTGTGAAGTTTGTTCTTTTCCAGAATGCTGAATTCTGATTTAATCTTCTTATCCTTTCTACAGAACAGACTCAAGTGGGAATGGATCATCAGAGATTCTAGGTCTTCAATCTTGCAGTCAATGAAATCTGAAATGCCTTCTTCCACTATGACACCAACGAGTATTTGAGATAGGGCATTGTAATTTGCCTTCCGTTGAATGAAGTCTATAGAATCAACGAGTGCACTAGAGCTAGCATGTGATGCTGAAGCCATGATAAACAGAGAATTTTGAAAAATACCTTCATAGATCAAAATTTAGGGCTTTGCAATTTGAACTTCACTACACACTCCTTCAGTTGTTGAAATACTGTGTTTTCACCAAATCTGGTTAACCCAAGCACATCTGCAATTGATCTATGAAGTAGCCGATTCAATCTATGAAGAACCTCAGGGCTTGGACAACATGACAATGATCTAAATCCTTCTACTCTTCAAGCTCTACAAAACCTAGGTAGGTATACCCTTTTTGATGCATTAAATTAACTTATTTACTCACCATGATAGCATCAATGAAGCAGATGAACCATTCCACAAACTCAACAGATTAGGTAACACGTACAGATTGGCTGGATCTTGTACAAATAATAAGTGAAATAGAGATTTGGAAGGATAGAACACAAACCCCTAAACATAAAGGGAAATTAGATTTGTCTTTTAAAATTGTTGATCTAAAACTATCCCCAAATCTACAAGACCAGTGCCTTGTTCATTGGACAACAGAGTCACACACAGAATTGCAAATATGTATCCTAGTTACAAAGTGGTTTTCCTTGAACAATATCCCTACATTAACACCTTATATTAATGCATTACTCAGATCCATTCACAAAATTATCAAATCTAGGACACATTCCATTATTCATGACTGAATACAAAGTTTAAAACCTTCATTGAAGGATACCCAAAAACAATCACACAACCTCCTTGAAATTGAAAAATTTCACCCTCCTTGAGGATTGAATTCATAATAATAAAATACATACATAGAGACAATATTGTGGGAAATTACTCATGCCTAACACAAGTAAAGTCTGCAACTAGAAAACACATCTTGAATACTACACTAAAATCCTTTGTACCCTGAAACAAACCAAAGAATTTTACAAATTTTGGTCAAGAAGTTCAGAATTGGAAGCCATGAAAACTGGAGCCATTCTCACAGAATTCTGGAACCCCTACAATTAGAAGAAAATTGGAATAAGAAAGAAGAGGGAAAAATTAGATTTCATCAGAACAAGCCAAGTGTCTCTTTTTCCAACTGAATTTCCATTCCTTCATCTTTCCTATGGAAACTACTCTCAAAAAATTTGATCTTTGTTAAAACAAACTTCATAACTACATTCCTCATCTCAAGAGCTTTCTGACAATATATAATACTTCATATTTTGGCCAAAAATAAGCCTCTGAGCGAATTAATCACTCATGTGTGCACAATCATTTAAAATTTTCAATTTTTAATATAGTTGAAACTATATATTAAATCTGATTTTAACTTTGATTTTTGGTTCTTTTTTGCTCTGACATCCTACCACGTGGCAACCTCTGATTCATCAATGGGATCCACCAGGTGCCCTCTGGGATGACACCTCATCACTCTATCACGTGTCCACCACCAAGCTGCTTGCTCATCGCCACGTAATCGCCACGTGTCTTGAACCTCACCGGGACCCACCTGCTGGACCGCCAACTGGACCTGTCACCTAGCATTCACCATTTCATGATAGGTAACTGGCGTGCATCTTTGAGCTTCAAAATCATGCGAGCCATTGGATCTTCTTCAATCTGCATGATCTTTACCTCGATTTTTGTGCACGTGGTTTTTTGCTATTTCGTGAAGGGTATTTGGCATGCATCTTCCCTTCGCAAATCCATGTGCATCGTCGATCTTTTGTAACATGCTCACTGGTTAAGCCATTTGTTTCCTACAAAACTCATCGCTCAATCGGCCTCGTCGATCACCTGGAGAAGCATGCTCGGCCGCATGGGGTCTACTTGGACGCCAACCTGCACCATCCATCAAAAGCCTCCTGAGGCTTTGACATATTAGATGGGAGTCTCTTTACTTATAAATATAAAAAATGAACACTTCCCAGCCAATGTGGGATTAACGCTTTTGCCTATGACTGCACTTTTGAATATCTTTTCTTGAAGCGATCTCTGAGACTTAATGGCACCCAGTGCATTTGGTTGAAGATTTAAATCTCCCTTCACCACTGCGCTGGAGAGGATACTAGAAAAATTCATGGCCCTTGGATTTACATCAGCAAAGTGCAATTGCAGAGGCTTTCAAACGGCCTTTTCACCAGCCATAATGCAAATGCTTGAGGGTTTCAACAAGTTTCCAACAGAGGGAGATTACATTCAAATTCATCTCAAAATCTTCTCTGGCCTCTCCATCCATCTCACACTCTACATGCCATTTACATTTTCCTTAATAATTTTAATGGGCCTGTACATTAGCATGGGAAGAGGGAGGCCCCAGACCATGCTACAATAGAGAGGGAAATTTGCCATGGGATTTGGAATCCATTTGCTCCTATTTTTGGCTGGAGGACTTTGGAAGAAGGCTGCCAATCTGTTGAAGCTTTGCCCACACAACCACGTAGAGGAAGGGAGGATGAATGGTGGTGGCTACCAATTAAATTTCTTCTAAATTTCTGCATTTGCCTTTTGCCCATTGCATTTGCTGAAGCCTTAACTTCAATCTTTCACCATGCTACAGCAGAGACCTACTGGTTTTACACTTGCCATAGTGTGCATTTGCTGGGAGTTCAATCAATGCCCTTCCAACACCATGCAGAGAATCATGACAAAGGGAGGAGAGGCATACATATGTAAAATGCAGCTTGCTTGACAGATTACCTTGCAGTTTATGCCTCAATCCTTTAACTTCAACGCCTCTTTTCAAAGGTTTCTGTGAGATTTTGCAAAGATCAAGGGCACAATGAAAAGTATAAAAATAGAGACAAAAGAATGACAAGAACAAACTGTATTCTCATCAATATGAAAATGATCAATTGGATTCACCAATACAATGAATATAGGCCTTCTTATATAGTCAAGGCCATATGGATGTACAAGCACACAATCATGACATGTGGCTCAATGAGAAACAAGGGTAGGTAAGAAATACTAGGGGTAGGTAGGAGAAATAATATAATATTCCACAAGAGGTGGATGACCCACTGAATGTGGAGTGTAACAACAAAACAAGGCCACAAAAGGTGGAATTTCTCCTACAAGCTCTATCCCTATGTGCACACTTCCCTAAGTGTCTCAAATCCAAACTACGAAGAAATGCATTATCCTAAGTTAACTTAAGTAAAGTGTAATAATATCCATAATGAATATTTATTTACACCAACACCCCCCCCTTAAGTGCAACTTAGGGGAATGAAAACTCAAGTCAACAATGCAAGATGGGTCCCGGCTACTAGGCCATGATAGGTACCCATGTACAATATGCAAATGCAAGCAAAACCATGCAATGCAATCTCTCACAAATGGAGAAAAGGAGAAAACCTATTGGGAAAAAACTCCCCCCCCAAAAGAGAGATGAAAGTACAAAAGACTCCCAAAGAAGAAGGACAAAACCTCAAAGAGGAAAAAGTCCCCCCCATAAGAGAGGAAGGAGAAGTCAGTTGACCCCCCCTTATGACACATCCCGCACCCCCAAGAGAGCTCACAACTATTGGAACTTACTCTCGGTGAAAGGTTTGGTGAATATGTCTGCAACCTACTCTGCTGTAGGACAGTATTGCAAATCAATGACCTACTTCTGAATCAACTCTCAGATATAGTGCATATGGATCTCGATGTGTTTGGTCCACTGATACTGGACCAGGTTATTCAAGATAGCAATAGCACTCTGATTGTCGCAATGTAGAACTATCGGTCGTGGAGTGGTGAACCCAAACTCTATGAGAATTTGTTGAAGCCAAATGGTCTTAGTCGCTGTATTAATAGCGCCTCGATACTCAGCCTCAATCGAAGAAAGAGCAATAGAATGGTGCTTCTTGCTCTGCCAACAAATGGGGCCTGAACCAAGGTGAAAACTATAACTGGAAGTAAACTTACGATCATCCAGATCGCCAGCCCAATCAGAGTCTGTGTAACCAACCAAGTGAAGTCCTATGCCTACTGCATAGTGAATCCCATAGTCATGTGTACCTTGGATGTAATGAAGGATGCATTTGGTGGCTTTCCAATGAAGCTCATGTGGTTCCTGCATGAAGCGAGAAACCATGCAAATTGCAAATGAAATATTAGGGTGTGTATGGGTCAAGTAGATGAGACTACCCACAAGCTGACGATACAAAGTGACATCAACTGGTGCAGAAGAACACTGAGCCTCAAGCTCGACTCCGGAAAGAAAGGGAGTCAGTGCAGGCTTACAATCAGCCATATGAAAGCATGCAAGTAGATCAAGAGCATACTTGGGCTATGATAGTGTAATCCTGAAAGGTGACTATGAAATCTCTATCCTAAGAAAGTAGTGCAAAAGACCCAAGTCAGTCATAGCAAATCTATCATGCAAAGCAGATTTGACCCTGCTAATGATGGATGCGGTACTCCCTGTAATGATCAAATCATCAACATAGAGCACAAGGATCAAGTGAGAGTCATCCTATCGCAAAATATAGACATCCGTATCGGAATGACACCTGGTGAACCCTACTGAGAGAAGAAAGGAATCCATCTTGGCATACCAGGACCTTGGGGCCTGCTTAAGGCCATAGAGAGATTTCCTTAGTCTACAAACCAAGGAAGTATCCTAGATGAAACCCTGCAGCTGCTCCATATAAATCTCCTCATCAAGGTCACCATGAAGAAAAACACTCTTCACATCCATCTGATGTACAACCAACCATGAGCTGCAGCAATAGAAATTGTCAAGCAAATGGAGTTCATCTTGGCTATGGGTGCAAAGGTCTCAGTATAGTCAACACCTGCAACCTGAGAGAAACCTTTCGCAACAAGTCGAACCTTATACTAATCCACACTACCATCCACAACATACTTGGTCTGATAGATCCACTTACATCGAACCATCTTTCTCCCCTTAGGGGGATGGACTAAATCCCATGTGTTGTTCCTCCTCAAGGAACTATACTCTTCCTCCATAGCTTGGTCCCACTCAGGAACCCCTGATGCTTCCTGAAATGTCTATGGATCGGAAGCAGTAGCAATGAATTCATGTGGAAGAGCCTGATGTTGTGATCAAGTTCTCTGTGTATCTAAAGGATACTCACAAACTCAAGTGTCTATCGAGCCCAACGAGGTCTAGGTGGAGGTGGAGAACGAGGCTCCTCAACTGCAAGTGGAGGTGTAACCCTGCGAGTCGGAGTTGAAGGAGTCTCATCATCTGAATCACTAGCATCACTATCCACAATCAAGTAAGATGGAGGAGGTAGAGAGGCTAAGCTAGAAAAGCTTTCCTCAAAGTGAACACTCCTCTCAATGAACACCTCATGTGTCTCAGGATCGATCAATCTATATGCCTTAACACCCTCAGGATATCCAACAAATATGCAAGGCCGAATCTGAGGTTCCAATGCCTTTCATTTCTGTGGAGGTATGGGAGCCCATGTTCAACACCCAAAGACTTTGAAATGTCTCACAATTGGTTTCCTACCAGCCCAAGCCTCAAAAGGAGTAATACCTTGCAAAGCTTTGTGAGGAACCCAATTCTGGATGTGTGTGGCACAATGGATAGCCTCTACCCAAAAGGCGGGATCAAGAGAATGTGCATGTATCATACAGCTAGCCATTTCTTTGAGAGTTCTATTCTTGCATTCTGCAACTCTGTTCTGCTGTGGAGTGTATGCGAAAGAATGCTAAAGATCGATCCCCTCAAATGTAAAAAGATCCTCAAGTCTTTTGTTCACATATTCCCTTCCATTATCTGTGCGAAGAATCTTCACCACTTTCCTGGATTGCTTCTCCACATGAGTCTTGAAGTCCTGAAATCTGTCAAATACTTCACTCTTATGAATAAGAAAGTAGACCCAAGTGAAGTGGGAGTAGTCATCAATGAAGGTGAGGACATAGCGGGCCTTACTAAATGAAGGTGCTAGAAATGGACCTGCTACATCGATGTGAACAAGTTGAAGAACTTCCAAAGCTCTCCAAGCTTTCCCTTTATCAAACTTTTCCTCGAGATGCTTTCCCATGGAACAACCTAAACATACACCCTCTGAAAAACTAATTCAAGGTAGACCTGTGACCATGTCTTTAGTGTTGAGCTGCTGAAGATAGCGGTAGTTGAGGTGACCAAACCGCTCATGCCATAGCTTACTTTCTGAATTTGAATGAGTAAGCAAGGCCCTAGAAGGTGAACTTGGCACAAAGTGGGAGAATGAATAAAGCCTTGAGTTGTCATTGACTTGTCCCACTGCTACCAAGGCATCATCATCAAGTTCCTTTACCATAACTGAATCTGGTGTAAACTCAACCGTTTTCCCATTCCCATAGTGAGTGATTTGGTAGATAGAGAGAAGGTTGGTAGACAAGTTAAGAACATAGAGAACATTCTCAAATGTTCCATCATCCATGTCAACTGAACCTTTTCCTTCAACCTCTACTTGTGTATCATCACCTATGTAAATGCAAGGTACCTTAGATGGCTCTAATGAAGAAAACTGCTCCTTTGTAGAACCCATGTGATATGAGGCACCTGAGTCAAGTATCCACTGCTGTGAAGAACTTGTTGTAGCCACAAATGCTTGCCCTTTTCCCTTAGACTGTGAGGAAGAGGAAGGAGATGAATCCTTCTTTGTGTAGGTGGATGACAAGTGGATGTTGTTTCTCTTAACAAGATTAGTTATCTCATCAACTTGCTTTGTGTGGCATCGATGCTCATCATGACCATACTTTTTGCAATATGCACAAGTTGGCTTATCCTTCTTAGGTGGTGTCCCCTTCTTAGAAGAGGATGAAAAATCGCCTTGTGATGGAGAGGTTCAACTACTTAGATTGTTCCAATATCAACATTTCTATGAAAGCATCAAATGAAGGCATAATATAGGAACTCCCCACTGTCAAACGATGAGTTTGGAAGCTAGACACAAATGTTGCATATTCTGGTGCAAGCTTGTCCAACAAGTTGAATATCAACTGAGCATCCTTTTTGTCAATTCCACAATCCTTAAGCTTTGATCTTAGCTCATTTGCTTTGGTGACATAATCTTGGATTGTATCAAAACTCTTGGGATCTAAGTTGGTGAGCTCATTGTCAATCTTATAACCTCTGATTTCATCAACTTGACCATACAATTTCTGAAACATATCCCAAGCATATTTGATTGTAGTACACTTTTCAATATGAAAGATGAGGTCATTTGATACATGTGCAAATTTTCAAGTGCCATGCAGTTCTTAGTGATCCATTCTAATTGAACATTAGGATCAGCCTTCAGATCAGGGGATGCTGCTATTGTTCCATCTATGTAATGTGTGAGACCTTTTTCCATTAATTTGCTCCATACTTTAATTTTCCATGATGCATAATTATGTGGAGTTAAAGGTGGAAATTTATGAGGACTCATTGCAAAAAAAATGAAAGAGCACAAGGAAAGAGAGGCACAATCACACAAGACACCCCCCCAAATTCACTCAATCAAAGAACCCCCCCCAAAAAAGTGATGATTTGGCACTTTATACTTAGTGCATGTGCAATGGGCCACTTGCAAAAATTGGCAAAGTGGACTTCTGATTTCAATTTTACAACCACCTCAATAAGGCCAAAAGAGACTCAAACTAATAATGCAAGAGATCTAAACTAAGATCCAAGCAATTTACAAGTACCAAATAGGCCAAATAAGACCAATATCTAAAAGTACAATTTCTACTTAAAATCTCTAAAATCTGATCACAGATTATGAAAGTAGATGAAAAAACATGCACTTTCAAAAAAAACGGCACCTGAAAAGGAGGTCATATAAGCTCAAATGAGGCCTTTGAAGTTGCAGAATTGAGGATTGGATAGGTGCAGCTGAGAGAATCTGAAAATTTCAAAAACTCTGTGCACCAAAACCAGAAAATAACCACACCACTGCGAAGAGCTCGAAAAATTAGCCCAAATAAAAAAAAGTTGCACCCAAAAAGGAGCAAAATTGAGCAAGTTATGGGCCTCCAAAGTTGACCCAAAAATGCAAACTGCTCAACGGAGAGGGGTCTAAAATTTTCCAAAGAAAATACTGACTGGGCACTGACTGGGTGTTGCTGACTAGGCGCTAACTGTGCACTGCTGACTGGACAGAAGGTACGGATCCCAAAAATAATTTTCAAATTTTTCTTCTTTTTTTTTCAAAAAAAAAAATTCAAACTGGAAAATAATTTTCAGAAAAAAAAAATAATTCCCAATTCGAGCGGTATGGTATGGAATTTTCGGATAATTTTCAGAAATTTTTTTTTTTTTTTTTTTTTTTGAAAAAAATCCGAAAATTCCATACCATACCGCCTGAATTGGGTAGAAAATTTCCTCCACACCCAAAAATCGATTTTCGCCAAAATAGGTCGAATTTATACTCAATTTTTTATGAAAACGGCCTCCCGGACGCAATGGTGAGGTCAAAAATGCTCCAAGATGCCTCCAAAAAGCGTAGTTCCTCGGATCCGAAAATAGAAGCCTTCCACAATGTCTCCAAAAACCAATCAATAAAGCCCCAATGGCTTTGATACCATGTGAGATTTTGCCAAGATCAAGGGCACAATGAAAAGTATAAAAATAGAGACAAAAGAATGACAAGAACAAACTGTATTCTCATCAATATGAAAATGATCAACTAGATTCACCAATACAATGAATATAGGCCTTCTTATATAGACAAGGCCATATGGATGTACGAGCACACAATCATGACATGTGGCTCAATGATAAACAAGGGTAGGTAAGAAATACTAGGGGTAGGTAGGAGAAATAATATAATATTCCACAAGAGGTGGATGACCCACCGAATGTGGAGTGTAACAACAAAACAAGACTACAAAAGGTGGAAATTCTCCTACTAGCTCTATCCCTATGTGCACACTTCCCTAAGTGTCTCAAATCCAAACTACGAAGAAATGCATTATCTTAAGTTAACTTAAGTAAAGTGTAATAATATCCATAATGAATATTTATTTGCACCAATAGTTTCACGTGAGGGGATGCTATGGCATTTACACATTGCAGAATGCACTTTGCATTGGGAGGTTTTGAAATGCCTTTTGACAGATTATTGCATTTGCTTCGGATTTAATCCCCTTCACCACACACAAGGAGGATTGCTAAAGATTGACATTCGCTGCTAATTATTTCTTCATTTGCTAAAAGTTATTATTGCCCTCTCATTTGCCACTGCCACCAGGATGAATTCAGCATCATGCCAATTACATTTGCTTTGGAAAATTCATTATTGCCTCTTTATTGCAACTACATGAGAGTTAAATTTATCCATCACCACTCTTATAACATGTCTCATAATCAAAATATGCATTTAGACATTCTGGAAATCTTTTATTTAACAAAGTCGCCAATAAAATCAATGTACGGGCATGACCTAGGTCAGGCCCCAAAGTGGGTCCGACTAAAAAATTTTTCATTTTCATGCCACTAACCTTCGAAATGCCTCAGAAACATTGAACATACCTCTGGAAATGATTGACACCATTTTTGGATCATCAGACTGAGTTTTGCAACCTTCAGGCAATTACGCCACATTTTTGCATTTAATCACGAAGACGTAATTTTCAAAGTAGTCAAAACACCTTTTTGGACCTTGCCATCTGATAGGTGTGTACTCTGATATACAAGCATTAATTCTACCAAACGGTTTCTCAAGATGAGTCCCGAGCGAATAGATATTAATCACCGAAAGTGACCAACTGGCTTTGTCGACACTACGGACCTAATGAAGTCAATGTTCTGGCAACACATGATGCCTTTCTCAAAAATATCAAATGACCTCCGAAGACCCTCAAATTTGAAACACAGGTACCTTGAAGTACATATTAAATCTTTGAATTATCAGTTCAACCAAAAGTCTGACTAGGTGCATATGGTGCACTCATGAAAATGGCTACATTAACTGATATAACACTGAAAGTACGGATCACTAAAAATGATGATTCAATGAACCCTTTTGAAAACCGATCAAACGGATTGGTAGGAGCCTGAAACTAGAAACATAGCTTTTCATCTATACCAATAATAACCCAAAGCAAACGTTCTGACATGACACTCACTGAGGAAACTTTTACACTTGTGTGAAACAGGGCTCCGACTAGGCACTAAAACAGGGACTTGTCAAGCAACACAAATTGCCAACAAATTGAGCTTGGAAAGCTGAGAAAATGAATTCATGAAGACTTGAAATTTTGCACAGGGACACACTTTTATGCATATAATTCAATCCATTTTGAATTTCATTATGACAATCAGTAGGGCAAAAGATATAAACACCCAAAGTAGGCTACTTAGTAAAATCTGCATTTGTGCCTAAAATGCACTTTTAGCTCACCCCTTGAAATAGGTACTTGGTAAACTTATCCAAATTGAAATCTGAAAGTTGCACATCATTGAAAAGGCCAAATGAAATGTGTAGGACATATTTCCCAAGCCTTACCCCCAAAAAATCAACTAGGTCCATTTTGCCCTCTCTCTAACTAGGCCATTCAAACTGACTCATTTGGAAATGCAAAGAATTCTTTTTGAATTGGGCCTGAAAACTTGACTCAAATTTAATGAGTCTCAACATACTTCTTTGTGTTCTACACTTCTCCAACAGATGATTGCTTCAGATTCTTCTTCAGGACTTTGATAAATTCTTTGAATCGCAATGTAAGTCGCTTTTCTTCGCTCTGCACTTGAAAAACTTCTTTGCTTGAAAAATAATAGTGAGAAATAATTTGAAAATTTCTTTTAAACAGATTCTCCACCTACCATAATAAATGCTCCACTATTAGGGCGTAAACCCTAATTTTGCCTTATACCATTTCCGGTCTTCTGCCAATCTGACAGGTATCTCATATTGGTTAAGGTCTTTTACCACTATCAACCGGGGGTTCGAGATATTTCATTGTTTGCTCACCCTAAGCTTTTCTGATGCTTAGTTTTCCAGTTCAGCGACTTCCACACTAGGTGCAGAAACCGGTTCTTCTTGAATCACTTCTTCTAGCTTCTTCTTCCAGGTTTTCTTCATATCTGCTTGAACAATTTCAACATCAATTTTTCCTTCCGGAGTGATTGGTATATCATCCAATATACTCTTTCTTTCTCTATAGAATCTTGTTGTATGACCCGGTTTGTTGTAGTGATAGCAAACCATTCTAGGTGCTCTCCAAGGTCCATTATTCATGTTTCCATTCTTCCTTCTGCATGTTGCAGCAGTGTGATCATGACCATGACCATGACCATGACAAATCACATAGATTGCTCTCCATCTGGTTGCCGCTTGATAGCCACCGCTACCTGGCTGATGACTATAGGTATTAAACCAGTTTGGGTTCGGATTCCTAGATGGTTTAGGAAAAACTCCTTGATTCCTTTGAGGATACCTCTCGGTATTGTGCATGACAGACCTGCATTCAAATGCTCTATTCCCAAACTTGTTGCATGCATAACAATTACCATTGAATCTATTGGATCTAGGCTTATCATTTAGAAAATAAGGAAAATTATTGTAAGCCTTACTTCTACATACATTAGCAGTGTGTCCTTCCTCGAGATAGTTAAAGCAAACAGGTTTGAACTTTTTCTTACCTTTATCCTTTGATGTCGGTTGTTTCTTTGATGCTCCACTTTTTGATCTAGAGGTCTCACCTTCCTCATATTCAGAGAAACCAAGTCCATTAGTATTCTTTATCGGTTTAGCTGATTCAAGCTTCTGCTCTAGCTTGACAAAGCTCTTATTGAATTTGACAAGTATTTCCTTTGACTTAGTGAGTACTTTGGAAATGGCAGCATTGGATTCCTTCAAGGTTGCATTCTTAGAGATAGCCATGTTTAGTTCACCTTGCACTTCTTCTTTTTCCATTTTGCTTTCATGAAGACGAGCGGTAAGTTCACTGATCTCTTTCTTCAGCTTGAAGATCTCATGATCTTTGTCTTTTACCAAATCTTCAGCTTTCCTCTGGTTCTCAAGCTCTTGACACATTCTGATAGTTAGGCCTTCAAGTTCCCTTCTTAGGTTGTCATTGGACTCATTCATTTTTTCAACTTCTTGAATTAGGGCTTCCATGTTTGCTTCATTAGAAGAATTGTTTTCAGTTAGCTCCATTAGTTTTTCAGCATGCTCTCTTCTTTTTGCCTGAGAGGCCTTATATTTGACCATAAGTTCATCATAGGCTTGCTCAGACTGAGTGAGACGATGACTAAGTTCCCTCATAGTGTATTCCCCCATATCTCTTTCCAAGTGGTTAGACTTATAGAAAGGTTGGCTCTGATACCAATTGATGAATACTAAGAAGTGGGGGTGAATTAGTATACCAGAAAATATTATACTTAAACACTTTAATAGTCTAGTAGTAAACCGGTAAAACAGTTTAGCAAACAAACCGGTTAACACACATGCAAACCAAATAGAAAATAATGCATTCACCCACAGAAGCACAATCACCATAACACAAGAGATTTTGACATGGAAACCCAAATGGGAAAAACCATGGTGAGATGAAACTCACAAGTAACTGTCTGCAGAATAGTAACTAAACTAGTTAAGGTCTGATCGGTTAAGGTCATACAATGTTTTTTACCAGAACAAATCTTGTTATAAATCTCAATCTATGTTAGGAGATAAGTCCGATTAAAGACTACCTTGTGAGAGGATTTCAGATCCACAGATGTGAACCACCTTGTTAGAGGATTTACAAAGGCTTTTCTGGGCCTACCCGGTTAAGGGTTTCTAACTTGTCAAAGATGTGAGTAATCAACAAGTGAATGATCTAGCAAATGGCACAGTCTACTTGATTAGATCCATTGTAGCTCATAGCTAATGCATTTTAGTATTACTTCAGTCTTCAGTAACTCCTTACTCTGTTACAACTCACAGACTTGATCTTCTCATTTAAGATCGCACATTCAAGAGCTCATCAACCACCGCAAACCCTATTAGCTACACACATACTAAAACCCTAGACATTATGTCCTTAAAAGGAATCTAATTTCATGTCAGTCCAATAGGATTACATTTCAAGTTCCTTGGTTCATTGTATCTAGACACATTTGGTAACATGAGATAAAATCACTGTCAAAGTGTCGGTGGATGGTAACTCATCACACAAATATACCGATTGGTAACTCATCACAGAGTATTACCAGTTTGTTCAAACTTCCAATTACCAGTTGGTGACTCAGAGTAATACTGGTTTAACGGATTACCGGTTGACAAAAATTGAAGACTGGGAAAAAGATAACTGCTGCTTCTAGCTCCTTTGCTCCACTTCGCTTGAGATCCTTAAACCGCTTGATCTCTCTATGCCACTTGGGTCTTCATACCGCTTGAGATCGGTAAACACATTCTGCATAACAACAGTAGCCTAAAGACTACAACATGATACTGGTTTGGAACAATTACCAGTTGAGCATAATTCATACATTCTCAAAGTGATCTCATAGCAAGTGTGTGTCCATCAATGACAATCACAACATAATCATCAAAATGCGAACACTAGTGTCCCTAGTGATTCACTCCCAGCTGAGTCTGTTCTGTGGAGACGATAAGAAGGTTAAACCTGAATACAACGTAATAGAGAAGAAAAAATTACATAATGCAGTATATTTTCTCGAAGAATTTATAGAAGAAAACATTAGGATTATCCTTAGTAGAGTTCATGGTGATAAGATGTACCTTGAGCAAACCCATGATATTACACCGAAGGCAATTCATGTTGTGACCGGTTTTTGCAATGTTGGGGAAGTCCTCGTTCTTTGAAAGATCACCAAAACCAAAGTGACAGAGCTCACCGGTTCTGTGAGTGACCAACGACCAATAACTGTCAACACCATTAAAGATGATTTGGTGAAATATGCATGCATGGTAATCGGATATAGAATATTCTATGCTAGCAGAATGAATTCTGTTCCTATAGCTAGAGTGCATGCCACTTACAGGATGGTCAAGGAGAATGAAGAAAGTGACTTATGTACCTGTATGTAGAAATAACTCATAGATAACCTAAAGTCAATCAAATTGGACAAAACCCTGAGGTTTAAGTTTGGTCAACTACTTGTCGGTTTATTTTTCTACTTTCAAGGATATTTTCCTAGAGTCGATGATGTTAAATGGTCAACTCACCTACCAGTTTCGAGACAAATAAAGAAGAGTCTACAAGTAGTAGGAACTGTTAGGTCCTGGAGACAACTAAGAGGGGGGGGGGTGAATCAGTTGTCAAATAAATTCAACCAAAAATAACTTAACCAACTTTAATGCTTAATACCGGTAAACATAACTTTTATGCCGGAAGATAGTTTTATTAGTTAATTGTAGTACCGGTAAAGATTAATGCATGAAACAGAAAGACAATAACATCCACAACACATAACACCAATATTTGTACATGGAAACCTTGTAAGGGGAAAAACCATAGTGAGAAACCTTACCCACAATTAGATGATACTACTATAGATAGTATGTGTATACAAATGGGGTTTGCACATGTAGAAAGGCCAAGCGCCTAGAGCTCACTGCTCAAACACAAATAGGAGTCACACTGACTACAATTGGATGGTTAAATTCAATAAGAATGTACTGCTCAAATTAGCATCTTTCTATGTTGGATTCAGTACTGATGTAGTTCTGATTGTCTTCACAAAAACCTTGTTTTACCTTCAAATGATGTCTCTGTGTATGGCTTTGTTTATTCTCGCATATACCTTCTTACAATTCCTTATCCTTATCGCATATCGATCTTACAAATAAGATCTTACATATATACCATAACCTAAGACCAATTTTAGTAGGTCGACTACTAAAAAATATTATAATAAAACATTTTACAAGTAAATTAATAACCGATGCAATAACCAATTCAACATGCCAGCCTGATGCATTTACAATAACAACAAAACCATCTCCAAAGCATGTTGTGCTGATCTAGAATAGTTGAGCTTGTCGATGCTTATCCTCGACCTGTTTGCCGGTAATAGCAAATATGCAATTACGAATATACTAATGAAAAAATCTCCAAGACAAAGTGTCCAAATGATGTTTTTGACATAACCAGGTATTTTCCATATCATTCCAAGTGCCGATGAACATTATATCTTGTCAGTGCACCAAATACCGGTGACTGTGCATTAGTCACTTGTTTGCCGATAAACATTGTCGATTCTTCAAAGTGCCAGAGTTGATAAGTGTTAGTAGGTGTTGACATCAATGACAAAAGCATACCAAAATACCAACAATATCCCCCTTTGGCATTGATGGCAACAAAAGATAGAAAAACCATCAAAGTGCCAAAACAGAAATGCCAAATACCAAAAACCAACAATCTCCCAAAAGAGATCATAACCAGAAATCAAAAACTCAGATACAGAGAGTAATCTATCATCTCAAAGTATTAATCTTTCTCCCAAAAGAATAATCTCTCCCCAAAAGATAATGTGTTTTTCCATATATATCTCTCTCCCTTTGACATCAAATGCCAAAGCGAATACAAAACTAGGTTCAAATACAAAATACCAACCAGTTCAGTATACCAACTACTCCCCCTGAGAACTAGCTTCCTCATCAAAGTCGAAGTAAAAGATTTCTCTGTTAATTATGTCGGTTGATGACAAACATCAACTATCTAAGTCTCTACCGGTGGGTGTATGACCCCAAGCTGGTCTCTGAGATATTCAAAGGTCTCCTTAAGTAGAGGTTTAGTGAAAATATCTGCAATCTACTCTTTAGTATTCACATAAACCAGTTTTACCTCTTTTGCTTCAACATTCTCTTTCAGAAAATTTAGTTTGATAGAAACATGTTTGGTTTTAGAATGTAATACCGGATTCTTAGATATATCAATTGTTGCAGTGTTATCACTATAGATAGTTATAGGTTCCTTGCATTTTACCTTTATGTCCTTCAACATTTGCTTAAGCCATAATACCTATGTACAGTTAGTTGCTGCTGCAACATATTCTGATTCTACTGTTGATAATGATGTACAACTTTGTTTCTTACTCAACCAAGAAATTAATCTACTGCCAAGAAAAAATTCTCCACCGGTGGTGCTTTTTCTATCATCCACATCTCCTGCCCAATTTGCATCTGTGTATGCACATAATTCAAAGTTTTCATCTCTAAGATACCATAAAAAAATATTTGTAGTGCCTTGTAAGTACCAGAAAATCCTTTTTACTACTGATTCATGATTTTCTCTAGGATTACTCTGAAATCTAGAAACAATACATATTGCATTCATAATATCAGTTCTAGTTTGTGTTAAATATAGTAAACCTCCTATCATAGATTTGTACCTAGTCAGATTAACAGGTGTAGATTCATCCCTTAGTAAAAATTTGTCATTTGTAGTCATAGGTTTGCTTACCGGTTTAGAGTTGTCCATCCCAAATTTCTTTAGTAACTCCTTTAAGTACTTGGATTGAATCAAGAATATACCTTTATCAGTTTGCTAAATCTGCAATCCTAAAAAGAGTTATATTTCTCCAATCCGAGACATTTCAAATTCTTGATGCCTTTCAATAGAAAAGTCTTTACATAATCCATCTTCTCCTCCAAAGATTATATCATCAACAAAAACTTCTATAACCAAGATGTCATCATTAGTCACTTTATAGTATAAGCTGCTACCAGCATTACCTTTAGAAAATTCAATCTTCAAAAGATACTTATCCAATCTAGCATACCAAGCTCTTGGAGCTTGTTTCAACCTGCAAACCATATCTTTGTTATCTATCAAAGAAAATCCATCAAGTTGCTCAATGTAAACTTCTTCTTCAAGATCTCCATTGAGAAATGCACATTTAATATCCATTTGATATACTTTGTAGTTCTTGTGTGCTACAAAAGCCAAGAATAATTTGACTCCCTCAATTCTAGCTACTGGTGCAAAGGTTTCATTATAATCAATTCCTTCTTTCTAAGAATATCCCTTACACACTAGTCTTTATTTATTTCTGATTACTTTACCATCTTCATTAAGTTTATTTCTGAATACCCATTTAGTTCCAATCAAATTTTTGTCTTTAGGCTGGGGAACTAATGTCCATGTGTTATTCTTCTCAATTTGCTCTAATTCTTCTTCCATAGCTTTAATCCAGTGTTTACCTTCACATGCCTCATTAATTGATGATGGTTCAATTTGAGAAATAAGACATACCTCTTCATTTTCCAGTCTCCCTCTTGTCATAACTCCTTTATAATTGTTTCCATTTATCTGATCTTCAAAGTGATTCAGTCTTACATACCGGGGTGTCTTTATTTACTGTTGTTCCTCAGTTATAGTAAAAATTTTCAGATTATATCAGTGTAACTGGATCTTCATTCTATACCAGTTGATTCAATGTAGGTTCATTTGTCAATATTTCTATAACCGGTTCAGAGTCTATATACCTTGAAGTTCCTCTAAATTGTTCATCAATTTTCACATTTGTACTCTCAACAATTTTCTGCAATCTTTTGTTAAAACATCTGTATGCCTTGCTCTTAGATGAATAACCAAGAAATATTCCTTCATCACTCCTAGGACCAAATTTGCCAATATACTCATCTCTTCTAATATAGCATTTACTACCATATATTCTAAAATATTTAAGAGTAGGAGTAATGCCAAACCATAGTTCATGAGGGGTCTTACCGGTTTCACCTTTGATGTGAACTTTGTTGAATGTATAGACCATCATGCTTACTGCCTCTCTCCAATATACATGTGAAAGATTTGCTTCAGATAACATACTTCTATCTGCATCCAAGATAGTTTTGTTTTTCCTTTCTGCAACTCCATTCTGATGTGGTGTCCAGGGTGCTGATAACTGCCTTCTGATTCCATTCACTTCACAGAATGCATTAAATTCCTTAGATGTAAATTCACCTCCTTGATCTGATCTCAGACATTTGATTTTCTTACCAATTTCATTCTCTACCATTGCTTTGAATAGTTTTAACTTCCCAAGTTCTTCTGATTTTTCTCTAAGAAAAGTGACCCAACACATTCTAGAATAGTCATCAATGACTAGCATGAAATATCTATCACCTTGTAAACTTTTAGTTCTAGCTAGACCACATAAATCAGTTTGAATTAAGTCAAGAGAATTATTTGATTTTTCTGGAATAATTTTAAAAGATTCTCTAACTTATTTTCCAAATTGACATTCCTTACATACCAGATTCTGAGGTTTAACAATCTTAGGTAAATCTCTAACTGCCTTAGTAGTATTAATTTTTACCATGCAATCAAAATTTACATGACAGAGTCTCTTATGCCATAGCCAACTATTATCAATGTGTACAATCAAGCATGTCTTTTCATTATTATTCAAATGAAAGATGTTGCCTCTAGTTTGATTACCAGTTGCAATTTCCAAACCAGTTATGTTCATAATTTTGCATTTACCATTCTTGAATTGTAATTGAAATCCTTTCTCAACTAATTGATCAACACTCAAAAGATTATGCTTTAAACCTTCTACATAGTAAACATTGTTAGTATTGTGCTTACCATCAAGAGATATTGTACCTTTTCCTTTGAACAAACAAGCTTTGTCATCTCCAAATCTTACTAGGCCTCCATTATATTCCTGAAAGTTCAAGAATTTACCTTTATCACTAGTCATGTGATGTGAACATCCTGGATCAATGTTCCATTCATCCTTAACTTCAATTTTAGCTGCCAGGGCCTATTCTACCGGTTGAGTAGTAGGTGTTGGTTGATCTTCTGTTATAGCAACAAAAACCCATCCATTGTCTGTCGGATCTTCATCAGAATCATTAGTGACTTCTTCATCAGCAAGATAACAAGATTTATCTTTATTTTTCTTAAATCTGTATCTCTGATATTCAGGGTTAGGCTTGTATGTTCTTATAGCTTCTTCTCTTAGTCTAGCATGTCTATCAGGGCATCTCGAAGCCATATGACCAATCTTATTGTAGTTAAAACATTTAAAGTGTGCTTTACCTTCATACTTACCTCCAACTGGACCTTTACACATTTTCCTTGCAAATAGTGCTTCAAGTTCTTCATTTTCTCTCCTACTTTCCTCAATTTCTCTTGCATAGAAGGCTTTCCAATCAGACTTGTCAAATGATGGTGCAGATGGTGTTGATGTCTTAAAAGCTAAATATGTCTTTATAGTAGCAACAGGACCAAATTCCTCAATTTCAAAAGCTGAAATTGTCCAATTAATGTATCCCTAGTTACTGATGTATTAGGCATTGTTCTCAACTCATTTACAGCAGTAACCTTCATTTTATATGTCGATGGAAATCCTCTTAAAACCTTTGAAACAATTTCATCTTCACTTAAGGTTCCTCCACAACATTTAATAACCAAAACAATTTCATTAACTCTTTCCATGAAAGCAAAAATCCTTTCATCTTCTTCCATTTTCAGATTTTCATACTTGACCCGAAAGCTTTCAAGTTTGGCAATTTTGATTGTGGAATCTCCTTCATTCAATGTTTCCAAGTGATCCCAAATAGCTTTAGCAGTTGATCTATCTGATAATCCCATGATTTGATGATCTGATAATGCGCTCAAAAGTGCTTCTCTAGCTTTGCAACTATTTTCCTCATCTTTTTCTAAGGTAGGTGGATTAGGTTGACCGGGAGTAGGAGCAGTATAGCCATTCTTTGTAACTTCCTAAATGTCCTTTCCAATGCAATTCAAATGTGTCTCCATTCTGATCTTCCATATGCCATAGTTGGTTCCATCAAGTTTAGGACTGTCCTTCCTAGAATAGTTAGTAGACATTGGATCTCCTCAAGTTGTTAAACTTCTGCAAAAGAGGACTAAGCTCTGATACCAATTGTTAGGTCCCAGAGACAACTGAGAGGGGGGGGGTGAATCAGTTGTCAAATAAATTCAACCAAAAACAACTTAACAAACTTTAATGCTTAATACCAGTAAACTAGACTTTTATGCCGGTAGACAATTTTATTAGTTAATTACAGTACCGACAAAGATTAATGCATGAAATAGAAAGACAATAACATCCACAACACATAACACCAATATTTATATGTGGAAACCCTGTAAGGGGAAAAACTACAGTGGGAAACCTTACCCACAATCAGATGATACTATTGTAGATAGTATGTGTATACAAATGGGGTCTACACATGCAAAAAGGCCAAGCGCCTAGAGCTCACTGCTCAAACACAAATAGGAGTCACATTGACTACAATTGGATGGTTAAATCCAATAAGAATGTACTACTCAAATTAGCATTTTTCTATGCTGGATTTAGTACCGGTGTAGTTCTGATTGTCTTCACAAAAACCCTGCTTTACCTCCAAATGATGTCTGCATGTATAGCTCTGCTTATTCTTGCATATACCTTCTTACAATTCCTTATCCTTATCGTATATCGATCTTACAAATAAGATCTTACATATATACCATAACCTAAGACCAATTTTAGTAGGTCGGCTACTAAAAGATATTACAATAAAACATTTTACAAGTAAATCAATAACCGATTCAACATGTCAACTTAATGCATTTACAATAACAACAAAATCATCTCCAAAGCATGTTGTACTGATCTGGAATAGTTGAGGTTGTCGGTGCTTATCCTGGACCTATTTGCTGGTAACAACAAATATGCAATTATGAATATACCAATGAACAAATATCCAAGAAAAAGTGTCCAAACGATGTTTTTGACATAACCAGGTATTTTCCATATCATTCCAAGTGTTGGTGAACATTATATTCTACCGGTGTACTAGATACCGGTGATTGTGCATAAGTCACTTGCTTGCCGGTGAACATTGTTGATTCTTCAAAGTGCCAAAGTTGATAAGTGTTAGTAGGTGTTGACATCAATGACAAAACCATACCAAAATACCAACAGGAACTGCATATCCAGAGACTCTGAATAGATATTTTGATGAGGTCAAACTAAAGATGAACCAAAGAATGAGAATATTTGGTGATCTAGTTAAGAAATATGAAGATGACATATGTTTTATAATCAAAACAGATCACTGCATAATGGAAGCAATTAAACCTAGAGAAGATGTAGTTGAGCCTATGGGGTATGAAGTGGTAAATGATATACTGACAGGGTATGTCTCTACCCTACTTGCTTCACCACTAGATCCCAAGAAAAAGAGGACCAATACTTACTTAGAGAGGATCAAACCTATTGAGGTACCGAAGAAGAAAAAGATTAAAGTAGTACCATTGGCATTGGCACTGGTTACATCTACTACCAATCCTAAAGTGACCAAAAGGTCACCAGCAAAAAAGAAATCGAAGGCTATTCTGGAAAAGGTATTTGAAAGGAAGAGGAAAACTAGGAATAACTCACCGGATTCAGAAAGCACTGAACCAGAGGTAGAAATAAAGAAGACAAGGCAATCAAGCAAGAAGACAAAGTTGATCAGTAGTGTACCAGCAACCTCTGCATCGGTAAATTTAGATATTTCCTCTTAAAAACCTATGACACATTGTCAAAGGACCATAAAGAATATTAGAAGAAAAGTTCTTGATGATTTAAAAGAATATTTTGATGAATTCAATGATAGTGAAAAGGAGGATGTTGAACAAGAACTTATTAAATATTTATGTATTAATGATCGGTCACCTTCTAAAATTAAATCAGTTACTTCTAAATATTTGTATGATTCTTTGGACAACAAATGGCACATTGCCATTGAAAAAGAGCAAGACATCAGGGAGAAATTTTTTGCTCAATATTTTCCAGATGCCTCTAACTCAGAATTGTTTGAAATCATTGATAAGTACAAAGGCATTTTATTCATGTGAAGAAGAATACTTCAGCTACTCAAAGGCAAAACTTATGAAGTGGAAAAAGACACCCATTTGTAGGTTAAAGCTTCTGTCAAAATGCAACAAGTATCTGAAGCTAATCGACAGGCTGAACAAGAGCCTGACCTATCGACGACCAAACCAGATGAAGTCCTTGATGGTCTGGGTGAAAGAATGGCAGAACAAAATGAACCCATTGATGTTGATGCACTGGATATTGAGGATATCACTCTAGACAAGAAAAAAGCTGAAAAAGAGAGACTAGAGAAAGAAAATGATGAGAAAGTGGAGAAATAAAATCAAGAGAAAGAGAAAGTGGAGAAAGGGAGACAAGAAGAGAAGAGGAAGGAAGAAGAAAAGAAGAAGGAAGAAGAGAAAAAGAAGGAAGAAGAGAAAATGAAGGAAGAAGAGAAAAATAAGGAAGAAGAGAAAAGAAGGAAGAAGAGAAAAAGAAGGAAGAAGAGAAGAAGAGGAAGGAAGAAGAGAAGAGGAAGGAGGAAGTAGAGAAGAAAAAGGAAGAAGAGAAAAAGAGGGAAGAAGAGCAGAAGAAAGAAGAAGAGAAGAGGAGAGTGGAAGAGGAGAAAGTGAAGGTTGCCAAGGTAGCCCAAGAAAAATAAGAAGAGGAAAATAAAATACAAGTGGAGATCAAGGCAAAGGAAGGAGGACAGACTCCAAAGGTAACTGGAGATCAAGCTAAGAAGGTTGATTCCACCTGTCCCACTGATTTGACTCTTGCTTGTCTAACTCAATCGGTTGATGAGACTGAGCTACTGCTGAGCATTCAACTAACGTAGGAGAGATTGGAAGAACTAAGGAAAAAGAAAGAATAGGATGTTATTCAGTTTGTTGTAGACACCCTTTTTAATCTAATCCCTGATACTAACCTCCCCAGTACTGATTCCTCATTGGCCAAACTCAAACTTCTTTGCACAATAGTGGATGATCAAGTACAATGTTTGGAAGATGCTGCCCACACTAGTACATTTGGGCCTAATTTCCGATGGCTAATTGTCAGATTTACGACGACCAAACGTTGGACTTCCGATAAAATTTACCATCAAAAACTCATCATCGAGCTACCTGACAATGCCATTTGCATCGTTCGTCTAACGTTGTTATGAACTCCTCCGACGGCGGCTATATTTGCACCCCTCACCACAAATATCATCGGATTTCCGTCAGATGTTATGATTGCTCCTCGACGACCATCTGACATGGAAGTGACGTCGGATATACAACATCCTTGTCAGATGTTCCATTAGTTGTCATCGGAATTCTGATGGCGAAAGATGATGTGGGTCAAACGACTTTGCATCGGTGAATGAAAGCATTGAACAAGTTCTATTTTTAAAAATTGCATTAAACATTTTTAATTTATTTGATTTAGTGTTATTTGCAAAAAATGATTATCAATGATGTTTCCTTTCTCCAAGAATTGTTTAGGATCTTTCCATCAGATAATATGTAACATTGAATGACTAAATCTTTTCTTTACAAATGCTTATTTTATTTAATTATTATCTGAGCATGAATTAAAATTTATATCTATACGGAAGTAGAACATACAAGCTTTAGAGTCATGTGCAAGCAAATTTCATAAAAGAAAGCAAGCAGGCATTATCTTGAATGACATGGAAACAAGCTCATCAGCTGCCTGGAAGAGAGTAATTGGAGAAAAGTAGAGGAAAGTGTTAAAGGGTGATAAATATATAGAGAGTATGCAATACAAACAAATAATGTATGGAGTGTCTGATGTGATGTCTCTAATTTATGTCTGGAGGGACTAACTGGTTTTGGAGTTCCTCCAAAACCTATTGGGCCACACTTTGGAGGAAATCAATGTGTTCATGCAAGGAGCACCTTTTTTCTATTATGAGAATGATGCTTTTGCACCGAAGGATATTTGGAAGTCAATATCCAAAAATTTCTATAGTGTGGAACCAGAGTTGGTGGGCTTGAAGTAATTGTCAGCTTTCAAAAGACCAAGAGGTTATGTACACAATCTCCCAATAGAAGGGTGAGTTCAAGCATTACCTCTCCCCCCATGACTATTGAGGAAGAACTTCCTCAAACAAAGGACTATTGGCCTCCATGGGATCAAAGAAAAAAATTGAAGCATAGACTCTAGATGATTTGGTGGTGTCCTTCATGAAGAACTCTGCACTATAATTGAAAGTCATGAGGGAAACTGCAAGATAGTGAAGAGAAATACAATCTTGAAAAGTGGGAAGAATGGATCTTGGTTTGGGTGGTGCCAAGTCAGGTGGCTCCTCTAGAGGTTGATGAGATAGAAATCATATTAGGATTTGAAAAAGATCACACTCATGGAACTTCATGTGCGAGTGATTGATTGCGGTGTTTGGGTAATGCATTCCAAATAGATACAGTTGCATGCCATCAAGATAAAATTCTTTAATAAAGACATTACCCATTTGGAATGCAACTGTATCTATTTGGAATGCATTACCCAAACACCGCAATCGATCACTCGCACACGAAGTTCCATGAGTGTGATCTTTTTCAAATCCTAATATGATTTCTATCTCATCAACCTCTAGAGGAGCCAGCTGACTTGGCCCCACCCAAACCAAGATCCATTATTCCCACTTTTCAAGATTGTATTTCTCTTCACTATCTTGTAGTTTCCCTCATGAATTTTCAATTATAGTGCAGAGTTCTTCATGAAGGACACCACCACATCGTCTAGAGTCTATGCTTTAATTTTTTTCTTTGATCCCATGGAGGCCAATAGTCCTTTGTCTAAGGAAGTGCTTCCTGAATAGTCATGGGGGGGGAGAGGTAATTCTTGAAAACGCCCTTCTATTGGGAGATTGTGTACATAACCTCTTGATCTTCTGAAAGCTGAAAATTACTTCAAGTCCGCCAACTCTAGTTCCACACTATAGAAATTTTTGGATATTGACTTCCAAATATCCCTCGGTACAAAAGAATCATTCTCATAATAGAAAAAAGGTGCTCCTTGCATGAACACATTGATTTCCTCCAAGCGTGGCCCAATAGGTTTCGCGAGAACTCCAAAACTTGTTAGTCCCTCTGGACATAAATTAGAGATGTCACATCAGACACTCTAGACATTGCTTGTTTGTATTGCATACTCTCTATCTATTTATCATCCTTTAACACTTTCCTCTTCCATTCTCCAATTTCTCTCTTCTAGGCAGTTGATGAGCTTGTTTCCATGTCATTCAAGATAATGCTTGCTTGCTTTCTTTTAGGAAATTTGCTTACACATGACTCTTCATCTTGTATGTTCTGCTTCCGTACAGATATAAATTTTAATTCATGCTCAGATAATAATTAAATAAAATAAGCATTTGTAATGAAAAGATTTAGTCATTCGATGTTACATATTATTTGATGGAAAGATCCTAGACAATTCTTGGAGAAAGGAAACATCATTGATTATCATTTTTTGCAAATAACACTGAATCAAATAAATTAAAAATGTTTCATGTAATTTTTAAAAGTAGAACTCGCTCAATGCTTTCATGCACCAACGGCAAAGCTGTCTGACCCACACCATTATGCATAATAGAACAAATCAATATAATAGGCTATTATAAAGAATATATACAAAAATATGAAAGAACATTAAATTACCATTACAAACCCATAAACCATTAAATAGTGAAAATAGATATAAATTTGTAAATGTCTCCCTATAAACACCACAATCATAACCAAAACAGAAAAAATTCTTACCCGCAAAAACTAAGTAGCTGGTGAGTTGCAAGTCTACAACATCTCTCAAATGATCAAACCGTTTCTTAATTTTTTTCTTCTGATTAGTCAATGGATTTAGTTGCATGTACAATTTTTCTATTTGAAGCCTTCCATTTCCCTATATTTGAGACATAATAAAATTATTGTGAGTAGGAAATTGATTCAGGAGTTACGTGTGAAGAATTTGGCAAAGCAAATGATGACAATCAAACTCAACTTTTATCTGTCTTGATTAAAGACTTTTATCCTGATGGCATTAAATTAAAGTTCTTTCTCTATTTTCTGGTGATCTCTGGAGCAGAGGTTGATAAAATGCTTTCAAGACATATATTAGGTATAAGAGGAAGCCTACCCTGTCATTTGAAGGGGTTTACCTACAATTCAAGTGATCTCTTAATTATAAAATCAATTCAATTCCAAGTGAACAGGCAATCAAGCATTCATCAAGAATTGAAGGAGAAATCAAGTTAATAAAGATATTCAATAGAGGAGATATTTAATAAAGATATCATCTTTTAAATTAAGAAATGGGCAGGAGATTAAGAATACAAACCTTCCATATTGCACACTTCAAGGTATATTAAAATCAGTTTAAAGTGTATTCATTTAGGGACCTTTCATAAAATTTTCTCAACTTACACATCATAAAAGGATCTTAAAATATTCATTGTTTATAATGATAAGAATTTGGTTATTCCATACACCTTCTTTTACTATTTTAAAAATATCATTGACCAAAATATTGTGCAACAGTAGTATGGAGTGCATTTCATCTATTTTATGCCTAAATATTTCATCATACCACTTTCTTTTCAAAGGTGACTGATCGATTGTGGTGTTTGGGTAATGCATTCCAAATAGATCCAGTTGCATACCATTTATCAATCTTGGTTAAAGACTTTTATCCTGATGGCATTAAATTAAAGTTCTTTCTCTATTTTTTGGTGATCTCTAGAGCAGAGGTTGCTTTGCATCGACCTGGGATACATTTTACTTGTGTTGTATCTGTATAAATATGTATCCTAGGACGATGCAATGCAACGTCTGCTCCACCAATACTGGATAGAAGAGAAAGTACTTTAATTTAAAGCCATCAGGATCAAATTCTTTCAAGACATATATTAGGTATAAAAGGAAGCCTACCCTATCATTTGAAGGGGTCTACCTACAATTCAAGTGATCTCTTAATTATAAAATCAATTCAATTCCAAGTGGATAGGCAATCAAGCATTGAAGGAGAATTCAAGTTGGTGCAGGTGCATTTGGAAGACCAAAGGACTCAATGAAGCCATTAAAGACTTTTGAAGGTAACGAACAAATAGATTTCCATTTTGATCAGTTTATTTGCCAACGTACTCACTACCTGTGCTAAAATGGGAGCTTTGGAATATAGTATGGGCTTCCATCAAAGCAGAAGATAAGGGCAATTAATATCAGATGCTTACGATTGGAAATGCTCTGTTTGACATGTTTGGAAAATGTGGAAGTATAGACATGAATGAATGCCTCATCTACAGAAGCAAAAGGTACCTCTAATGGTTTCAAAATTTGTCAAAATAGTTATGATATACCAAATAATCAAGTGGAATATCCTTTAGGTAACTAATATTATCTTCAAACTATTTATTTTGATTTTCATCATATATGGACCTAATTGCCCCACCTTTAGGAGATAACTATATGAGATAATTTATTACATTTAAAAGTCCATCATAAATAAATTAATTATACATGCTATGTGAATGTTTACTATCACAAATTGATTTTAATTCATTTATCTACATGAATACACTCTTTATTTATTAGTTCTAGGAATGGAGCACTCACATGGGCAAACAAAATGCTAGGTTTGAGAAAAATAGTTAAGAGATTGGATATATTTTTTTATATTTTCCAAATGGCTTGAGTACAATGATAATATAATTTTTAAAATAGGTTTATATCACTTTCCTTTGACTTGGTCATGGAAGATCATCTAAACCTCGAATGTACCTTCATCTTTAAAAACATGTAGTTTAAGGTCAATCATTCATATCTATCTTATCAAACATTAGAGGAGTGAGCTTCTAAAAGTAAGAAGTACCAAGATGTGTGGTCTAGTAAAAATTTTGTACTCCTAAATCACTCAAAATCATAACCAAGTTTTTTACATTGCATATCTATCATTTATTTCAATTTATTATTAAACCAAAGAAAATAGTATTCATTAAAATCCATAATTCCATTAAAAATATTATTCATATCTAAGAAGGCATGGAGTGGGATGAGTATTCATAGAAATAACCCTTTATCCCTTCCATGTGCATTTCCCTTGGTTTTAGTCCCATTTTTTCTTTATTTTATTCAAAACAAAATTTATAGATGCCTCTACTTGTCTCACCATTCATTAATTGTTTGGGATTTTCATTCCATTCACCAAGGTTGGCATCTATTCTAAGACTCTGTGTCATGGCCAAGCTAAATGATTTGACTCTAGTTTCTCTCCAATCTAGTCACCTAGTAGCATGTGAAATCTATCTCTTCCTAATTATTATTCTCTCCATCTTGTTAATAACCATTTCATTAATGAATCCTTCCTCATAATTTTGGACAAGTGAGACAATGTTAGCTCAAGGAATCTTTTCAATCCTTTTTCAAGATTCTTTCCCAAGTAATAATCTTGCATATTGGAAAATAAGTTACGCTTCTATTTTTCCAAGATACTCTTCCTTATAATGTTTAGATTTACTCTAAAGTGCTCATTGTGACTCATGTTTACTACTCTTCCTATTAGTCTCATTCCAATATCTCCTACAAAAATATGGAATGATTACATTTATATTTAATTTGTGTCTCCTAAATATCCACAAAATTCGGAACAATAATACAATTTTTTAATAATATTTAATTGTAAAAGAAAGCATTAAAATGGAACTAAACACTATAAATAAATTAATTGTAAAAGAATTGAAGGAGAAATCACTATTGAACACACCCCTATCTCATATAACCCTATGTTGGCTAGGCCCCACAATAATTAGAAGATCCTAATTACTATTGTCCTAAACCTTGCATTGACCATCACAATTTCATAGTGAGTTGAGTTAATTAGTCCATTAGTGAGATTGGGAAACAGTTTGGTATTGAGTTAGGTGTTGGTGGAAGGTTTAAGGAGGTGGAATATCATCATAATTAATGTTAGAGAGTGTTGTGTGAAGAAGAATGGCCACAAAAGGAGTGACTGTCCTAAGTGCTTGAGACTGTCACAAAAAGTGAGTGTTGGAGTAGTGAATCTTCCTTTGACCTTTGTGTGTTTGGGAGGGTAAAGACCCATTGTGGTATATGTTGAGTGGCTGGGAGGGTAAAGACCCACATATCAACTATCTACTTTGACATCCTAGGATGGTGTCCACCTACTCTAAATCCTTGTGGGCACTCTCTGTTTGATACTAACATATACATAACATGTGCCTCTCATATAACCCTATGTTGGCTAAGCCCCACCATAACTATAAGATCCTAATTACTAAAAATACTAGATTCTCCCCTAAAAGGTTGTTGAGTCATAGAAGGCCTAGCTTGATAGCCCTATAGTCTCTCATACCTAAAATGAGAGACTTTTCCATAGCTGGTTACAAACTTCTCTCATGCCTCTTTTGTCCTCCCATGTACTCCTTTTCCATAAGAGACTTTGCCATAGCAACCCTAAAGTCATTTGGATTGGCCATGTGTAGGAAAACTGAAATTTTTGGGCTATCCACCCCTAATGAAATAATTGACAAGTAACTTGTCTTGAATGTAATATACAAACTACAAGAACTCCAAAAATTAACTCTCATGTTGAGCCACTATGAAACCTTATTATGTAAATTGTGAAACTCATCTATGCATCTCTGTCAGAATTTTTTTTGAAATAGAACACACTTTGAAGCACTCCAAAATATTGGTATTTGGAGAGGGTTTCCAATGTGAGTTGGTGCATTTTATTCTCCCAGTACCACAAGGTGGAATCAAGTCCTCTCAAAAATTGCATTGAAAATGATGCCTTTAAGTTGCTCACATATAGATGCAACCCAAAGCATAAGTCCAAGCTAAGTAACCAAGACTTAACCTCAACCCCATTTGTGGATCTTAAAAATGTAGAGGATTGGAGATGAAGCAACTCTCGAATATGATCCTTTGGCTCATGATATGTGTATTTATGCATGATGAGGCTAGGTAATGTGTATTGATCAATCTTCTATCTCCTCTATGTGTATTTCCCAAATTCAAGGCAAACTCCTAATAAGCTCCCAAGATGCAAGTATATGCTCCTCTACTACAAGTGGATCCTCATGGCTTGTAAGATTTGAGGTCCATACTCAGGCTACTCATCTTGGTGAAAACTCTCAAAGTGATATGACCTTTCCTTGCATTTCCTGCACCCTATTTTCTAATACACACCTCATAACCTTTACCTCACTTCCTATCATTATTACCTTCCATCTACCTTTCATATCCCCTATCTTAACCTCCTGCACTTTCCTACATCCTATCCTAAACCTTAACCTCACACACACTTACTTTTACTTCACCTACCTAACCCCATTCCATCCTTCACATCCTTAATTTATCTCCCCCCATTCACTTTCCTACCTTCCAAACCCCTAAAATATCCTAACTTACTCTTTCACCATTACATCCTTCATCACTTACCTCCCTATCTTAGCTCCCTATCTTATCATCTTTCACCATTTTATAACTATAGGAGATAATTTATTACATTTAAAAGTCCATCATAAATAAATAAATTATACATGCTATGTGAATGTTTACTATCACAAATTGATTTTAATTCATTTATCTACATGAATACACTCTTTATTTATTAGTTCTAGGAATGGAGCACTCACATGGGCAAACAAAATGCTAGGTTTTAGAAAAATAGTTAAGAGATTGGATATATTTTTTTATATTTTCCAAATGGCTTGAGTATAATGATAATATAATTTTTAAAATAGGTTTATATCACTTTTCTTTGACTTGGTCATTGAAGATCATCTAAACCTCGAATGCACCTTCATCTTTAAAAACATGTATTTTAAGATCATCTTGTCGTTACTTCATTTGTAAACAAAGTTTTAGAATTGAGGTCATTGTTTGGGAAACTTTATTGTTGCATATCAGTTGTTAATAATGTTGTATCAGTTGAGATTGTTAACATCATTAATGTATAGGTACATAACTATCCTTCTGTGATTATCAATCTTCTTTTGATCACTGGTCTGTAGCATTCTATCATTATTGTGATTTGTATAATTCTTAACTAGTAAAGAATTCAGTAGCATCATTATTGGCACTGTGATTAATTAATATGCTCATCATTACTACTGCCAAACATTATAGGAAATATTGTTGATCATGATAATTAGTATAAAACATTGTTGTTAAGACAGGACATTGCTGTCCTAAAATGTCAGGCATGATTTTTATCATTGCTGTTAACTTAAGAAGTATTTGAAGAGGTCAGGAAAACCTTTGTTGTCAATTTGAGCACTACAGTAACTATTTTGTGTACAAATTAGTCTCTTGGTTAAGGATGTTGGTAGGGTTAACATGTCTTATTTACCTTAGTTATGTTTTATCATATGAAGCAATCATTATCAGTTCGGCAGAGGCATTTATTGACATTCTTAAGAAAATTTATATTATAATTATTTGTAATCAATGATCTCAAAATTAATGAAAAAAATCCATATTTCAAAATTAATGGTGTATCCTCTCATTCACTTTCACTTTCTCACTCTCTGCACAATTAGGATTGATTTAATTTTTAAATGTTAAAGAACATCAGTTAATTCTCATTTTCATATGATTTTTTCTTCATTTTTGGGGGTTCACCATATGTTACTAGTTGTTTTCGACTATCCAAAGAAATTGAAAGTATCTTTATGTTTTGGTAAGCCACAAAATTACCAAGGAAGTTATTTGCTTCTATGGTTATAACCATGTTGAATGAGTTAAGTGTCCCTATTATTCTAATATGAAACATGGGGCATGGACTGATGAGTAATGGACTCTCATGGTCATGAACTTGGGTACCATGTGAAAAATTGTGAATGAGCATCCTATAAAACAATTATCTTTACTTCATTTCATAGTTACCAGGTTTGAATAATTCAATTTGTCAAGAAGATTTTAAAAAATGGGGAATACAGAATCTTCAAAAGCAAAGTAAATTTTTTATAGGAATTGAGAAGTCTGGATTGAATCGAACAAAATCCAGTCAGTCCAAAAAATTCAGATCCCACTAGATTCAACAACTATGATTCATTTAAATTTTAAATCATATTCAAAGCAAAAAAAAAAAGAATAAGAGGTAAAGGTAATAACGATTTTTAATTCACCACCAAGAAAACTAAGAATTTTACCGTATAAGATCCCCTTTTAGTAAGCAACTTGCAAGGGAATTGGTTTTCCAATTACCTTGGATATTTATCAAATGAGGTGTCCAAACCTATCCCACTCTGTATTGGAACATATAACCTCCATTTTAGAGTGCATCACCGTTCACCATTAGAGCAACTCATGTTGTGTGCTACTATTTTTCAAGTAAAGAAAATCAGTTATCCAGCTTTAAGAGTTTGGACTCACAAGGACATATTGTTTTGTTAGTTGGGTTCCTAGACTACATTCAATGTGCATGTTGTTGTCTTCTGGCCAGATGTCTAATAATTATATTGGATTTATATGTTACAGGGAAGCACACATATAACCTTGATAACACAAGTCCACCAATAGAATTTGTATTCCCAGTCATCATTTGATTAAACAAAGATAAAATATGATACTCACTTGTTAAGCATGTTTTGATAGAATCCTACACTAAAATGATTAACACTGCCTATGCAAACGAGAAATATCGTTGCTATTAAAAGTGGCTATTTTGAGTAGTTCCTTTTCTTCTTGTGAACAACTTTGTATTTAACTATAATGAATCAAATGTACAAGAACTATAGTTGCCACTATTGCAAAAAATTACTACTTCAATGGCAAGTAGATTGATTTGTTTGAAAAAAGTAGAATTTGTTCGACTGTAAAATTTGATTTGTATCTAAGAAATAGTAATCCCTTATGTCAAATGCCAATCACAGTATAAATAATATTAAATCATATCAAACATTCCCCAAAACAGGGAGAGAGTCGTAATAAAATGACCGAACTCATAAAACCCTATATCCTAACAATGATAATTGGACTACAAATTCAGTGAAATATAGCCAACTTCCATTCCTAGATCATGGTTTTAAAACAATAAAACTAAATTATAAATTTGTTTCCCTTCATACCATACGAATTTTCAAAAACATGGCAACTATGTAAACTCTATGCAACAAATTTAAACTCCTATCGAATTCATGAAGTATTGACCCCAGTCCCAACTCAACTGAATCATAATTTATTTCATCTAAGTTTCCTATGAAAGCATTAAGCTCATTGCAATGATATTAAGAGGCCATACATATTTCCAGTTCCTCATCAAACAACTACAGAAACTGGACTATAAAATTTTAAATGCAATCCATGATGTGACAACCCTAGCCTCAACATACAAAGATAAAATAACAGCATCAACGGAGGGTTTCAAAGGAACCTAGTTAAAATGCTAAGCTTCCATGATTGTTCCCTAGAATACCTCCACTCCCTTCTAACCATTCTTCCTAACTCTTGTTTTGGCGTTTGTTTGAATGATACGCCAATGATCCTTCGATTAGGATACGCTTATAAATGTCCAACTTGTAATCGCATCTACTACTGAAATTCCTTAATTCATTCGATATATTTTCTTCTTCAACCAATTGGAGAGGTTGGGTAGTTCAACTGGTGCTTGGAAGGAAGCTAAACAAATGAGAAACAACTTTACAAGAGAGCAATGTTACCAGGGGGTATGGGTAGGCCTTCATTGTCATTAGATTGTTCTCCCTCATTATTGGTTTAATTCCTAAACCCATACACCCCTAACAAAATGCCAAAAAACTTACAAATGGGCCCAAAACATGCCCTTATTACATTAAATAATCTCCAGACTTGAAAATGCCACTAAACATACGGAAAACACAAAAACATAACAAAATTCCTACCATGAAACTAGAAAGTTTCCCGTCACTTGGTATCCTAGTATAGCTTCTCTTGGAGCACCACTTCATTCCACGACTAGTTCCCTGCAGAGGTGGGATGAAGTAATGGTAGAGGTTGATGAGACGAAGACGTAGGATTTATGAAATGACTTGGTCTTTTTTTTTTTTTGAAGTAATGCATGCAGTCGTCAGAATTTTGATGAACACGGGAACTTTTTCTATAAAAACCCAAATGTCATTACCAATTCCTTCTCCGTCAAAACCAAATATTGCATTAGCGTCAGAATTCTGACGAAATTGGGCATTTTTTCAAAAAAAAATCAAATTTGATCACAATATACCTTCTCCGTCGAAAACCTCAGTTGGAATTTTAGGCCAAATGTATTAGTGCCAAGCCACTGCAAAGAAAAACCATGAAAAGACACTCAAAGTTGCCTTAGTAAAGCAAATGGATGAAGACAGGTCACGACTGCTTAAGCAAAAAGATGATATAAGTTCAGCTATGGGTGAAGGTAACCTACTCTTGAGTTAAATATGTCACCCTCACCTATTTTGTGAAGATGCTCTAAAATAAAAGAATCAACTCCAATCAGAGTTACAAAAATATATCGGCAACTTCAAACTTCCCTATGATCTATTCACAGTATATGGACAAACTGTTCATACTCACTAGCATCAAACTGCAAATCTTGACTCAGAGATCTGCAATCTGACTCGAGATCTACAGGAGCTCTAGTTGATTTATTACCAAAATTGCAAGTTCTTCAAAAGTGTTTTCTAAACTTGGAGGCTATTATTGTGATGCAGGGGATGAGCACCATCGATGCAATGGAAGAATTAGCCTTCTAGATGAAAACTGAAAGTGAAATTGTTGCCTCACTTCTTGAGTCATGGTCTTTAGACATGAAAATTTTTATGCAAAACTTTAAATCTCTTTTTGAGAATTTTTACTCCTTATTGTCATGAACATATACTCTGTTTTCATATTGTGCAAACAAAAAGGGGAATATTTTGATTTACCTTGTCATTGTTGGCAAAGGGGGAGTAGTGTATTAAAATTTTGGCGAGTATTAACATTTCATGCACATAATTGTAATTTTTGCAAAGGGAGTAGTATATATGCTTAGGGGGAGTAACTTTGATTATGACATCCGTTTTTGTTTTGTAAGCACTTAGATGTCAAAATTTGCCTAAGTGTTGCCATCAATGCCAAAGGGGAGATTGTTGGTATTTTGATGATGATTAGTTGTGATTATCATTGATGGATACACACTTATTTGATGTATGAGTTATTCTCAACCGGTATTGTTTGTTGAAGACTATCGATGTTTTGCATAAGATACTTACCGGTAAAAGCATGACCGAAGACCCCAAGCGGCATGAAGATCTCAATTGAAATGAAGACCCTAAGTGACACTTAATCTTTTGATCGGAACACTATGTTCCATTTTTCCAGACTTCACTTATCAATCGGTAATCGGTATACTTTGTTAACCGGTATAATTATAATGTGTGATGAGTTATCATCCACCGACACTTTGGTGGTGTTTCTATGTCATGTTACCAAATGTGTCAAGATGCACTATACCTAAGAAATTGTAGTCTAATCTTATTGGACCGACATGAAATCAGGTTCCTATATGAGGACATCATGTCTAGGGTTTTAAGAGATTTTTTTGGTGCGATCGTTAAAAAGAAGATAAGGTCTATGCGAGAAAAGGTCTCTCACAATAGAGATAGAGAGTGCAAAATATAGAAGACTGAAGTAATGCTGGAATGCATTAATAGGGAGTTGTCAAGGATCTAATCAAGCATTCTATGCTATTGTCTAGATCATTCACTTGTTGATTACTAATATCTTTGACAAGTCTAAAACCCTTAACTGAGTAGGCCTAGTTAAGCCTATTGAAAATCCTCTAACAAGGTGGTTCATAGTTGTGGATCTAAAATCCTCTAATAGGGTAGTCTTTAGCAGGATTTATCTCCTAATAGAGATCTGGATTTGTAAGAGGATTTGTTTTGGTGAAGAACATTGTAAGGCCTTAACCGGTCTGGTTACTATTCTACAGATAGTTGACTTGTGAGTTTTACTCATAGTGGTTTTTCCCATTTGGGTTTCCACATCAAAACATCTTGTGTTATGGTGGTTGTGCTTCTATGGGTGAATGGTTTATTTTCTATTTGGTTTGTTTATGTTTTAACTGGTTTATTGTTTAATCTACTACACCGGTCTACAGTTAAACTTCTTAAGAGTCTGTTTAAGTTTTTGGGTATACTAATTTAGCCCCCCTCTTAGTATTCAACATTTTCAAATGTTGCATTTTTTGACAAAAGTTGTCAACCAAAACAAGTTTGGGATCCACACAACTTGGATCAACTAAACACCACCTACACATGCTAAAATCCTTCAAATCATTAAAACAAACATCATTCTACCCCTATTTACCAAATTGTCCAAATTGGCTTATCAGGATGCCTAATTTGGGACATTGGTTTACAAGATGGGGTCTATATTCAAAACATGAATAATTCATAAACCAAAGACATGCAAAATGATCCTAATCCTCATCCTCTAATCCATGAATGGCTTGTTGTAGTGGTGCCCCTGCACCACCTTGGTAAGGATTATGATCTCATTGAACAACTCAAGGCCACTCTTGCCAAGATCTCTCTTTGGGATTTATTTCAAACTTCTTCAACATATCATGGAATGTTACAAGATGCCTTGAAAACTTTGAATGTCCCACTCACCATGACACTTAATAATATGGCTTCCTTGATTGACTCCATGACCACACCTAAAGCTCAAATTGTGTTCACCCAAGATGAGTTACGTCCTCATGAAGTTCAATGTCAATATTGTTGGAATCCAAGAACACTGAGGGGGGGGGAGTGAATCAATGTTAGACTAGAATGATCAATTTTAACCTTATTAAAACATGCATACACCAACCGATATACCGGTATATAGACTTGAAAGAAGTAAAGCAACTAATAAGACAATCACACAAATGAATACTATAACACACAAAATTATACCTAGAAAACCTCAAAGAGGAAAAAACATGGTGGGATTTGTGTCCCACAATATCAATCCACTGGCCATATGAAGAGATATTACAAAATATAGGGGCCTACACTTGCAAGAAGGCTTATAGCCTAGAGAACACTACTCAATCACAAAAGGAGCCTCACTGAATACATACAAATCTAGACTACAATTTGGAGAAATTATTGAATTGCAAATATAGCATCTTCTATGCTTGAATACAATTCTAGTTAATCTCTATCGGTTTTTGTCTCAAACCCTAAACCCTTACTAGAATAACCCCTTACATAAACTTCGCATTACAAAACATTATCCCATCCATCCATATATCCTTACTCACTCATATATCAAAATGATCTAATCAACTAACCTATATGCCCCTTTACACTCTATCATGCCTTATGTTAGCTTACAAATATAATACAAATGAATATGCATGTTGGCTCAATAACATAAATACATGAATATAAAAAATAATTGTCGATGTCGATGTTGGCATTATTGGCATTAAGTTGTCATTGATGTCAAACTGATTTGGCAAAGTCACTGGTAAGCAAGAAGTGGTGACCGATATAAGAAGAGAAAGACAGAAGGAAGGCTACCAATACACATGACTTGTGTCATCTATCGGTAAAGTAGGCAAACAGGTAAGGCACAAACTAGGATGAAGGTTGTTTATTTGTTATGAAGGCACAACAACCAGTGAGCTGAACAAAGAGGATGTTCAATGGTCATACCGGTAAGGTAAACTAAACCAGTAGTAAACCTTGGTCGACAAATAATGTCAAACCGACATAAGAATCCAACCAAAGGTGGATGTCGACAAGTATGACAACTACATGCTAGGTGGAGGTATTGCATAGGTCGGTGGAGTGTGCATCGATGTAACAAATATGAGGAACCAACAAGTCATAGAGGATGCTAGAGGATTGCGGCTCGAGGAAGGAAAGCTGGCAAAGCGACTAAACTGATCCTGCAAGAAGATTTAATCTTTGTACTTGTTTGGTGAAGGAAACAAAAAATCCATTAGTGATGAATGACAAAGAAAAGCAGAAAAGCATGGTGTAGACCTCTAGATTTAGAAAATGCACAATGGAATGTGAAGCTTTGTTGGTGATTGATAAATGTCATGAAGATCTTATCCTTGGAAAAGAAGATCAACCCAAATCAGATTTGGATCAATTTGGAGAAGGTAAAACCTAACACGATAGTGATTGAATGCAGTCTTGGCGGGAATCCACGATTATAAATAGATGAGCTCAAAACATAAAAGATTGATGCTTGAAGAGAAGAATCATCTCCCTTAAAATTTATTCTAAGAAAGTTGCGAAGTGAGTTAACAAGCAAATCGGTGAGAGGGCTTAACTGATAGTGATAGAGTGTCAATATAACTATAGCAGGTCTAATAGCTGAGAAAACTAGTGAGGTGTGAATGATCGAGAAGGCATCCAAGTGTAACACAGTGTGTTGTAAGGCTATGAGAGAGAGAGAAGAGAGGCCAAGAATTAGTGAGAGTAATCTCATAACTGATAGTGTGAGATCCAGTAAAGAAGAGAAGACCGTCAACTGGCAGTAACCTATTTGATCAAGAGATCTAGAACTCATTTGCAACAAGAAGCTATAATTGTATCAAAATTGTATTTCAATATACACCAACAAGTTGGAACTTGGTGCAGGGGTTAGTGCTCCTTGGATTTGTACCCTAAATCTTTGTAACTCAATGTTTCACTGGTGAGGCTAGATTGGAGCAGTAGTCTCCAACAACATTTCTCACCGAGGTTTTTCCCATATAGAGTTTTCCTCATACATCTGGTGTTGTGGGTTGAATTTGTCTGATTGTCTCTTTTGGTATTTTTATGTGTCTTATTGGTTTGATTGTTTAGTGCTTGAGATAACAACCAATATTCTGAGGTTGCTTTAAAAGGGGAAATAATTTAGGAACCACTGATTCACCCCCCTCTTAGTGGCACATTGTGTTCAACAAATGGTATCAGAGAATAGGTTCTTGGTTGTTTAAAAACCTTGGGTAGATTCTGATTTTAGAACACAATGGCAAGAAATGATTTTTCTTCCTCAAAAGACCCCATGTTTGATGGATCCAACTATGCCTTTTGGAGAAGAAGAATGGAGACCTATATTTCCTCGCTTGGTTTTGATGTGTGGATGTCTATCAAGAATGGGTATGCTATCCCTAGTGTTCCTCCCACTGATCCAGATGCCAAGAAGGAGTATGAGAATAATGCAAAGGCCAAACATGCTATCTTGAGCGGGTTGTCTAATAATGAGTTTGCCAAGGTCATGCACTATGCATCTACCAAGAAATCTTGGGATAAAATACAAAGGTTATTTGAAGGAGATGCAAAAGTCAAAGAGGCCAAGATACATGCACTAAGGGGCCAAATTGAAGGCATCAAGATGAAGGATGATGAAAAGATTGCAGACTACCTTCATAGATTTGATGAAACTGTGAATACCATCAAAGGACTTGGGGAAGAAATTGCAGATGAGATCCTTGTCAAGAAGGTACTTAGGTCTCTTACACCTAAGTAAGATACAAAGGTTTCTTCCATAGAAGAAGCCAAGGATCAAAATATGTTTACAATGGATGATATATTTGGCTCACTAACAGCCTATGAAATGAGAACTGGTGATGCATCCTTAAGGAAAGAGTTTAAAATATTTAAAGATAAGGTTAAAAAAGAGACATGATTGAAGATTAAGTGCTTAAGGTCAGATCATGGTGGAGAATTCATATCCAGTGAGTTTAATAACTTTTGTGAGAAGCATGGCATAGGGAGACAATTTTTTGCTCCTCAAACACCTAAGAGAAATGGAGTTGTGGAAAGAAAGAACCAAACTATCTTGGATGCTGCTAGAACCATGATGATGGAAGCTAATCTACCTCATATCTACTGGAGAGAAGAAGTGAGCACAATAGTTTATACATTCAATAGAGTTTATAACAAAGGAGAAACAGGTAAGAGACCTTATGAGCTATGGTTTGGCAATACATCTATAATTAAGTACTTCAGAATCTTTGGTAGTAAATGTTATATAAAGAGAGATGATTTCATTGGAAAGTTTGATCCTAGATGTGATGAAGGAATATTTCTTGGTTATTCTAATGAAAGCAACGCAAATAAATTTTATAACAAAATATTGTAGAGAATTATGGAGAGCGCTAATGTCAAGGTGGATGAGCAGAATAGAAGTCAAATCAGAATTTATGAGCAAGAATCGACAGTGGAAATTATCATACCTAAATCGGTAATACCTTTACTGGAATAAAATGTTGAACTAGTTACTACGATAGTATCAAAAAATTCAATAGTAACTAAAGATCAAGGAAGAGAAATAGAGAATTAGAAGACTCCTAGGTATGTAAGGTTGAATCATTCAAAAGATCATATCATTGGGGATACGAACAAAGGAGTGATGACAAGAAGAAGATTGGCAACTGATGAGGTATGTTTAATTTCTCAAGTTGAACTAGTATCAGTAACTGAAGCATGTAAAGATGAATGTTGGATGAAATCTGTGGAAGAAGAATTAGATCCGATAGAAAAGAATAACACATGGATTTTAGTTCCCCGGCCTAAAAATAAGAATGTTATTGGAACTAAATGGGTTTTCATGAATAAATTAAATGAGGTTGGACAAGTTGTGAGGAATAAAGCTAGATTGGTTTGTAAAGGATATTATCAGAATGAAGGAATTGATTATGGTAAAACATTTGCACCAGTAGCTAGGATTGAAGTTGTAAGATTATTTCTTGCGTATGTTGTACATAAAAACTACAAGTTTTATCTAATGGATGTTAAGTGTGTTTTTCTGAATGGGGATCTTGATGAGGAAGTTTATATTAAGAAACATGATGGCTTTTCACTTTCAAATGATAAAAACATGGTTTGCAGGTTAACGAAAGCCTTATATGGATTGAAATAGGAACCTAGAGCATGGTATGCAAGTTTGGACAAATATCTTTTAAAACTTGGTTTCACTAAAGGTAATGCTGACAATAATCTATATTATAAAGTCACTGATGATGATATATTGATTATTGAGGTATTTTTTGATGACATCAGTTTTGGAGGTGAAGATAAGTTGTGCATGAAATTTTCTAACAATATGGAGAATAAATTTGAGATGTCTATGATTGGGGAATAAAAATTTTATTAGGTTTATAGATTACTCAGACTGATAAAGGTATTTTCATCTATCAAACTAAGTATGCTAGAGAGTTGTTGAAGAAATTTGGTATGAAAAATTCTAAACCGGTTATTACTCCTATGGTTACAAGTGAGAAATTGACAAAGAAAGACGAATCAACACCGGTAAATCTTACAAGATACAAGTCTATGAGTGGAGGTCTGCTATATTTGACTCAGACTAGATCAGATATAATGAATGCAATTTGCATTGCATCAAGATATCAAAGTGATCCTAGAAAAAATCATCAAAGTGCGGTGAAAAGGATTTTTAGATACTTACAAGGAACATCTGAATATGGTTTGTCATATCATAAAGATGATGAATTTACTTTACATGCATATACAAATGCAGATTGGGCAAGTGATGTTGATGATCAGAAGAGTACTTCCCGTAGAGCTTTCTTTCTTAGAAAGAAAATTATTTCATAGATCAACAAGAAACAACCATGTACTTTCTTATCTAGTGTTGAATATGAGTATGTTGCTACTACTACTCATTGTACACAAGTTCTCTAGATGAAGAAAATGTTAAAGAACATAAAAGTACATTGCAATGAACCGGTAGTTATTCACTATGATAACTCTGCTGGTATAGACATATCAAAGAATCTGGTATTCCACTCTAAGACAAAGCACATATCTATCAAGTATAACTTTTTGAAGGAAAAGGTAGATGAAAATGAAGATAGAATTGTTTGTGTGAACACTAAAGAGAAGATTGCGAACATCTTCACTAAACCTTTGCCTAAAGAATCATTTGAGTACCTCAGAGATAGATTAGGGGTTTCTACCCCTCCGGTAGAAAACCAATTGATGCTATTTGGCATCAGTCCAGTATGCATTATCAGAGATATTATTCATTCTAGATTGATGTGGTGATGCTACTACTCAGGGGGAGTAGTTAGTCTTGTGATTTAGTGGTTATGATTTTTCTTTGATATTTATGTCAGATCTTTGGCATTGATTTGAAAGGGGGAGATATATTCATGTGAAAAAATTAAAGAGTTATATAGATTAGGGGGAGAAATTTGCTGAACTCAATTGTGATATCATCTATAGGGAGAGTATGAATCAGACTTCATTGCTATATTCTTGTGTGGGAGATTTATTTGGAATTTCTTGGTACTTAGATGTTTTTCACATCTAGTGTTGCCATCAATGACAAAGGGGGATATTATTTTCAATTTGGAGGAATTGATTGTGTGTTGCATTGATGTTTTTTCATTGATGTCAACACTAGCTACTTTGGTTGTTTACTGGTATTCGGTTGGTCTCAGTAGGATGATTGGTTTCTGGTTGGTTAGATCATGTTGATCCGATATACTCTAGTGTGCTTTGTCTTATGGAATTGGCTTAGATCTTCTATTCATGCTACTTAGATATATGTTCAGTCAGTTGGTATTGATTTGGTGATCATATGCTATCTTATATGTTGGTAAGCCTGGTTTATTGATCCAATGAGGGTTTCACCGGTAGGGCTTTATTGAATATATTTGATATTATGTATAAGTGGTGTTGGTGTGGCTTCTAGTTGGGATTCATGATGCTGATGGTGATCATTTTCAAGCCTTGACTGATTGGGATGATTTCTTTAGCGTGTGTGGACCTAAATTGGGTCCAGTGCTATCTAAGTTATGGATCGACTTAATGTAACATGTTGTTGGAACTTCTCGATGTGTTTTTGGGATGACTTATGGGCTAGATAATATTTGTTTGGCCTTAGGCCGACATGTTTTATAATTCTATAATAAGTTTTATTGTTTGGGTAGATGACCTAATTGTTTAAGGTCGAGGGTTTGTATATATATATGTGTATGATATCATTGTAGATCATGATATGCAAGCGAATAATGTAATAATCATTCATGCAGAGGATTTGGTCGATCATAAGTGATCGAGTTGGGTTTATGCAATAGGTTTAAGACCTCTGGTATTGAGCTTAACCAGAACTATACTCAGGTATAGGAGATGCTATTATTGCAGTTCATTCTTCCTTCCGGATTCTAATATGGATTTCTATGTAGTCAGTGAGACTCCTTTTGTAATGAGCAGTGTGCTCTAGGTTGTTGGCCTTCTTGCAAGTGCAAGCCCCTCAGTTTGTAATCACATACTTACTGCAGAAGTATTACCTGACTATGGGTACACTTCCTACTATGGTTTTTCCCTTTACCGGGTTTTCCACTTACAAACATTGGTGTCATGTGGATGGTAACTATTCTCTAATTGTTGCTTGTGTTTAATTGGTATATCTGCTATTTCAGTAATTGGTTTTTGTATTTTGGTATTTATCTTATGTGTTCCGGTAATAAAGTTTTAAATGCTTAATTTTTTGATAATCTGGTGACAACTAATTCACCCCCCCTCTCAGTTGTCCTCTGGTTATTTGAATCGATAGGTGTTACAAAAATCATTTGCAACAAGGTAATTTTATTATAATAAGTTGTTATTTCATTGTGTATCACTGAGTTGGTGCTCGGTGTAGGGGATGGAGCCCATAAATCATTAGGGGTTGGTGATCCTTGGGTTGGTGCCCTAAACATTCTAACTATTGTTGCATTATGAGGCTGGATTGGAGCAGTAGACTCTAGCAACATTTTTGATTAAGGTTTTTTGCACATTTGGTTTTTCTCGTATATCTGGTGTTGTGAGATGCATTCTTTGTGTGTTTGATTAATAATATCTTCATTGCTTTACCGGTTGCACACACATAGTTTGAAATTGTTTAAATTCACTAATTCACCCCCTCTTAGTGAAATATTGTGTTCTCCAAGGATACAAGCTTTGGGACCATGTTGCATAAAAGGTAATTCATAGTAGAAGTGTTATTTTTAGATAATTAAGTCTCCTTTTGTTATATTGTAGATAGAATAGACTAAAAAGGAATATGCCATTCGATTTCCTTCTACACCTGAAAGAGTTGAATCGAGACCCCTTGATAGGCAAGAAGTTGAGGAGAGCTTGTCTAGCTCTGAATCTTCAGAAGAAGAGAAAGAACCTCCAACTCAACTTGTTTGAAGGTCTACAAGACATAGACAACCATCTGAAAGGTATTCACCTGATGATTGGAGATGAATTTTTTATTTGAATACTAATATGGATGAACCAAAATCTATAGAAGAGGCATTAGGCATGAATGATGCAGAATCCTAGAAGATTATTTTCATGCCCAAACTTTTGGGCAAAAACGCAACAACAATTTTTTTTTTAAACAACACTAAATTACTTGATGTTCTAAGTTCAAAGGGTATGATATCATAATTTATTTCAATAAAAGATATCTCAAGTGACCTTAAGAATGGGTTTCTAAAGTGAGCGATAATTTAATTAATTAAAATTTGAAACTTAAGTCTTATCTCAAACTCCTAAGCACATTAATAAACAAATTAGATTTTAATTTACTTAATAATTACATTAAGTACCATTATCTAAACTAAATAATTTAACCCTATATAGTCATCACCACATTGATAACTAATTAAATCTCCCAAGTCAAACTTTGATTTTAATTATATCATGAGTTAATTATTAATCCCTTAATTATTTAAATAACTCCTAAATTCATTAAATTAATCATTAATACAATTCATTGTATAAATAATAATTAAATAGGCAAATATTGAAATGTCTCCAACGTCATCAAATTAACATGAATAAGTTGGCTTAGAAAATAAGTCTTCCTTTATTGACAATTAATCCCCTTAAAAGATTTCAATAATCAAATACAATTAATTACCCCCTTAGATTAAAATAACCATTGAATTTAAATCATCTTCTTATATTAAAATAACTCTAATTAAGTTGTTATAAAAATTCTCCTTTAAATAGGTTATGACAAAATACCTCCCTAACTTTAAAACATTGATATTAAAGTATTATAATTTCTCTCCCCCATTTGAAATGGGGTTTACCCCAAAAAAATTTAATAAATTTAAGTCTATTAAAATGGGATTTTCCCCATTCATTTATTTTAAATTCCAAAAGACCCTCTTAATATTTTATTCTTTTTATACCCTAACTAGGGTTTACCTTTTTATTTCTTTTTAACACACATCTAACATTTCTTTCTTCTTTTTTTCTTTACTAACCCTAACCCAAAATTGGGTTAGGTTTTTTCATTTCTTTTTTGGTTGTTTGTAGGTCACAATGGGATGGGGGACGATGGACATGGCGACCGTTAGCAGAGTCGAACTCCACCGAGGGTCAACGTAGGTTTAGAAGGGGCAGAGAGGAGGGAGTGGAGAGTGGGGGGCCATGGTGGTGTCATGTTGGTCTCCATATTGGGCCACCCCACTATGCATCGCGACCCACTACAGACGTGCCCACAATGGGTAGCCCACTGCGGGTGTGTTTGCAGTGGTCGCGAGCGACAGTGGGCTGCCCCATGCGAATACCACCACGCGTGGTGCAAGAGAAACCCTTCAAGTTGATCAATCAAGCTCAGAGGAGGAAGGATAGGGCATCAAAAATTTCATTATGATGTCTTACATGTGTTTCAATCATGCATTGTGTGTTTGTAATAAAAGACCCCATCTTGTGAGCCAAACTCCTATTTTGCCATCTTGATAAGACAATTAGGACTTTTGGACAAAAAGGGGATCAAGTGTGTGTAGGACATAGTTATCCTAGTGGTTTTAGTGCTTCTAGGGTGTTTTAGGAGGTCTTAGTCTTAACCCAAAGCATTAGGAGGCGAGGAATGACATTTTGAAAACTTTGTCAAAAGTTGTCAAAAGTTGTCATAAGCAACTTTTATGCAATTTTTGAATTTTTGTTTGTTTGAACTCCTCCAATGGCTCTAACCTTTTGTTTTCAATTGAGAGAATTCGGGGAGAGGTATATACACCTTGAGGATACAATTTCCAAGGTGAGACTATACAAAGGAAGGTTTTGATGACTGAAAACTAATGAAATTCAAAGTTTTTCCTACAATTCTAGAGTTTTGGCACGTGGTATGGCATTGTATGGATTGGGATCAATCCCCATTGATGTGATTTTGTCAGAATAGTGAATCACCTTTTATTTGGATTTGGTTTGAGGTTCAAACTGTGTGTTTTTCTCCTGTTATTTCAATTTTGTTGTAGGTACCTGGAAAACCAGGGTTTACCTAAGGTTTTACTTCTCCATGGCCATAACTTGCAATTTATCTATCTGAACCTCATGGGATTGGGTGAAATGAAATTATGGACTATGTATTCTAAGATTCCAAGATAATTTTTCAGGAGGAGGAAGGGAGGTGTGTGTTTGATCAGACCCTAGGTAGACATCTCTATGTGGCTACCTAGTCCTTAAATAGCAAAGCTACCCTAGAAGGAAAATGACAATGATTCCAGTAATGTAACCCTAGAATCCATGATGGTTTATGGTCCCCCACTTTCTCATGGGGTTTTGATTGTATTTTTTGTTCGTTTGGATATAGTTTCTTCACAAATGGAGGCCTAATTAGTGCTTTGGGATAGTTGACCTTCACCGGGTTCAAACCTTTTCTTGTCATACCTTGACCTTTCCTTTTGGGGAGTTGTGTAAGATCTAAAAGGGTATTTGAATCTATGATTTTTTTTCCAAGGTGTTTGGGAAATTTTGGACTTAGGGTCCCTTTAACCATTTCAAAGGGCTACTAGCAAATAGGCTCAATTGTGAAGGTGCTATAGGATATGGTGTTGAATCCTTAAAACCAGTGTTTGATCTGGTCCATTTGAGTAATTTATGACCCAAAATAGGTGTGGTAATGGTCAAGAACCATAGGAGGCTTCAAGGTGCATGATGGATCAAATTACTCAATTTGAGTAAGTATGAGTCTTGGAGATTGTGAGATGTTGAACTAATATTGTAGAGCCTTGCCTTTGTAGGATCCTATTATAGTTTTGAGGGGTCAATGTCATACATCTTAGAGTGTTTGGAAGGATACAAGGAGGGCTCTACATCAAGTGGTATCAGAGCCCATAACGACTTTGGTAAAGAGATAGAGAATTGAGAAATGGGAGAGGGAGAAGAAGAAGTCCCTAGAGGACCGATCACCAACATGGAATTGGAAAATATTGTGAGAGAGAAGGCCACTACTTGCAAGGCAATTTAGACGGAGTTAGAGAGGTTGAGGGTAAGAGTAGATGGAAGGGAAGATGGAGGGACTGGTAGTGGTGAAGAAGGGGATGAAGATGACATCCCTATGCCGAAGGAAGAGGTGATTTCTCCCAACTAGCGGAACTTCCTTAATGCCCTCAAATCCATGGAGAGGAGAACCATGGAGAAAAAGATTGATTTGCCAGCTTTCACTGGGAAGATGGAACCAAATGTAGTGGTAGATTGGATAGACTCCCTCTCTAGTTTCTTTGAATGTAAAGACATTCCAGGACACTAGAAGGTGAAGATTGCTAATTCCAAGTTGAAGGGAGCCGCCTTAACTTGGTGGAACTTTGTACAAGAGAAAAGAGAGAAGGACAGCAAACCCAAGGTTGTTTCTTGGAAGAAGATGGTTGCCTTAGTAAAGGAGGCCAATGTACCCAAAGATTATGAAATTCAACTTCATAAGAGGAGACAAAACCTTAAGTAGAAGGAGATGGATGTGAGCTCTTGCACTGAGGAGTTCCAAAGGCTATGTATGAAGTCTAAGACAAAGGAGGAACAGAGTGAGAAAGTTGTCCGGTACCTAAACAGATTAAGGTACACCATTTAAGAAGAAATAAACCTCGTTAGCCCAGATACCATTGGTAATTGCCATCAACATACCATCAAGGTGGAAGAGAAGATCAAAAGGAGACAAGATAAGAACAATAAAGGAAGATGAATATAGTAGAAAGGGGTCAGAATTTTTTCAGAGGTAAGGGAAATGGTTTTGGAAACCAAGGTGAAACCAATCAAGAAGGAACTAAAGGAGAGAGTAGTTCCAATAACAATAGAGGATACAATCAGAGAGGTAAATTCAAAGGAAGAAGACCATCATTTAGGGGATGGTCTCAAGGTAGAGGTCCACTCAATTGTTATAACTGCAATCAAGAAGGGCACATGGCCAACAGATGTCTTGACAAGCCTACTAGTTCCATGGGGGAAAGGAGAAGTAACTTGGTTCTAAAAGGATTTCCAAAGTGTGGCAAGTGCAAATACATACCAAAGTGTCAATACCCCTGATAGTTATGGCTACCCTACAAGAGGTGAAGCTTTTATGATCAGAAGAGTAGTAACTACCATGAAGATGGCTGACAAAGAGCCCCCACATAGAAAGTCTCTATTCAAGACCACTTGCAAAGTGAGTGGAAAGGTATGCAAGGTTCTAATAGATTCTGGTTCAACTAAAAACTTTGTGTCTCTAGAAATGGTGGAGAAGATAAAGTTGAGGAGACTACCTCACCCTTTCTCCTACAAGGTCTCATGGCTCACCCAAGGTTAGCAAGCTATTGTGGAACAATAGGCTTGGGTAGAATTACAGATTGGAACCTATAAGGATAGATTGTTCTTTGACATTGAAAAAATGGATGGTTGCCATCTCCTATTTGGGAGATCATGGCAATTTGATTTGAAGGCAAAACATGATGATGCTAGGAACACATATTCCATCGCCAAATATGGTAAAGTGATTGAGTTGTTACCTTTGATGGAGAGTGAGGAGGAAACCAAACCAAAAAAGGCAAATGTGTTGGTGTTAGGAGGAAAGAAATTCATGGAGAACATAGCATATGAAGGCATTGTGTGTTATGCCCTCATTCCTAATCCAATAGTGACAAAGGTGGAGAAGTCTGAAGACAAGAAAGAAGATAGGTTGAGGTTTGTTGACCTTGTAGTGCAGAAACTACTAAACCAATACAAGGGTGTCATCTCTGATGGAATGCCTAGGTCACTACCTCCCATGAGAGATATAAACCATTTCATAGATCTTATACTTGGATCCACCTTGCCTAATAAATCAACATACAAGCTCACACCTAATCAGAATGTTGAGATGGAAAAATAGATTGAAGAATTGTTGGAGTCCGGACTAATTGGCAAAAGTTTGAGCCCATGTGCAATCCCTGTAGTCTTGGCACCCAAAAAGGAAGGCACTTGGAGGATTTGCACTAACTCAAGGGCTATCAAAAAAATTACTACCAGGTATAGATTTCAAATGCCTAGGATTGATGATTTGTTAGATTGCTTGGGGGGTGCTAGATATTTTACAAAAATTGACTTGAAAAGTGGATATCATTAGATAAGGATTAGGCCGGGAGATGAGTGGAAGACTGCATTTAAAACAAATGAGGGGTTGTATGAGTTGAAAGTCATGCCCTTTGGCTTATCTAATGCACCAAGTACCTTTATGAGGTTAATGAATGAAGTTTTGAGGGATTTCATAGGAAAGTTTGTCATAGTCTACCTAGATGACATTCTGATTTTTAGTCAAACCAAAGAAGAACACCTAAAACATGTAGACCTGGTCCTAAGGAGATTGCATTAAGAGAAATTAATGATAAATTTGGAAAAGTTTGTTTATACAAGAATTAGATCATCTACTTGGGATTTGTAATCTCATATGGTGAGTTGAAAATGGATCAAGAAAAGGTGAGTGCCATATTGTCTTGGCCTATGCCTAGAACAATGAATGATGTTAGAAGATTTCATGGCTTAGCCACATTCTATAGGAAGTTTATAAGAATATTTAACCATATTTGTGCTCCTATGCTTGATACCATAAAGGGAGGACAAAAGTGCAAGTTCAGTTGGACAGAAGAGGCAGATAACTCCTTTGAAACATTGAAGAGAAAAGTTGGAGAGCAACCAGTCCTTGCCCTACCTAATTTCAATAAGATCTTCCAAGTGGAGTGTGATGCCAATCACATGGCTATTGGGGCAATGCTCAGTTAGGAAGGAAGTCTTATTGCCTTCTTTAGTGAGAAGTTAAATGAGGCTAGGAGGAGGTATTCATCCTATGACCTAGAGAAGTATGCTTTAGTACAATCCTTGAAAAAGTGGACACACTACTTGCTGCCAAAAGAGTTCATAGTCTTCATAGATAATCAAACCCTTAGTTTTATAAATAGCCAAGAAAAGTTGAATCACAGACATACGAAGTGGGTAGAGACCCTACAAGCCTTCACTTTCACTCTTAAGCATAAGAAAGGGGTCAAGAATAAGGTGGCAGATGCTTTGAGAAGAAGAGTATTGACCATAAATAAGATCTAGTTGGAGAGTGTTGGAATAGACTCCTTGAAGGCCATGTATGAGGATGATGAAGACTTTGGAGAGATTTACAAGGTATGTGCATCTTTTGATGAGTAGTTTCATGTTGATTTCTCTGAATTTCTGATACAAGATGGGCTATTGTTTAAGCGTACATAGTTATGCATACCCAAGTGCTTTATGAGACTAAATATAATTAGGGAGAAACATTATGGAGCAATGGAAAGCCACTTTGGCCTTGACAAGATACTAGATTTGGTGAAGCGACACTACTTTTGGCCCAAACTACAGACAAATGTCATGAGATTTGTGGAGACATGTGTGATATGCCAAAAGGAAAAGGGGAAGTACACAAATGTAGGCCTATACCAGCCTTTACCCATCCCTTCAAGACCATGGGAAAGCATAAGTATGGATTTTGTTTTAGTAAAATGGCACATTTGTTACCATGTAAAACCACTTGTGATGCTTCCTATGTTGCAGATTTGTTCTTCAATGAGATTGTTCGAATACATGGTTTTCATTTGACCATAGTCTCTGATAGGGATGTGAAATTTATTAGACACTTCTAGAGGACCCTTTAGAAGAAGCTTGGTACAAATATAGCCTTCTCCTCAGCCTATCATCCCCAAACGGATGGCCAAACTAAAGTTGTAAACAGGTCATTGGGAAATCTGCTAAGGTGCTTGACTAGATAGCATGGAGAGAGATGGGATAGCATATTGTCTCAGGTAGAATTCTCCTATAATGATATAGTGAATAGAAGTACTGGTAAGTCACCCTTTTAGGTTGTATATGGCATCCACCCAGGGGGTGTGTTGGAGTTAAGAGAACTACCTCAAGGAGAAGTCATTAGTGTTGATAGGGAAACCTTTGCTACCGCCATAAAGGAGATCCATGACCAAGTTAAATCTCACCTTCAACAATCTACAGAAAGATATAAAGCTCATGCTGAAAAGAAGAAGAGGGATGTCCAGTTTGATGTGGGAGACTTGGTGTGGGTTCACTTGAAGAAGGAAAGACTTCCAAAAGGCAGATATATAAAGCTTATGCAAAGAAAGATTGGACCCTATCAAATCTTGAAAAAATATGGTCAAAATGCTTATGAACTTCAACTCCCACCTGACATTGGTTCTTCACCTATCTTTAATGTATGTGACTTAACTCTTTACAAATATAGTGTTGATACAGGAGAAGAAACAACTCAGTTTATGGCAGATGATGACATTCCCAAACATGAACCACCAAAGTTGCATAAGGTTTTATACACCAAGGTTGCAAAGAGAATAGGGAACAAAGTTTATATGGAGTATTTGGTGGCTTGGGAGGGACAACCTGATTCTGAAGCATTCTGGATGATAGAACAATAGATCAAAGACCATAGTGCAGACCTGTAGGCTCTCATCTCAAGTGGACTTGAGATTTCTTCTTCCGGGGAGTATGGTGCAAGAGCAACCCTTTAAGTTTATCAATCAGGCTCATAGGAGGAAGGATAAGGCATAAAACATGTCTTTAGGATGTTTTACATGTGTTTCAATCATGCATTGTGTGTTTGTAATAAAAGACCCCATCTTGTGAGCCAAACTCCTATTTTGGCATCTTGATAAGCCAATTAGGACTTTTGGACAAAAAGGGGATCAAGTGTCTGTAGGACATAGTTATCCTAGTGGTTTTAGTGATTATAGGGTGTTTTAGGAGGGGTTAGTCTTAACACAAGGCATTACTAGGCAAGGAATAACATTTTGAGAACTTTGTCACCCTTTAAGTTGATCAATCAGGCTCATAGGAGGAAGGATAAGGCATAAAAATGTCTTTAGGATGTTTTACATGTGTTTCAATCATGCAATGTGTGTTTGTAATAAAAGACCCCATCTTGTGAGCCAAACTCCTATTTTGGCATCTTGATAAGCCAATTAGGACTTTTGGACAAAAAGGGGATCAAGTGTCTATAGGACATAGTTATCCTAGTGGTTTTAGTGATTATAGGGTGTTTTAGGAGGGGTTATTCTTAACACAAGGCATTAGTAGGCAAGGAATAACATTTTGAGAACTTTGTCAAAAGTTGTCAAAAGTTGTCATAAGCAACTTTTATGCAATTTTTGAATTTTTGTTTGTTTGAACTCCTCCAGCAACTCTAACCTCTTTTTTTTAGTTGAGAGAAGTTGTGGAGAGGTATATACAACTTGAGGATCCAATTTCCAAGGTGAGACTATATGGAGGAAGGTTTTGATGACTGCAAACTAATGAAATTCTAAGATTTTCCTACAATTTTAGAGTTTTGGCATGGGGTATGGTATTGTATGGATTGGGATCAATCCCCAATGATGTGATTTTATTATAATAGTGAATCACCTTAGATTTGGATTTGGTTTAAGGTTCAGACTATGTGTTTTGCTCCTATTATTCCAATTTTGTTGTAGGTACCCGGAAAACCAGGGTTTACCTAGGGTTTTACTTCTCCATGGCCATAACTTGCAATTTATCTATCTGAAACTCATGGGATTGGGTGAAATGAAAGTATGGCCTATGTATTCTAATATTCCAAAATCATTTTGTAGGAGGAGTAAGGGAGGTGTGTGTTTGATCAGACCCTAGGTAGACATCTCTATGTGGCTACCTAGTCCCTAAATAGCATAGCTACCCTAGAAAGAAAATGGTGATGATTATAGGTGTGTAACCCTAGAATCCATGATGTTTTATGGTCCCCCACATTATCATGGGGTTGTTCTTGTATGGTTTTTTCATTTGGATATAGTTGCTTCACAAATGGAGGCCTAATTAACCCTTTAGGACAGTTGACCTTCACCGGGTTCAAACCTTTTCTTGTTAGACCTTGAGCTTTCCTTTTGGGAAATTGTGTAAGAGATAAAAGGGTATTTGAATCTATGATTTTTTTTCTAGGGTGTTTGGGAAAGTTTGGACTTAAGGTCCCTTTAACCATTTCAAAGGGCTACTAGCAAATAGGCTTAATTGTGAAGGTGCTATAGGATATGGTGTAGAATCCTTAAAAATAGTATTTAATCTAGTCCATGTGAGTCATGTCTAACCCAAAACAGGTGTGGTAATGGTTAGGAACCCTAGGATGCTTCATGGTGCATGATGGAGCAAATTACCCAATTTGAGTAAGTATGAGTCTTGGAGATTGTGAGATGTTGAACTAATGTTGTAGAGCCTTTCCTTGATAGGATCCTATTGTAGTTTTGATGGGTCAATGTCATACATCTTCGAGTGTTTGGCAAGATACAAGGAGGGCTTTGCATCAACGTGCCATGCCCAACACGTAGAGCATAAGTCACGACGCATCGGCCCAAAGTTCATTGCAAACCATTTTTCTTTAGCTTTTTATTTAACACTAATATATATATATATATATATAGCTTTTTATTTAACACTAATATATATATATATATATATATATATATATATATATATATAACTATGTATATATATATGAATTAGGTAATGTAAATAAATGCATATATATACATGCTCAAACTTAAACTCACTATATTTTTTTTTATATAGTTAAATACAACATTAAGTTTAAATATGTTTTTCTTCTAAGAGCAACTTTATAATATAGGCAAGCATTTTATATATATATATATATATATTGTATTAAGTATCATAGACCACATTACAAACTTATTACAAATACCAGCTCCTTTCGTGCAAACTTATTACAAATACTAGCTCCTTCCGAGCACCAAACTAGAAACAACAATTGGAAGACCAAGGGTCACAACTTATAAATCCACTTTAGACAATGTGACAAATACAACCAATAGAAGACCAAGAGTCACAACTTAAAAATACACAAAGATGTCCCTCATTGGAGTTGAACTTGGGTCTCCACATTGAGAACTCAATACTTTAACCAACTAAACTCAACCCCCTGGAGACTATATATATATGTTAGCAAATCAATTCTAGTGAGCAGGTTCAATTTATTTATCAACATCATTTATATTTTTATAGTATTTATATATGTGTATATCCTTTATAAAAACATACACTCACTATGTAAACACAGTGAACTTCTTTTTCTTTATCTTTCTAGAATAGAATATTACAGCAACATCTTAATCTACATGGAATGTGTGAATTTATATAAACATTCGTTGTGCAATGCATTTTTCCAAATTTACTAAATGTGGAGATTAATAGACATGCTACAAGGAATTTTTAATTTCAGATCTAGGATATTGCTAGTTTCATGAGTAATAACTGAACTTAATAACCAGATTTAAATACTAAAGCAGGATACAAGCAAAAGGATTAACTACATATTTTCTATTTCATGTAATCTTTTTTTTTTTAATAAAGAAATTATGCAACTGTAAATACATATTTATTTCTCTTTACTCCTACTTTGTGAATGAATATTTTTTTTAATGAATCTACTAAATAGTTCAAACAAATTTAAAAATAAAATACATATATAATTTAAAGCATTCAAGATTACTTATTTGACAATAACTTAAAATCTGTCACTCATAAAATCTTTCCTTTATATTTATTCAAAAACAGAAATAAAAGTATGAACTTAATGAATAAAAAATTCCTTGCTTCTCTTCACAAACATTATTTTTTTTACAATAGTAAGAAGGAAACTATGAGGTATCTTTTTCCCCCCTTTTTTTTTACATTCTTCATAATGAGCATAAAATAAAATGAACATTCTTTATTCAACCACTTATATTTCTTTCTTCATTTTTCTCCTACTTCCGACAAGCAACCTCCAATAAAACTTATAGGTAGTGACCATGGAGGCTCACCTCCCAACCTAGGCTTACAAGAAGCCATCCTTAAGCTAAGAGAACCAAGGATAAACGAGTTACAAAAAAACTCAACAATGCATGCAAGAAGGACTTAAACAACACATAAACTCCCAACCCAAGGATTTACATTGTCACTATGTGACCAACTTTGTGGGGTGAAGGTGTTCCAAGTACCTAGAGGATATCTGCAAGAAAGAGGAACAAATTCCTTCATAAGGATACCAAAATAAAACCAACTCAAGTTGACATACTTGACCGAAAAACAAAACTTATGTCCCACATGGCTTACAGGCCCATATCTCCCCATATGACCCCCTTTTGCATAAGCACAAAAACAATGCAACAAGGGTCCCATAACCCTTTTGTATCTCTCTCTTCCAAGAAGAGAGTTTCTACACTCATAGGCTATCATGCAGCCCTTCACCCCAAGGCTACTCTACCCTCCCAAGGGTGAGTATGGCCTTGAAACACCCATAACACAAATATATCACAAAAATCAAAAACAAAAACACAAAGAAGGAAACTCAACATCCAACACCACAAAACACATGTACACAAAAGCTAATACAAAAGAAAATTTTCCTTCATGAAACTATGATAATCAAAATGCATGGAAGAACACTACCAACCTTTGATCCTGCAAAAAGGTATAAGGAATGGTTGAAGAAGAGATGCCCAATCCACTAGTCTTTTTTTCCCAAAACCAAAAATACAACTTCTAAATTCAAATTTTCAACAACTACTCTAAGTCTCCAAGATTGGAGAGTGGGTGATCAAAATCCTAAGTTTGAATCCCTTCCCTAAGTAGACTCTTCACACACTTTCCAACTTCCTTGGAAAGGATGTGAGATCTCATAGGTTGGTCTTCCCAACCCCTTACATGGTATTTAAAAAATGAAACTGAAATAGGTAAGAGAAAGTGGGGAAGACCAACTATCACTCAAATGGAAGGTTGTCTAACCAAGGAAAAATCCTCAAAAGTTGAATTTTCATCCATTTTGGAAAACTCACTTTTGAGGTGACTTGATAGTCACATGTGAGTGGTCACATGGCTAAAATTGACCTTAACCCATAGGTATAACATATGAGCCTTCAAAAGTTCCCTAAACCTAACCTTAGGAGTTAGTTTGACCCTCTGGAAACCCACCTAAAGTTTGTCTACGGGTCAAATTGAATGACACTAAGATATTTTGAATAATACATTGGTTAAACAAATTCCCTCTAAAGGACATGTCATTTCTAACTTACTTCACAACACAAATGTCAAGTGACACCATAAAAAAATACACAATACTAGTATATACATGGCATGTCCCTTTTTGGAATTAACAAAGTTAACAAATAAAAATTAAACACACATTCAAGCATTCACATTTACAAATATAAACACATTACATATGAGGTGTTGTCTCTCCAAATAGACAACCCTTGGCTTCACAAACGCACATAGGTTTAGCTTGATTCTTGAATAGTTTCTATGAGATTTTGCCAAGATCTAGAGGCAATGGAAAGCACAAATAAGAGATAACAAAATAGATGATAGGAATTGTTAGGATTCCTAAAGATACTAAGAGGGGGAGTGAATCAGTATCTTACCAGTGTGTGGATTTACTTGATTTAAAACATGAAAAGCATCTTAAAACTGTGTACTGGTAAACCAGAAATAATGCAATAAATAAGAATAACAACAACAACATGAGAAACACACCATAACACAGTATTTTAACGAGGAAACCTGGTGTGGGAAAAACCTTGGTGGGATTTGTGACCCACAATATTCACTTACTGGCCAATAAGGGAGTATTACTCTTACAATAGGGGCCTACACATGCAGGAAGGCCAAGTGCCTAGAGCTCACTGCTCAATTACAAAAGCAGTCACACTCACTTACAAAAATGGATTATATTAATCCAATGTCTTGTACTGCTTCAAATTAGCATCTGTTATGCTAGATCCAATACCGATTTAAGCTCTGCTACATACATAAATCCTTAACCTATAATTTGCACATTAGGTCTGCATTATTTTCACCTATCTCCTTATTACAAAATGATCTACAATGATCTCATACATATATGAGTCATATTACAACTCACCATGTTGGCTTACAATGATTTTACAATTAATTACAAAATACATTTTAAACAAAATTCCTGTCGGCTAGGATGCCGGTGTCTTTCCTTTCACTACTGGTGTTCTATGTGTCAGTGTAGAGTTGGTCGTTTCCGGTGCCGGTATTCTATCTTGCCGGTATCATATGAGTGCAAGGTTACCATCAATGAAAAAACCTTCAATCACCTACAATTTTTCATTGGAGTGTGCATTTGCCAACAATCTCCCCCTTTGGTATTGATGGCAACACTCATGAGAAAAATCAAAAAGTGTCCAAAAAAATGATATCCAAAAATAATCTGCCAAAATGTTTTTCCAAAGTTGTATGCTCCCCCTGAGTAGATGATGTCCTTTATCTGACCATTTTTCTCATCCCACTACTCCCCCTTTGACATTAATGATAAATATTGTCATTCATTGTTAGTGGAGTCCTACCTGGATTCTTGTAACCACTGGGTTCCAATCTAAAAGATATCTGTCAAAACTAAATTTATGCCATTGCTGAATGTTTTGCAGTCTTTTATTGCCTCTTGTGTTCTCTACACTGTACCAGTGAGTATGTGCATTTTCTCTTCTGGTGTCTTTAGTCCAGGAACCAGAGACTCAGATATTTCTTTTCTCAAGGAAATAAGATACTTTAGTCTTGGGCTAAGTCTGCATTTAAGTCCTTTGCCTTTTCCTTTATTTCCTGTTTGTCTTTCTCCAATTTCTTGATTTTCTCTTCTTGCTCTGCAATTTTCATTCTAATTCCAAAAATAAATCTAATGTGCCAATCAGATTGTCAGCAATATTATTTATTTTCTCTTGTTCTTTTTTGATCGCCTTGTCAAGATCCTCTGTTAAGACATTTGTTTTGCAGGTGTCCCTGTATAGTTTCTTGAAGTCATAGATTATTTCTCCAAGTTCTGGTAAAAGGGTGTCCATTTCTTCCTTGTTTTTCTTTACAATATCCTCAAAGAATTTCTCTTTTTCTTTTATTAGTCTCTCCTTAAATGTATCCTCATTCATTTGATCAATAGTTATTAGGTTGCTGGTGATAAACTTAGACAATGTGTCTAGTTGACCTAAAGAATCTTTATTATCAACACTGCACTTTGGTGCTATCAATTTGAGAATTGGTATGGTATCATCAATATCCTTATAAGCTTGTGCATTGCATTCTATGATCTTCTTTATTGAATCTAATAAGACCTTAGTTACATTAGTAGGTCTAAATTTTGTCATAGCTGTACCAGATGTTTGTCCAACAGTTTTTACAATAGCCATGCTACCGGTTGTAGTTATTTCCTTGCTTTGTTTGACCTCTGGTTGGTCAGTCTGTGTTTGCATTTCTGCAAACAAATGTTTAGGCTTTTCAGTTTGTGCCAGTGGCACTATCTCTGTCTGTACCTGTGCTTCAACCTGTACTGGTTTGGGTTTCTCTAACCATGTCTCAGAAGGTTTCTCTGAGTTTTCAGTTGCCAATTCCTCAATTTGTGCCTCTGAACTTTGCTTAGCCGGTTCTTCAGATGGTTTATCTGTTGTATCTACTGGTTTCTCAATGGTATCCTTTGCTGGTTGCTCTGCTTGTGTAGGTTTTTTTGTGTTTAATTTAACCTCTGCAGTCGGTGACTTAGTGGTCACATCTTTCTCCTTATCCTAAGTTGTCTCTCTGTCAACCACGACATTAACTTCCTGAGTATCTACATTTACTGTATACAAAACTTCTAATTCACGATTTGTATCCTCTACCGGAGTCTCCATACTCTCAGTGGCCGGTTGATTTTCAGTGATATCTACAGGTGGAGTATCTAAAGGAGGTGAGGGAATATTGTCAGTTATTTTTAAACTTGGTGGTCCACCTACCTTGCCTTTACCCTTGTCTCTGTCTTTTTGATATGCTTTGATAGTTTTAGATCTGAGTAATTCTTCCTCTTTTTCTTTCTCCACAAAGAAAATATCATCAGCAGTTTCCTCATAAACTTCCTTTACTCTGCCTTCCATTAATGCTACATGTCGGTGAGCAGTAGAAAATACTGTCCTGTTAGCCTCACTGATTAATTTGTCTATTTCATTAGGTGAGTTAACTGGATGCACTGCCAGTAATTTTTCAATCTTAATCTTCTAGCTTCTAATCTCCTATACAAGTCATTTGGAATTTCATCAACAACTTGCATTAAGAATTTCTTGTATATATCTAAGTGCAAAATTACAATGTTCTCTATACTTTCCTTATCATCAGCTAATAGTGTATTGTATATTTTATTGATATTCTTCAGCTTACCATCTTATGTTATTTCTCTAAGAAGTTTGTCAATAGGGGCAATAGTTTGTTTCACCTTCTTCTTAGGAGTCATCTTCTTTGCTAGAGGCCTTACTGCCTATTGCTTCTATCTTGTCCTTTTAGGTGTAGGAGAAGGTACCAGTGAAGGTTTTCTTTTCCTCTCAATTCTCTTGAATACAATGTGTATGTCACTTTCAGAAGAAGTTCCAACCGGTGAAAGATGAGTTTCCAGTTGAAGTGCTTCCAACCCACTTTTAGTTATACCAGTTTGTTTTAACACATCTTCCTTGATTGCCTTTGCCTATTGGGTTCCTTTTCTAATGGTTGCTTCTACCTTCTTAACTCTTTTCCTTGATTGTATTGTGCTTTCAATTGTTTTTGCACTACCAAATACTTTGTCTTCTGGTTCCTTAGGAGCTTCAAGGAGGGATTTTGCATAAGTTTCTATGATGTTGTCATCTATTTTATAGCCCATTTCAATTACCCAGATGGTTCTAGGGATAATTGTCTCCATCCAAATTTCATCTTTCTTGATCACAAAATAGATTTCCTTTTGATACTTGTCCACAATAGCTTGTGATAGCCTTACTCTAGTTTTCGTTTGAGCCTTTAGTGCTTGAAAATGTTCATTTAGGTTTTTCTCCCTATTTTCTCCTATATTGTTCAATAGATCTGATAGTTGTTTTCCTATCAGTATATCAAATCCAAAATCTCTAGAACCAATATCGGGTACCTGTTTGGTTATGTATAGCATCAGACATACAAGTAAGTTTCCAAATCTAAATGTTCCCTTTTTGTCTCTTTTGATCTTTCCCAAATTGTCTATCAACTTGTCTTTAAGCCATTCACATATGTCTGTCTTTGCATTATCATTGACCATATCATAGGCACTCTTGATACATAGGCTAGAAACTGAGTTTAACCTATTTGCATGTGTAGCCTTATAACCTAAGATCATATTGATAAATCTGATATTTATATCCTTCACATCATTTACCCTTAGATATTTCTTATCAAATGTTGCACCAGTTAGGTTTGTCATCATGTCATTTGAGACCACCTTTGTTTTGTCCGGTCTGTTACCGGTGGAGGGTAACCCTATTACAACTTTTACTACTTCTTTTGTGATTTTATGAATAGAGTCTAACCAAAAAAATTCACCATGTACTCTTCTTAACACAATCCTTATAACATCCTTGGGAAAATTCGGGATACTAAGAATTTCAGTGAAACCTAGGGTTTCTACTATCTTATGTTCAAGTTTGACATTTCCAGATTCATCACAGATTACAGTTTTATACATATTCTTAATTTCATCATCACCAAATTCATAAATATGACAATTTATATATATCCTAGGGTCTTCAACATATACTACTCCTTTAGGAATTTGAGAGAATGCACCTTTGCTATCATCTTTCTTTGCAATTTCGAGAACTAGCTGAAATACGGGTCTAGGTCACTTAACAACCTCAACAACAGTAGGGTTTGCAATAAATTTAGGAGTAGATGAAGATGCCATAGCTATAAATACCTCAATCTACCTTAAGGATCAATGATTTTTGGATTGCTTCACTCGGGAATTTTCATGCTCTCGAGGATTTGAATGAAAAAGGAGCCAAAACACTTGCTTTATAATGTTATTTTTGCCAACTACCACATTTAATGTTTGCCGATTAAGTCACAACTTAACTCATCTTTTGGTATAGAAGTAATTTCAACTTCTTACCATCAACTGAGGGAATAATAGCATGTTTTTCATTTTGTTGCTAAACCCCCAAAAGAATTTTCTTTAGTTAGATAAAGAGTCTCCTGTCGATGGAGTGTTGCTCTATTCTGCCGGTGGAGGAGTATTCCCATCAATATTTTGATTTGACTTTCTGATCCATTGTTTTGAGAATTCTTGCTTTACCTCTTCAACTTTTTCTTTACCTTTTAAACTAGGACCTTTGTTATTTGTCGTTGAGGACTTGCTTCTACAAAATTTTGCAATATGTCCAATCTTGTTACAGGCATAACAAGTCAAATTGTTCTTCTGAATAGCTTTTCCATATCCTATGCTAGTATGTGTTCTGCATTGATTAGATAAGTGCCCAAATCTTCCACAAACATAACATTTCACATTCATTCTACAATTTTCTGAATTATGACCAACTTTGTTGTATTTAGAACATTGACTGGTGGGTGTATTAGTGTTTTGATAATTTCTAGATCTACACTGATTTGCTCTATGACCATACTTGTTACAGTTAAAGCATTTGTCATTAAATTTGTAAGCAGTAGGTTGTCTTACCGATTTGTTATGATCATGATTGTTTGCCGTACTGGAGCTTTCACTAATTTCAAAGCCAAAGCCATTTGTATCACCATTTGGTTTCTAATTCTTTAGCATGTCACCAAGTTCTTCTGAACTTTTCTTGGATTTCTCCTTGTGATTATTTGTAGCAGTCAGTTTGTTCTCCAAGATTCCTTTCTGTCTCATGAGTTTAGTTTTGTCATTTTGTGTATACATTAGATCTGTCTTCAACATATCATTTTCATGACTGAGTCTTGTGTTTTCATTTCCAACATCATTTAATCTTCTAACGAAGTCTTCTTCATTCTTCTTTCTATCTTCAATTTCTTTACAAAATCTCATAGTCATATCCTGCATCTCATTCTTTGTTGTATTGATCTCTTGTCTTAGCTTGTTTACCAGATCATTAAGAGTTTCCTTTTCATCATTCTCATTCAGTATCTTTTCACAAAGTTCTATTCTCTTGTTTCTTGCAATGGTAAGATTATCTTAAAGTCCTTGAATAATATCCTGATTAGCCTTTAGATCATCTTCAAGTTTCATATTCTTCACCTTTTCTACATCATAGTCTGAAAGAGCTGTTTCCAATTGCTTTCTCCAGTTTTCCATCTCTATCAGTGACAAGATCTTCCTCAAGTTGTTAGGCTTCTAAAAATAGAGGACCAGGCTCTGATACCAATTGTTAGGATTACAAAAGATACTAAGAGCCGGTATGTGGATTTACTTGATTTAAAACATGAAGAGCATGTTAAAACTATGTACCAGTAAACTAGAAATAATGCAATAAACAAGAATAACAACTGTAGATGTATAAACATGACCATATTCCCAAATGAATATTTTATGTTCATTCATCTATTTAGTTAAATCTAATTTAATTAAATTACTTGCATTCCTCTATTTAATTAAGTAAATTATTCAATTTATTTAGTTAAATTCATAAGACCCCTTTTGCATCATTTAATTGAATAAATCAATATATTTAATTAAACCCCTTTCTAGCTACTTTTAATTAAATTTACATTTAATTAATAGTCCACCCCAAATTGAAAAAAACTAATTTATTCAATTTCCCAACTTGCAACCAAATTAAAATAAAGCAATTTATTTTAATAAATTCTATTTTCCCTCACCCACTTGCACTTTCCTAAATCTCCCACTTGCTTCCTAAACCCTATTCCTAACCCCTTCTAGACTCTTCTAATCACTTCTAAATTAACCTAACCCATTTCCTAAACTTTGTCACATCCCTAAACAAAGGGAAGTCACTTCTCAAACCCTCAAAGTCTTTGAAAACCCTTAAAGGCTTCAACCACTTAACTTTGAAAGTCTCCCAAACCATTAATGGTTAACTCAACCCTCTAGCATGATTAAATAATTTCCCTAAACTCAACCTTCATGTAACCCAAGGGTCTCATCAAGCATTTATTGCTTTGACCATGGTTATCATTAATCTTTTGCACAAGAGTTTATCCTTTGGGTAAAACCTTTATCCAATGGATTTAACCCTAACTTAACCTTAACCCTTAACCCCTAGGGTAACCATGAGGTCTTCTCAAGCATTTAATGCTTCTTACATCTCCTCTCAACCAACCTTATGTTGATATTTGTCACCATTTCATTGGTGCCAATTGCAAACATGGATTCCCAACTTTCAAACTCAACCCTTGATTAAATCTTTCAATCCTGGTCATCCATTGCCCTATTTTTGCTATAAATAGAGCTCTCATTCCTCCATTTTTGATAGATCCAAGTCTTTAGCATCACACTTATACTAAAATCCATCCAAGCTTTAATATATCATTTGTGCTCATCATTTATCCTCTCTTTTCAATAGGAATTAATCTAAATATGTATGCTTAGAGTATTTTCTTTATCATTTAGCTTAATCATAGACTAGTATATCATGCTAGGATAGTCTTGCTACTAATCTTGTCATCTTATAATCTAGTTTATTGCATTTATAGGATCATGCATAACTTAGGATGCATTTCATCTTAAAAACAACAAAAGCATCCCTCGTTCTTGCATTTGTCATTCCTAAACCACTTTTCTCAGTGATATGAGAGCAAAGACATTGGTTTGAGGGACCTTGTGAGATAGAGAACAATGGAACCAACCTTGGGAAGCTGAGCCATACTTCATGACTCCATAACTTGCACCAAGAAGTCCTGTGGGTGTGTGAGCAAGGCTCCTTAGGCTCCGTTTTCCACATATTGAGTTCTATCGACCCGCTTTTCTTGCATACATTTCTAGCACCCACCGTGGGGCTCGACCTCATATATCAAATCAGTTTTTGAATTTAACCACTTTTACAGGTCCACAGGAAACAAGAATCAGCGCGTGGGAAACATTTCCTAGCGCATCTGGTTAATAGTATAGCGCATCCCATTTTCTGTTCAGCGTGTGGGGTTCATCATCTAGCTCATAACATCCTTAGTTTAGCGCATAGTCCTCACTAACATTTTTCTGTAGGTCTCAGAGCGGGAGAAAAATAGAACAGTGCATCAGAAAAATAGAACAGTGCATCAGAAATATAAAACAACGCATTAGGGAAACAGAGTAGCACATCACAACCAGCTTGTAGCACGTACAGTCTATTTTGTAGCGCATCATAGAAATAAAACAAAGAGCTAATTTGTAACAAAAATCAAAATTTAGACTTGTAGAAGTCCACAGAATGCATCTTTTTGCTAACTCACTATCTGGTTTTTTTTGCAGGTTACTAACATTTTGATTGTAGGTTTTAAATCTATTTAGGCTAGAATTAAAAGTAGTTTAAATTTTTACTTACTTTTTAAGTTAGGCAAAATTCAAATTTCTTTTTTTTCCTTGTTTAAGTAAAACTGAACTCACTTTCATTTTGGGCAATTAAAATGAACAACAATCAAAATTTTCTTGCTTTTCTAGGAGAAAATTTATCAATTTGGGCTCTGAAAAGAACAATACAAATTTTCAAATTTTTGCAAAAGGCCTCAAAAGAATTTCACCATCCTTTGGTGCATAAAAGGATCCACCTTTAAATTTGGGCAAAGTAAAAAAATCACACCAAGTCACAAAAGTTAGTTGCAATCAAAGAGGGAAGTTATTCCCCTTTGGCTAATTTTCTTTTGTTGACCAAATCGACATTTGGCTTTGTTGACCAGGTTCTTTTCCTAGATTAGATAATCACTAATTTGAGGAAATAAAATAAACACCATGTTTTTGTGGAGCAACATCTCCATATAGATCATTAGAAAATCATTGAATTGACAGGATAAAAAGAACAACTTGATTGCTTTGTCTCGAAAATAGAAGGTATATGCTCTCCCCTTAACTGGGTGATAAAAAAGCCAAACTACTCTTACGCTTTCAGTATTTCAAGCAATAAATCCTTTAGCAGGCCTGCCTTCCCAAGGTGTTGAACTCAACTCTTAAAGCCATTTATGGCCAGTGTGAAGGGAACGACCTAAGTGGGAAATGACTTTGATGCCAAGTGTTCCAACCCACTATAATCAAAAGTGTAAAGTGACGAAAGTCCTTTTCAACGGGTGCGCGCAGTGATTAGCCTTCCCTTAGTATCCTCAAGATACGTAAAGCCTTTGTTCTAAAGGTTGGGAAGCCTCCTGAGGGAGTTTATCACTGACGGCCAAACAAGAAGCCTTATTATGAACCTTAGAAATAGAAACCTTGAGTTGAGTCAGTAACCAAAGATTTGTAATATCATAGTGCAAGGGTGAGGAAGAATCCGCCCCCAAGATTTCTCACCATATATCTCCCAAGATAACTACTCAATTGTGAAGCAATTATCTTTGAGTTAATTTCTGGCAAAAGGCAAAAAAATGGGCGCCCTCTAGGGGGTGACATGGTTGTTTGAGCTGACGGAGTATCAAGACTAGTGGGCTATGGTATTACTTATGACCTTTGAATAAAGAGTCTTTTTGAAGTGTATTCATTATAACCAAACAAGTTAAAACATTGGGGATTTGGACACATCCTCGCAGAATATACACTTATTGTTTAGATTAGGCAAAATGGTTATGTATTTTGTGTTGTGTTTGCATTTGTTACTTCAAAAAATCATCCATCAAAATTGAAAACCTAAGGCAAAACACCAAAATCACAGAAAATAGTCAAAACAAGGTAGTTTAGCATGTAAGACCAACTTCTTAGCGCTTCAGAACCATCCTTTAGCGCATCAAAGCCTACCTTTAGCATGTAAAGTATTCATAGTAGCACTTCATCAAAATCTAGAAACAGTCAGAGACAATGCATCTGGAAAACAGCCTAGCGTGTTAAAGCATTAGCTTAGAGTGTAGGAGTCAAAAATCAGTGCATCAGGTCTAACAGTTAGCGCATGGAAAGCCCATACTAGCACATGATCTTTTAAGAAAAATAGAAAACTAGATAAGCAGTCTAAAACAGTTAGCGCATAGCCAGGGGTAGCTTAGCGCGTGTGGTCTTTTCCTTAGCACGTGAAGAAATTTCTGTAGCGCATTCGGTCTCTGTTTTAGCACGTGATCAAACCCAGAAAAACAGTGGGAAAAATAGTGGTAAATTTTAAAAAATTAGAAAACATTTTTGAGAGCATCCTTTCATCAGCTTCATCTTCATCAAACCAAAGTATCAAAAACAAAGCGTTAAAAACTATTTCTTAAGAAAATTTCGTGTCAAAACAAAAGTTGTCCAAAATCCAAAACTGATTGCACGATAAAACATATCTATCCTATCAAAATCAGGAAACATCATCACAAGTGACAAATAGGTCCTTTATTATCTCACGGATTATATCTCAAAACACTTGTTCAAAATCTCAGGTTGTCAAATCAAGTTTCCATATCGGGAGACTTTATCCATATCATTTGACACGCTTTGTCGTAAAGGGGCATCTAAACCTTCACTTTGATAAAGTAAACTTGAGTTTCCAAAACAAGATCAAATAAATCCAAAATAAATCAAAGGAAACCATTGAATCGCTTATGCATGACTAATCCCCATATTCTAAGAAGAAAGAATATTTATCATAACACCACGTTGAAGAAACAACAACCATGTTTTTCAAAATTTTTCAAAATAAATAAATTTTTATACATCAATCGTCAACTCTTCAAATCTCATCGAACATTCCTTCATCACATCAAACTTTATATCCAGAAAAAATCCAACGAATTTGACAAAGAGCCTTTGAAGACTAGGGCATATTGTCAAAAATCCGCATTCAATCAAATCATAAACTGTGGAGGAAAGATCAATCGGACATTCTTTCCCGATGAGTGCATCATTTACAACATACCCCGATTTGAACCACCAACCCTCGAGCAACATATCGAAGAGGATTTTGTCCCCTTTTTCATAGAAAGCTTCTACTAAAATGCCTATTACTTTCTCTCAACAAAACAAACAAAGCGAGGCACAAGCAGAATCCAGTATGAATTAGAGGTTGTCAAATCCTTTTGAAGGTCCACATCTAGAGGATACTGAAATTTCTGAAGAACTTCTTCAGGAATGCCAAGAAAGTGCTTCATTCCAAAAACTTGTGTAAAGACTCATGGAAAATGACAAGGAAAAATACTTGCTCATGCTCACAAGCAAAGGAGTTAAACTCCCCGAAGACTTTGACACAGACATGTTTAGAACGAGACCTCAACATTATGAATATCAAGAACGACAACGAGAAGGGGAAGCACGCGACCCTGAACAAAACATACCAGAACAACATACACCAGGGCAAAACATCCCTCAGCAATACATCCCTGAGCAAAAAATACCGTTCCATACACCATTTCAACCCAGGATTAATGCAAAGGAATAACCCTTCCCTCGGCAAAACAATGCACCTTTGGTTGCCCTTACTTAGCAAATGCAAATGTTACAAAGACAAATGCAAGACATGCAACAAGGGACGACAATACGGTATTCACTAAATGAAATTTGTCCTTATCCATTTTATAGAAGATTGCACATGATCCCTTTTCCTCCAAACTTAGATGTGCCAAAATTTGACAAGTACGATGGAAAAAGTGATCCCCGTGATCATGTCAGAGATTTTTGTACCATGAGTCTTGAATTTGCTCATGATGACACCTATCTGATGAGGTTATTCCCAAGAAGCTTAGGAGGACAAACAATGGAATGGTTATCCAAAATCACACCTCCTATCAGATCATTTGATGAATTGGTCAACAAATTCATAACACAATATTCCTATGACATTCAACATGCTATAACCATGCTAGACGTCTGCAACACCAAATAGAAAAACAATGAAACATTCATGGTATTCCTTCAATGTTGGTGACATATGGTTTCACAATATCCTTGAGAAATTCTTGAAAAGGAGAAAATGGAAATTTTCATTGACAACTTGAATGGTGAGATGAGTTACAGGTTCAAACTCCAATGCATACCATCTTTCGCTAAACTAATTGAAAAAGACGTTCAAGTAGAAGAAGCATGTGTCAAAAAGGGAATGCTCAAATTCAAAGAAGGAACAAGTCCATCAAACTACAATAACCAAAACAACAACAACAACTTAGACAAATCTAGATTCTGGACTTGAAACAAAAATGAAGGCGGTAATGAATCACATGATCCAAAATCTAAATAGCCAGTGCTCGCATTATCAGAAAATCCTCAAGCTACAAAAAATCCTAAAGGTGCTAACCCATATGCTAACACATACGCATCGAATACCAATCAAGGTCAACCCAACACAAACAACACCAACGATACTCAAAACAAAACCACAAATCGAGGACCTAATAACAATTCTCGAGATGGCACCAACAATTTCCAAAAACGTGTCTTCACACCACTGGGACAATCACTGGAGTCAGCATTCAGAGAACTCCTGGCAAACAAGATTATCTCTTTACCCGCAATTAGCAACTATAAACCCCAAATCAAACCACCTTGGTGGAATGACTCACACTTGTGATTTTCATCGCAACAAAGGTCATCGAACGAATGATTGCATGAGATTGAAAAACATTGTTCAGGACATGATTGATCGAGGTGATTTAATGGTGGATGGTCTCAAAACAACTGGTGACCATGGAGCCTTTAAAAATCCTCTTCCAAACTACAACAAAGATGGAGCTTCAACCTTGAATGATACATGTGGAGCTCATATCAATCACATCTACAATAACACCATCAATCACATATGAGTTGAAGACCTTCATGTAAACATCATCACAATCTGAGACCAGCATAATCATGAATTTGTCAATGTAACAACCAGAGCTCAGAAATATGTCTTGAAGGGCCACACAACAACAACAAACACTACACCAAAAATCCAATATGATTTAATCAGCCAACTACGCAAAACTCCAGATCAAATATCTATACTAGAATTGCTGAAACTGTCGCCAAAACACAAAGACATATTGGAACAAGTGTTGTTGGAAACCAATTTACCTCAAGATCTGGATGCTGACAAATTCCAAGCCATGGTCACTCATATGATAGGGCCTCATAATCTCACCTTCTCAGAGCATGATAATACTTCCTTAAGTCATCTGCATAACACTCCTCGCCATATTGAAGTCATCATCTATAAGCACCGATTAAAAAGAGTATTGATAGATGGAGGAACTGGACTTAATATATGTACCTTAAAACTTATCCATGCATTAGGCTTCTCTGAGGAGTCTATTGATCCACACAAAAAGATTACCATAAAAGCATATGATGATGAAGAAAGGTCATCTAAAGGAACCATGATGTTACCCATTCAAGTTGGACAAGTACAAAAGGATACTATGTGTCAGGTCTTAGACATAGACCTCACGTACAATATTTTATTAGGTCGACCCTGGATACATGAAATGCAAGTAGTGCCTTCTACGTATCACGAGTGTGTAAAATTTCCTTACAATGGACAAGAAATTTCTATATCAGTTGATCACAATCCATTTCAACATTGTAATGCAATGGGGGCAGCCCAGGATAGTTTGGTTCCCCATAATAGGGAAAAATAGAATTCGTCAACATCAGATCTACAGAAGGCAAAGTCTGAATCATTACCTGGAGATTTCAAGAAGAAAATGCAAATCAGAGAACAAGGCATGGGGGAATACTCTTTGGAACCCATGTGTTTGGCCAACTTACCAACATCACCTAGATCTCATGGATTACCTATAACATCAACACATTAGGTAACTCAGCCCATCACCAAATTTGATGGTACCTTCATCCAACTAGGCAATCTAGCACATGAATCAGAAGAAAAGGACATCTTTAGTTGGTTATACAAAGATGAGGAAGAAGATAATCAAGCAGCTACTCTGGACATAGTTCTACCAACACACCTATATGGAAAGGGCTACTTAATCATGCAACAAATAGGATATAATGGTAAAGGACCTATTGGAAAACACAAAGAAGGAGTCACAGAACCAATATACCTTCCTTCACAGCTTAGTAGAGACAAAACAGGATTGGGCTGTAAGCTCACTTTCCTACTAGGAAAGATACCATGCATAAATCCAAAACCTCAATGGAAAGCAAAGAAGAAGTACAAAGAAGAATCCTAGCAAGAAGCACTATTTGAGTTAGTAGCAACAATCCACAAGGACCATGAATGTAAAGAATAGAAGCAACATCAGGAGAAAATTCTCAATCAGAAGAAGGCCATATTTGCAGCAGTAGCTCATATTCAAGCACCCATATCTAAAAAAGAAGAACTACCTCTTGATATCATTATTCCTCCCCAAGGAGGAACAATATATGAGCAAATACAAAAGGTAGAAGCAGGATCCAACATAGAATCAGCGAAGACTATCAAACTGGTATCAATCATCAAAGATCTATTTTCACCATACAACATACCTGTTTACAGCACTAAAAAGATTTGGGATAATACGTCTGAGACTGATTCCAATGAATATGAATGGGGTAGCTTCTCAAATACTACTGGGGATACCACTGAAAATGCTAGTTCCATATCCCTTTCTCAAGAAGAACATAATGCAGAAGTTAGACTACCTGAATTTGGACCACAAAATATCTATGATGCCAAGGAAAGCAAGCAGAAATATTATGAACAAGTCTATACAGAGGATGATACCTTGAAGACCTTGACAGAATCCTGAACTTCTTTAACACCCAAACTAATCATGATGAAACCTCTGTCTTAACACTTATAGTAGCAGAACTTGATCTACCAAACGATTCCTTACCACTTGTCTTTCCCGACCTCATTGACTGGGATGAACCCGAAATACATGATATACCAATTTTCCCGGACAATGAATCTATTATCCACTACCTATGTACCTTTAACCTGGAAATAGGCTCTACCAGTGAACAAAGTAACGATGGCTGCAAACCAGGGAGTGCCAAGTCTCTCAGTCACAAAAATGAACCAAATAAAAGATCTAATGCTAAAAACCAGTCAATGGCAGCTCTAGATCACAAAAAAGTAAAAATAAAGGACGCATCTGAGGGTGAAAATTTTTTTAAGGCACCTAAGGATGGGAGACTTGACACACTAACTGAACATTTTCATGAGCGATCACCCATATTGATTGAGCCCACTCAATCAATCAACATTGGTACTACAGAAGCAGCCAAAAACATACACCTAGCAGAATCTCTGACAGAGGAGGAAAGATCAGCATTTATCATCTTTTTTAAAGAAAAGAAAATTAACTTTTCTTGGTCATACACAGATATTCCTGGAATTGATCCACACTTAATCATGCATCACTTGTCCATCTCTCTAGGAGTTAAGCCAGTCAAGCAAAAACTACAAAAGATGAATCCATGGGTGGCACTCATGGTCAAGGCTGAACTGAAGAAACTATTAGATGTCGGATTCATTTGACCCATCGACTATGCAGAATGGATTTCCAACATAGTACCAGTATCAAAACCAGTCGGCAGTATCAGAATCTGCACTGATTTCAAAGATGTCAACAAAGCCTGTCCAAAGGACAACTTTCCTTTACCCAGTATCGACATAATTGTAGACCTCATAGTGGACCATGCAATGCTCTCACTAATGGATGGTTTTTCAGGCTATAATCAAATTAAAATAGCCCCAGAGGATCAAGATAAAATAGTGTTTACCTATCCTTGGGGAACGTACTGTTGGAATGTTATGCCTTTTGGCTTAAAGAATGCAGGATCTACTTATCAACGAGCAATGACAACAATCTTTCATGACATGATGCATACCTTCATGGAAGACTATGTGGATGATTTACTAGCTAAATCCTTCACTAGCGCAGAACACCTCAGCATCCTAACAAAGAATTTTGATCGATTAGAAAAATTCCAAGTTAGGCTCAACCCTAAGAAGTGTGTCTTTGGGGTTACATCAAACAAGTTACTAGGCTACATAGTCTCAACTAAAGGTATTGAAGTAGATCTAGCAAAGGTACAAGCCATTATGGAGATGCCACCACCAAAGAATATCAATCAGATCCACTCTCTACAAGGATGACTTCAATCAATCAAGCGATTCATCACTCAACTAGCTGATAAAAGTCTACCATTCAACCACTTGCTACATAAGAATGTACCTTTCAGATGGGAAGCCAACTATGTAGAATCTTTTTATCAAATCAAATAGTATCTGATGAACCCACCAGTTCTAGTACCACCAATAGCAGGAAAGCTACTCATTTAATACATTTCAATAATAGATATATCACTGGGGGCACTATTGGCACAAGAAGATCAACAAGGAAAGGAACGAGCCATATACTACATCAGCGGGACATTAAATGGCTATGAACTCAACTATACATTCATTGAGAAGGCTTGTCTAATAGTAGTCTTTGCTTCTCAAAAGTTCTGACATTATATGCTAGCACACATAATTAAGCTAGTGGCAAAAATTGATCCTCTCAAATATCTACTTAGCAAGGCAGCTCTTACAGGCTGATTGGCTAAATGGGTCATGATTCTCAGTGAATTTGACATACACTACACAGAACGAAGAGCTATCAAAGGACAAGAAATTGCAAATCAACTAGCTGAAGCACCACTACCAGGAAAACAAACTACAGAGATTGAATTTCCGGATAGAGACATTCTTGCTATTTCTACCAAGCAATGGACCCTATACTTTGATGGATCCTACAAACAACATGGTTCAGGTGCTGGCATTCTCTTCATCACTCCTGAAGGACACACTATACCAAGATCATATCGGCTTATGTTCCCATGCACAAATAATGTGGCTGAATATGAAGCATTGGTTATAGGCATCAAAATGGCTATAGAATGGAAAATCATGGAGTTAAAGTTCTACGGAGACTCACAACTTGTCGTCAATCAAATCAACAATGACTATCAAACTAAAGATGACAAGCTACTACCCTACAAACGAATGGTGGATGACTGCAAACAGTATTTTGTACACATCACCTTCAAGCAAATACCAAGGTTGAGCAACAAAGCAGTTGATGCAATGGCTACTATCACTTCATTACTACAGATTCCAGAGCAACAGAGTCATTACAAGTTTCTAGTAGAGCAACTATTCTCCCCAGCCTATGACCACTCTAAATCCCATGTTGTCTATGCATTGACTGGTTCGGATTCCCCTTTGTATGGACTGATATATGATTATCTAAAGAAGAACATCCTACCCATTGACTTATCCTAAAACCAAAAGCGTAACTTTATCCGACAAGCCGCCCATTATACCCTTAATGTTGATACTTTGTACCGTCAAGGTCTAGCTGGTACTCTTCTTCGTTGCCTTGATCGTAATGAATCTAATTCTTCTTTACATGAGCTTCATGAAGGTATTTGTGGCACACATTCAAGTGGAACTACTCTTTCTAAAAAGCTTCTAAGGATGGGATACTACTGATCTACAATGGAAAAAGATTCTTACCACTTTGCCAAGAAGTGTCCTAAATGCTAGATGCATGGCAATCTGATACATGCACCAGCACAGGAACTGCAGCCATTTACAACATCCTGGCCTTTTTATCAGTGGGGACTCGACTTGATCGGCAAAATTCATCCTTCATCTTCACATGGACACAAGTTCATTATAAATGCAACATAATACTTTACCAAGTGGATAGAAGGAGTCCCCATGACCACAGTAACTGGAAAACAAATTGCCTCTTTTATCCTAAACTATCTGATCTGCAGATATGGCATTCCAAGTTCCATCATAACCGATAATGGATGACCATTCAAAAACCAAGATGCCTGAGAACTATGTGAACAATTCAAAATACAACATCAATTCTCTACACCATATTACCCACAGGGAAATGGTCAGGTAGAAGCATCCAACAAGACAATACTAAAAAATCCTAAAGAAATAGTAAATGATGCAGGCAAAGATTGGCATGTACACTCAATCTAGCACTTTAGGCATACAAAACTAGCATCTGTACACCTACAGGAGCAACACCTTTCTCATTGGTCTATGGATCAGAAGCTATTTTACCACTGGAGGTAGAAATTCCATCTCTCAGAGTCTCTCTAAAAGGCTTAATCCCAGATGAAGAGTATCGAGTCAACTGACTACAAGAACTGGAACTTCTAGATGAAAGATGTCAACATGCCTACACTCATCTCAAAGTATATCAACAATGTGTGTGTAGGAGCTACAATCACAAGGTCATTCTGTAAAGCGGAAAATCACGGTCGAACCCTAGTTGGTCTCCCCTCTTCTAACTCCGAGGAGAGAGAAGGGAGGTTTGCTAGGATTCGATGGGTTTTCACTTAGGGGGAAGACTTTACATTCAAAAGAGGGGTTGAAACTCATAAGATCCAATCCCACGCAATGCAAGATTGGATGCTAAATGAATTTCAAGGGTTAGGAAAGCAAGGCTACCCTCTTTTGTAAAGAATGTTGATTAAGCTAAGCATGCATAGAAAGTCATAAAGATTTGCTTATAAACTAAGTTTAGGTTATAGGATGAAGCTGCGGACCTGGAATTAGCAGTAGAATGTCGATACGGTGCTATCCTGCAAATTTGAGAAAAAGTTGTCAGGACGATGGCGCCCGGCGCCACGGTCCTCCGAAAAATCCGCGAAACAAAGGGGGATCTGTTCGTCTCTGCACAAGGATTCCAGATCTTCAATCTCAGCCGCGTACCTGCAACCTACACACAGAAAAGCGAAGACGATTGGGGGGTTAGGGATTAGGGGTTTGCCTTTAGGTCAAACCCCAGTTTTGGAATTAACCAAGAAATGAGCAAGAGCTGCAAATGTAAATGACTGTAAAACAAGTACTAATACCTTGTTCTAAGGATGTTGGTATCCTTATGTGCGAAGGTTTAGATGTTGTATGTTGTATATTGTAGTAATATGTTGTATGTGATCTCCTCTTCAATGGTTGAATCCTTGTCTTGAATGCAACACTTAGCCTTGAATGGAGACTTGGAATGATCAATTGCTTGAATGCTTGAATGCTTGAATGCTTGAATGCTTGAGTATAGTTTCCATGCTTTTTACACATATTCTCTTCATTTCCTCAATGAGAGAGAAAATGTAGTTTATATACTTGTCAATCAGGGCTGATAGACTGATTTTCCCGACCTTAGGCCGACCAGGGAAGTATATTTCCAAATTGCAATCAAAAAGACCCGATATCACTTAGGAAACCGGGCCCAAAATAGGACCCAGGGACCAGGGCGCTAGGCACCATGGTCCTGGAGGACCAGGGCGCTGGGCGCCCTGGTCCTGAGGGACCAGGGCGCTGGGCGCTCTGGTCCCACCTCCGGGACAGCGGGGTGCAAGGAGGTTCAGGCCAACGGTGCTTGAAAAATGCAGTTTTCAGTGTCGTGAGCAAGTTTTGAGGTCTCCATTCAGGTTGCGTGTTGCGTCACCATCGTGAAGACTGAAATGCAGTCGAAATTGCAAGTGTCGCAATTTTAGGACGCTACATTTAGCCCCCACTTTAGTGGGAGTATGTATGCTCATACTTCCGGTAAAGTACAAGGAAACAATGTTGAAAGACTTTCACCACGTCAAGGAGGCAAGATACACCAAGCCCCCAGTGGACTAAGGATCTTATGACTTCGAATGACAAAGTAAAAGGGAAGATCATGAGGAAGAACCATGACTGTCGGTAGTAAGGTTCCCTCACTATGAGTCATGCAAGAAAGATATCAAAAATTTTCAAGGCAAGGTTAAATTTACCAAGAAATTTTCAAGTATCTTGAAAAGATATGAACAGGATGTATGCCCCCCTACGTTAAAGCGATCGCACATGCCTCACCGGGGGTGATTGTTTTAACGTAGTGATACACATAATAAATAAGCAAGGAAAGGAGCACGTTATCGCAAAGATTTAGCCCCCAAGTGTGAGATAAACCCAAGGATAATAGACACAAAACACAAAGCACGAGGTGACTTCGCTTTCCTCGGGGTCAGTATGCTGTATGATAATTCATGTATATATATCATATGTATGTATGCATAATTGTTCTTCATTCCCCAATCAAGGAAGGTCACCTAGAAGAAGGGAACACATGTGTCTTTTGAGTCAACATGAGAGAGACCAAAGAGATCTCAATGCTTTGCATCGTCCTCAAGTAGACAACACTAAGGACGACAAATAGAAGAATGAGAATAACATATAGAAGAAGTAACAAAAGAGAGGAGGAGAGAATCTGCTATGCTAATGTAACTAGTCTAGCACGTCATCTACCCCCCGATCTTGCTGATCAATGTTTCGGGAAGGTAGGGAACACGCTAGAGGAGGAACATCCAACACAGCAGATGGAGCTATCACAAGATCCAAACAAGGGCTATGTTCATGTTCCAAGCCACATTGTTCTTGTCTAGGAGCTAGGATAAGTGCTTTAGAAAATTCATTAGATAAATGGTTATCAACATCAACAAGTTCATATTCGCTATCAGAAGCAAGAGGAGTAACATTTTCATCATGCATAACATTTTCATCTATATCATCATCAAGATTTATAAAAATAGGATCTTTAACTCGCATAGGATCAAGATCATCATGCATCTTATGTTTAGGAGATTTAGGCTCAACATCCGGCTGAGGAGAAAATGGAATAATGCTTGTTGAAGGTGTTTTTGGAGATTGTAAAGTTTGAGAAGCAGCTGCTTGAGCCCTAAGACGACGCTTTCGTCGGCGTTCCCGTACAGAACGATTACGTCTAGTCTTAGTAGGAAGTGTAGAAGATAGAGGAGGAGGAATGTTCTCATCCTTATCACTTGGGTGTTTAGGTTGTGGCCTCTTAGGCTGGATAATAGGAGAAGAAGAAGGTCTCTTCTCTCTATAAAAGGCAGGAGGAGGAACTGCTCCATATAAAGGAGGAATTTTTGGTTTAGGGAGAAGACCAAGTCCATCATGACGAGGAGGTATAGGTCTACTCTTAGGAAGTTTATTAGGTATAGACATAGTCGCATCCATAGGGACGGGTTGGGAATCTTCTTGAGGAAAGACATTAGTTTTATCTTTCAAAGGAAGAATTTCCTTCTCAAGAATGATAGGAATGTCAAGTTTAGGTGCTCTAGGTTCACTTAGAGATAGGATCATATCTGTTTTCCACTTTTGATAAGATTTGAAAAGATGATCACTTCGCGGAGGAAGAGATTGGAATTGTTTAGGCCAAAAGTAATCAATAGGAACACTAGAGGTTCTTTCAGCTGGTTTAAAGAGACTATGATTGATAGTAACAACTTCACCATTATGGGGAAATTTTAAACACTTATGAATAGGAGAAGCAATAGCTTTCATGGAAGATAGCCAAGGATAGCCAAGCTTCACACGAAATTGCTCGGAAGAAGGAATAATAGAAAAGTTCACATCAAGAGATTTATTATGGACCTCAATAGGCAATGTAATAGAACCAATCGCAGGAGAAGAAAATGCATCAAATAACTTCACAACCACATCTGTTTTGTCATAGATCACTTGATTCAATTGCAAAGTAAAAAGAAATTCTTCAGTAATAACATTAACCATGCACGAAGGATCAATAAGCACTCCACCGCAAGGTGTATTCTTGACTTTTGCAACTATGTATAAAGGACCATCAGGTGCTCTAATGGTTTCACTAGAATCAAATGTGATGGAAGGTTTTTTAGGGATTTCTTGCTGCTCTACAAAGTTAATCACATTCGGAGCCATAGACACAAGACCATCAGATGAGAAAGAGGAATCATTAGCCTCGATCGCATTAGAGGTATGAGAAGGTAATGGATCAGTAAAAATCTAAAGATTTTGGTTAGGAGGAGCTACAGATGTGTTGCCTTTATCATTCACTCCAGAAACAGAAATAGTATTATTATCAATCAAATCTTGAATTTTACCCTTTAAAGAAAAACATTTTTCAGTATCATGACCAGGCTGACGATGAAAATGACAAAAAGCTTTGTGATCAAAATAAGGTGAAGTAATCTTTGCAGGATCAATTTTTCGTATAGGAGGAAGAGTAAGCACATTTTTTCCCAATAACTTATTCATAATATCATGCAATGATTCATTCAAAGGAGTATACTTTCTTTCTTTCCTGAAAAAATTAGAAATAGGAGGCACACCTGATGCTGCATTCACATTGTTGTTGATGATGTTTTCATTGAATTTGATGGAATCTCTGTTCGGTTTAAACTTCCCAAATGGTTGTTGACTGCTATCACCCTTATCACTTGGAGCCATAGGATGTGATTGTTCCATTTGACTCACAGTCAATTGATAATTGTGAAGAGTGGCACACAACTGTTGGAAAGAAGTAAACTCAGAAAACAGAAGTTTGTCTCGAATATCTTTTTGCAAATTAGAAATAAAGATTCTTTGAATATCATTATCAGGCACTGGAAAAGAAATTTGAGCATACAAATGCTTATATCTACCAATGAAATCAGTCACTTTTTCTTTAACACCTTGTCTACAATGCATTAAATCAATCAAAGTAACTTTAGGACTTATATTGTTTTGAAATTGTTGAATGAAAGCATTTGCCAGTTGTTCGAAAGAAGAAATAGAATAGGAAGGCAACGAGCAATACCATTGTAGGGCTTTGTCTCTTAATGTTCTAGTGAATAGTTTTGCAAGCAACCTTTGGTCATAAGCAAAATCAGTACATATTGTTTGAAAAGTCTTAACATGTGCTAGAGGATCTCCTTTACCATTATAAAGTTCCAAATGCGGGATTTCAACATGTTTAGGAGGGATAGCTCGGACAATGTCAAGAGAAAGTGGGCTCGCAACATCAAATGTAGGCACACTAAACTTAGATTGATTCATAGAGGCAATTTGTTGCTGTAAAGAAGAGACAGTTTGTGCAAGATTATTAATGGTAGCTTCAGTCAAAGAGTTCATATTAGGTGTGTTAGATTGAGATGGGGGTGTTATGTTATTGAAAGAAGGTAAAGAGTAAGGTGGTGGGACCCTATGATAGTCAACCATAGGGGATGATTGGATAGGAGGAACACTACAAGGAGGAATGGAATGGTTAAATGAACTGCCCCCTTGCGTCATGTTCATTTGTGAAGATGTAATAGGCACACTCATTGGAGGAATGTATGAAGAAGTCGGATTAAATGAAGGAATAGGGTTAATTGAAGAAAGAGGATTGCCCCCATGACTAGTGATCACAGGAGGAATGTCTTGTATAGAGGTAGCCATGATGTTTGATGTAAAGGTAGGTAAACTAGCAATAGAAGTCATCAAAGGAATAGAATGATTGACTTGTGTAGGAGGTTGTGTATAACCTAAGGATTCGGCACAACTCTTCATAGGCATCACATTCGAATCCACAATGTGTACGATACCACATAAAACATCAATTCCATTCTTATCACTTTGAAGCATACGTTTTAGACCCTCAATTAAAGAAAGAGCTTGACTATCGGGATACTCATGAGACATCCATTGGTGAAAATCATCAAATTGGTTATCCAATTTGGAAAGTTGTTCAACAGAAACTTCATGGGGAGCTTCTTCATCATTAGGAGGATTAGAGGAATTACCCATGTCCTCGTTAAAAAGGCTATTCAAATTAGGTTCCATCTCCTCGGTAATTAAACTTCGGAAAGACTTAATTCTACGGCTTCGTCTAACGGGAATAGTGTAAGTAGGGCTTATTGTTGTAAAACTCATGCACTAGAGAGAGAGAGAAGATTTTGAATTTAGAGGTAGCAATTTTCAGTAAAACCAGCCAATCTTCTAGATTTAAGCTGTTAAATGCAATCACAACAGTCTCCCGAAATTTCGGAAAAAATGTTCGGGACCGTGGCGCTCGAAGTGCAACACGGTCCTTGCAACTTTTTCCAAAATTTGCAGGGATGGAAGGTATGATGATTTTAGAGCTAATCTGAAAAAATTGAGTGATTTTACGATCTGTAGATAGGCCAAATTAAAGTTGCAATCTCAAAATTGAACCCTATCAAGATTGTCGAAAAATGCAAAATTTGAATTTTGAAAAAGAGAGGGAAACTGAAATTTTGAATTTTATGATTTTAGAGGGAATGTCAAAAGCAATGCAAGTTTTGAAATTTAAAAATTGACTCAATTTCACACTAAATTCAATTTTGAAAGCAGAAATCAAAGTTGTCGTAATTAGGCACTTAATTTCAAAAGTCACAAAATGCAAATATTTGAATAAAGCACTGAAATTTTGAATGAATGCAAACACAATTTTCAGATTTAGGACAGTAAGAAAGCAATTTTGACACAAAATTTTAGTTTCGATAATTTTTGAATGATTAGGAGCCTTAAACCAAGCAATCACAAGACCAACTTTGACTGTAATTTTGAAGGTGTTAAAATTGATAAAATCAGCCAAAATTCTGGATTTTAGCAGGAAAATACAGCAAGATCTCGCTCCCGAAATTTTGGAAAAAATGTCGGGGACGATGGCACTCGGAGTGCAACACGGTCCTCGTAACTTTTTTCCAAATTTTTAGGGATGAAAGATATTGTGATTTTATTGCGGAATCCAAAGTTACAGCTGATTTGGAGATGTTTTGATCGGTCAAATTGTCGGACAAAGGTTGAATCAAGAGGGTTTCAAAAATTAGGGTTTTGACTTTTAACCACTTAATTTTCAAAATTAAAGCACTGATATGAATTGATAATTTGTAATAGAAAAGCAGATCTGAATTAAGCATTAACAATTAAACATTTCACAAGTTCAATTACTAAAAAGAAATTTTAGGGTTTTTATGCAATCACCTCTAAAATTTTGCAAAAGATCAAACATGGAAATGTAATCAATTTTTTTTTTTAGATCTAAGCATGAAAAATCAGAAAGGATGTTCACGTCGGGTTCACCAAAATGTAAAGCAGAAAATCGCGGTCGAACCCTAGTTGGTCTCCCCTCTTCTAACTCCGAGGAGAGAGAAGGGAGGTTTGCTAGGATTCGATGGGTTTTCACTTAGGGGGAAGACTTTACATTCAAAAGAGGGGTTGAAACTCATAAGATCCAATCCCATGCAATGCAAGATTGGATGCTAAATGAATTTCAAGGGTTAGGAAAGCAAGGCTACCCTCTTTTGTAAAGAATGTTGATTAAGCTAAGCATGCATAGAAAGTCATAAAGATTTGCTTATAAACTGAGTTTAGGTTATAAGATGAAGCTGCGGACCTGGAATTAGCAGTAGAATGTCGATACGGTGCTGTCCTGCAAATTTGAGAAAAAGTTGTCGGGACGATGGCGCCCGGTGCCACGGTCCTCCGAAAAATCCGCGAAACGAAGGGGGATCTGTTCGTCTTTACACAAGGATTCCAGATCTTCAATCTCAGCCGCGTACCTGCAACCTACACACAGAAAAGCGAAGATGATTGGGGGGTTAGGGATTAGGGGTTTGCCTTTAGGTCAAACCCCGGTTTTGGAATTAACCAAGAAATGAGCAAGAGCTGCAAATGTAAATGACTGTAAAAAAAGTACTAATACCTTGTTCTAAGGATGTTGGTATCCTTATGTGCGAAGGTTTAGATGTTGTATGTTGTATGTTGTAGTAATATGTTGTATGTGATCTCCTCTTCAATGGTTGAATCCTTGTCTTGAATGCAACACTTAGCCTTGAATGGAGACTTGGAATGATCAATTGCTTGAATGCTTGAATGCTTGAATGCTTGAGTATAGTTTCCACGCTTTTTACACATATTCTCTTCATCTCCTCAATGAGAGAGAAAATGTAGTTTATATACTTGTCAATTAGGGCTGATAGACTGATTTTCCCGACCTTAGGCCGACCAGGGAAGTATATTTCCAAATTGCAATCAAAAAGACTCGATATCACTTAGGAAACCGGGCCCAAAATAGGACCGAGGGACCAGGGCGCTGGGTGCCATGGTCCTGGAGGACCAGGGCGCTGGGCGCCCTGGTCCTGAGGGACCAGGGTGCTGGGCGCACTGGTCCCACCTCCGGGACAGCGGGGTGCAAGGAGGTTCAGGCCAACGGTGCTTGAAAAATGCAGTTTTCAGTGTCGTGAGCAAGTTTTGGGGTCTCCATTCAGGTTGCGTGTTGCATCGCCATCGTGAAGACCAAAATGCAGTCGAAATTGCAAGTGTCGCAATTTTAGGACGCTACACATTCCTCAACATTTCAAAGTTGGTGATCTAGTACTCAAGGAAAATCCAAGAAATCAGCAAGATCGAGAAAAGAAAGGGAAATTTGAACCTAACTGGTTAGGTCCCTATGTCATCATATCAGTCTATGGATTAGGTGCTTATCAGCTTACAACTTCAGAAGGAGATGTGCTCAATGAACCAACTAACATCATTCATCTGAAGAAATACTACACTTGAGTAGTCTAATGCATGGAAAAAGTCAAAAACAATCAAAAAAATCAAAAAATCAAGGAAAAGCAAATAAAAAGGTACAATAAAAGCAACTGGTGAAAACCTGGTAACAGGAGCTATTGTGAAAGGATAGCTCCTTTATCTATATCCATATCCTTATCTCCGCAGTCAAAACACTATCGGCCATTGCCTGACACTTAGCAAATATCCATTCAGGATATACTTAGCGTAGTCACTATCCTGGTTTATCCATATATCCTTTCACCACATCTCACCATGGCTTGGTAATCACTGTGCATATCCACATCGAGAGGTACACCTAGCTAGGGGCAATATTCATCAACACTTGCAGCACATTCAAGCTGACAAAACTAGTTGCAAACCCAGAACATCATATCCAACAAAGCAAAAACTTACGCAAACCCAAATCGAAACATCGATCGATAACATATTCACATGAGAAATACGATGGATGATTTTTTGAAGTATCAAATGTTGCATTTTGCATAAAGTCTTGACTATTTTTGCATTTAGCTTTTTGAATTATTGGATTCTCTAAATTTTCTCAACAATGCTTCCATGCTAAAGAACATCGAGAAACCCCAATTTTTTTAGTCTTCTGTCTGTGAGGTGATCATTTGTACTGTGTAAATACTTGTCCCGAGACATGATACAATGAATATCACTGAAGACATGATTCCACTTTACGCAAACAAATGGTTTAATCTTGTCTGTTTATATGCAATCCGCACTCTAGTCATCTTGGTTCAATCATACCTTGACGCTTGTGCTATCTTGCAAAATCAAAAATCATGTAAGTTTTTCTCAGGTCATCATGGTTCAAATATACCATTATGCTTGTATAAATTTTCAACATATCCCAAACAAATCAATGCTCATTGATGATACCTACAAAGAAAGCAAACAACATGTGGCTATCCAGGGATGGCAAATGCAGAATGAGGATGCTCAAAAACAATTAGTTGCATATCATTTTACAATTGGTTGCATATCATATCATACATCTCATTTTCAAAATATCATTCATCATCCATCATTGCATCCCTCACATGCATATCTATCGCATCATCATGGAATCTTTCTTCACTTTCATATCTTCATCATTCTTCCAAACTATCTTCATCATTCTTCCAAACTATCTTGTATCATGTCTTATACAGGATGTATCTTTCCTAAAACCAGATGTTTTGATCAGTTCTTATACAGGATATATCATTCTTGAAACTAGATGTTTTGATCAGCTCTTATACAAGATGTATCTTTCCTAAAACCAGATGTTTTGATCAGCTCTTATAGAGGATATATCATTCCTGAAACCAAACGCTCGATCATCCATGTCTTATACAAGCAGTATCATTCTTGAAACAAGATGCTCGATCATCCATGTCTTATATAGGCGGTATCATTCCTGAAACTAGACGCTCAATCATCCATGTCTTATACAGGAGGTGTCATACCTAAAACCAGACTTGCTTTCATTCCAATCAATCTAATCAATCTTATCAAACCCATGCATGCCATCACTATCCACTCTTCTATCTTTCAAAAAACATTCTTCTTCCTTCGAGAGATCATTCATGCCTTGTGTGCACGAACGATCTCCCGAGGGGGCATTATCATATCAAATATCGACACCAATTTCATATCGACATCACTCTCATCTCAACTTTTCATATCAAAACAATTCTACAAATCTGGGGCATCATCAATATCGTTCATCAAATCTGGGGCATCATATCAATTTTTTTATATCAAATCAATTTTTCATATCCACAACATCATATCGACTTTTCATATCAAATAAATTTTTCATATCCACAACATCATATCGATCAAATTTTGACAGCATATCCAACAAATTTTCTTTGAATCAACATGTGCACACACATCACTTCAAAGAGGAGCAAAATGTAGACATATAAAAATGACCATATTCCCAAATGAATATTTTATGTTCATTCATCTATTTAGTTAAATCTAATTTAATTAAATTACTTGCATTCCTCTATTTAATTAAGTAAATTATTCAATTTATTTAGTTAAATTCATCAGACCCCTTTCGCATCATTTAATTGAATAAATCAATATATTTAATTAAACCCCTTTCTAGCTACTTTTAATTAAATTTACATTTAATTAATAGTCCACCCCAAATTGAATAAATCTAATTTATTCAATTTCCCAACTTGCAACCAAATTAAAATAAAGCAATTTATTTTAATAAATTCTATTTTCCCTCACCCACTTTCATTTTCCTAAATCTCCCACTTGCTTCCTAAACCCTATTCCTAACACCTTCTAGACTCTTCTAATCACTTTTAAATTAACCTAACCCATTTCCTAAACTTTGTCACATCCCTAAACAAAGGGAAGTCACTTCTCAAACCCTCAAAGTCTTTGAAAACCCTTAAAGGCTTCAACCACTTAACTTTGAAAGTCTCCCAAACCATTAATGGTTAACTCAACCCTCTAGCATGATTAAAGAATTTCCCTAAACTCAACCTCCATGTAACCCAAGGGTCTCATCAAGCATTTATTTCTTTGACCATGGTTATCCTTAATCTTTTGCACAAGAGTTTATCCTTTGGGTAAAACCTTTATCCAATGGATAACCCTAACTTAACCTTAACCCTTAACCCCTAGGGTAACCATGAGGTCTTCTCAAGAATTTAATGCTTCTTACATCTCCTCTCAACCAACCTTATGTTGATATTTGTCACCATTTCATTGGTGCCAATTGCAAACATGGATTCCCAACTTTCAAACTCAACCCTTGATTAAATCTTTCAATCTTGGTCATCCATTGCCCTATTTTTGCTATAAATAGAGCTCTCATTCCTCCATTTTTGATAGATCCAAGTCTTTAGCATCACACTTATACTAAAATCCATCCAAGCTTTAATATATCATTTGTGCTCATCATTTATCCTCTCCTTTCAATAGGAATTAATCTAAATATGTATGTTTAGAGTATTTTCTTTATCATTTAGCTTAATCATAGACTAGTCTATCATGCTAGGATAGTCTTGCTACTAATCTTGTCATCTTATAATCTAGTTTATTGCATTTATAAGATCATGCATAGCTTAGGATACATTTCATCTTAAAAACAAGAAAAGAATCCCTCGTTCTTGCATTTGTCATCCCTAAACCAGTTTGCTCAGTGATCTGAGAGCAAAGACATTGGTTTGAGGGACCTTGTGAGATAGAGAACAATGGAACCAACCTTGGGAAGCTGAGCCATACTTCATGACTCCATAACTTGCACCAAGAAGTCCTGTGGGTGTGTGAGCAAGGCTCCTTAGGCTCCGTTTTCCACATATTGAGTTCTATCGACCCGCTTTTCCCGCATACATTTTTGGCACCCACCGTGGGGCCTGACCCCATATATCAAATCGGTTTTTGAATTTAACCACTTTTGCAGGTCCACAGGAAACAAGAATCAACATGTGGGAAACATTTCCTAGTGCATCCAGTTAATAGTATAGCGCATGCCATTTTCTGTTCAGCGTGTGGGGTTCATCATCTAGGACGTAACATCCTTAGTTTAGCGCATAGTCCTCACTAACATTTTCCTGTAGGTCTCGGCGCGGGAGAAAAATAGAACAACACATCAGAAAAATAGAACAACGCATCAGAAAAATAGAACAGCGCATCAGAAATATAGAACAACACATTAGGGAAACAGAGTAGCGCATCACAGCCATCTTGTAGCACGTATAGTCTATTCTGTAGCGCATTATAGACATAAAACAAAGAGCTAATTTGTAACAAAAATCAAAATTTAGACTTGTAGAAGTCCACAGAATTCATCTTTTTGCTAACTCACTAACTGGTTTTTTTTGCAGGTTACTAACATTTTGATTGTAGGTTTTAAATCTATTTAAGCTAGAATTAAAAGTAGTTTAAATTTTTACTAACTTTTTGAGTCAGGCAAAATTAAAATTTCTTTTTTTTCCTTGTTTAAGTAAAACTGAACTCACTTTCATTTTGGGCAAGTAAAACGAACAACAATCAAAACTTTCTTGCTTTTCTAGGAGAAAATTTATCAATTTGGGCTCTGAAAAGAACAATACAAATTTTCAAATTTTTACAAAAGGCCTAAAAAGAATTTCACCATCCTTTGGTGCATAAAAGGATCCACCTTTAAATTTGGGCAAAGTAAAGAAATCACACCAAGTCACAAAAGTTAGTTGCAATCAAAGAGGGAAGTTATTCCCCTTTTGCTGATTTTCTTTTGTTGACCAAATCGACGTTTGGCTTTGTTGACCAGGTTCTTTTCCTAGATTAGATAATCACTAATTTGAGGAAATAAAATAAACACCATGTTTTTGTGGAGAAAAATCTCCATATAGATCATTAGAAAATCATTGAATTGACAGGATAAAAAGAACAACTTGATTACTTTGTCTCGAAAATAGAAGGTATATGCTCTCCCCTTAACTGGGTGATCAAAAAGCCAGACTAATCTTACGCTTTTAGTATTTCAAGTAATAAATCCTTGAGCAGGCCTGCCTTCCCGAGGGGTTGAACTCAACTCTTAAAGCCATTTATGGCCGGTGTGAAGGGAATGACCTAAGTGGGAAACAACTTTGACGCCAAGTGTTCCAACCCACTATAATCAAAAGTGGAAAGTGACCAAAGTCCTTTTCAATGGTTGCGCGCAGCGATTAGCCTTCCCCTAGTATCCTCGAGATACATAAAGCCTTTGTTCTAGGGGTTGGGAAGCCTCCTGAGGGAGTTTATCGCTGACGGCCGAACAAGAAGCCTGATTATGAACCTTAGAAATAGAAACCTTGAGCCGAGTTAGTAACCAAACATTTGTAATATCATAGTGCAAGGGTGGGGAAGAATCCGCCCCCAAGATTGCTCACCATATATCTCCCAAGATAACTACTCAATTGTGAAGCAATTATCTTTGAGTTAATTTCTAGCAAAAGGCAAAAAAATGGGCGCCCTCTAGGTGGTGACATAGTTGTTTGAGCTGACGGAGTATCGAGACTAGTGGGCTATGGTATTACTTATGACCTTTGAATAAAGAGTCTTTTTGAAGTGTATTCATTATAACCAAACCTGTTAAAACATTGGGGATTTGAACACATCCTTGTAGAATATACACTTATTGTTTAGATTAGGCAAAATGGTTATGTATTTTGTGTTGTGTTTGCATTTGTTACTTCAGAAAATCATCCATCAAAATTGAAAACCTAAGGCAAAACACCAAAATCACATAAAACAGTCAAAACAGGGCAGTTTAGCATGTAAGACTAAATTCTTAGCACTTTAGAACCATCCTTTAGCACATCAAAGCCTACCTTTAGCACATAAAGTATTCATAGTAGCGCTTCATCAAAATCTAGAAACAGTCAGAGACAACGCATCCAAAAACAGCCTAGCGCGTTAAAGCATCAGCTTAGAGTGTAGGAGTCAAAAATCAGTGCATTAGGTCTAACAGTTAGCGCATGGGAAGCCCATACTATCTGCATCATCAGGTGCAATAGGTGATGTGATATCAATAGGAGGAGATGAAACACAAGGCTCAAGAACAGGGTCACATGTGAGAATCCCCAAGTTCAAGTACCCAAAGTTCTCGAAATCTAAACCATCACAAGAAGTGTGATCATCATGTGAAGAATCATCATATGTGAAATCATTATCATCAACAAAATTAGAAAAGGAATATAACTAAGATGCATGATCAACCACCCGATTCATAATGATAGCTCTAGTCTCCAAGTCTCAAATGAAAACTGACTCAAGTGTGAACACCATAATTCTCGTAGTTGCGCCATGTGTGATTTGATAGATGGAAAGGAGATTGTTTGTCAAATGGGGTACACACAACACATCATTGAAAGAGTTATCCCCAATGGAAATAGATCCTTTCCCAATCACATCCATGTATGTATGATTTCCCATCAAAATATGTGGCATGGTGCAAGGATCAAATGTAGAGAACATATACTAAGAAGATGCCATATGATGAGAAACCCCTGAATCTAGAAGCCATCTCCCTAAATCATGACTAGTAGTAGCACAAAGAGATTTTCATTTTCTTGTCCCAAAAGAGTGAGTCTTCCCACTTGTAGAAGCTATGAATGCTTTCCCTTTTCCTTTTGAATGCGAGGAAGTGGAAGTTAATAAATCATCTTTCTTGTAGGCATTAGGCAGATCAATGTTATGCCTTTTGAGGATATGTGTGAGCTCATCAATCTTCTTAGAATGACAATGATGCTCCTCATGACCAAACTTTTTACAATAGGCACAAGTAGGTCTTTCCCTCTTTGGTGAATTTTCCCTCTTGGAAGAGGATGGATCTCCTTGTTGTGGAGAAGGTGATACTTTGTCCTTAGGCTTTGATTGCCATTTATTCTTGTTGAAGTTGTACTTTCCTTGATTTCATTTGTTCCCTTGATTTTCCACTAATGCTTGAGACTTAGAAGTCTTAATAATGCCCATGCTTATCAACTTAGTTTGTTCCATCATCAACATTTTGGTGAAAGAATCAAATGTAGGCATTGTGTAGCTTGAACCCATTGTCATCCTATGGGTTGGAAACTAGAAACAATTGTTGTATATTATTGTGGAAGCTTGCCCATCAAGTTGAATATCAATTGAGTATCCTTCTTATCAATGCCACAATCCTTTAGTTGTGCCCTCAACTCTTTTTCCTTAGTGACATAATCTTGTATAGTATCAAATTTCTTGGGATCTAACATGGTGAGATCACTATCAATTTGATATCCCCTAATCTCATCAACTTGACCATACAAGTCTTCAAACTTTTGCCAAGCATCCTTGATTAGAGTATATTTTTCAATATGAAAAATGAGATCCTTTGATACATACTTTCTTAAGGTAACAATTGCCATGATATTTTTAATGAGCCAATCCAAGTGACCAACAAGATCAACCTTAGGATCGATGGTAGCAATAATAGTTCCATCAATATAATGAGTTACTCCATTTTCCATAAGTTTACTCCGTGCATCAATTTTCCAAGTAGCATAATTATGAGGAGTTAAGAGAGGAAACTTAGGAGAACCCATATCAGTAAAAAGGAAAAAATACAAGATAGAGAGATGCACAATCACACAAGACACCCCCCCAAATTACTCAATCAAGAAACCCCCCCCACAAAATCATGATTTGGCACTTTATACTTAGTGTGTGTACAATGGGCCACTTGCAAAACAAGGCAAGGTGGACTTCTGATTTAAATTTTACAACTTCTCAAAATGAAATATAAAAGACTTCAACAAATACTACTAGTGATCTAAACTGAGATCCAAGAAAAATACAAGTACCAAATTAACCAAAAAATGACCAAATACTGAAAGTACAATTTCTACTCAAGATCACTGCAAACAAATGGCACATTATGAAAGTAGAAAAAAAATTATGCACTTAAAAAAAAATGGCACCTGAAAAGGAGTCCATATGAGCCCAAATGAAACCTCCAAAGTTGTAAAAAATGGGATTTCACGATTTCAGAAAAACCTGTATCCAAAAATCTAAAAACTCATGCACCACTGTACAGATCACCAAATTCTACCCCAAAACAAAAACAATTGCTCAAAAAAATTAGTCCGGATGAGTGACATATCACTATTTGAAAATTGTTTGCAAAATTATAATTTTTGGAAAATTTCCATTGCAACTTCAAAAGCCTCTATATTTGGCCTCCAAAGTCCGATTTGGATGAAACAAAAATAAAAACTGACTTTCTTGGACCTCTTTAATCCAATGGTAACCTCATATTTAACCCATTAAGATTCAATAATAACCTACAATAGAAAGCTCCAAAATACACAACCTCAAATAGCATCAAATTTCTCTCAATTGGCAAACCAATGACACTCTAATGGCTCTAATACCATGTGAGATTTTACCAAGATTTAGAGGCAATGGAAAGCACAAATAAGAGAGAACAAAATAGATGATAGGAATAAACTGTATTCTATCAAGATGCAAAATGTGATCAACTGGATCATCAATTGTTACATACAATGAATATGAGCCTACATATATAGGCAAGGAAATATAGATATGTGAGCACACAAACATGACATGTGGCTCAATAAGAAACAAGGGTAGGTAGGAAATATGTGTGGTAGGCAGGAGAAACAATAAAATATTCCACATGAGGTGGATCACCCACCGAAGGTGGAATTATCACTCCATAATAAGTGGATATGATAGAGTAGTAACAAGATCACACCATAAAAGGTGGAAATTCTCCTACACACACTATCCCAATGTGGCACAAACACCCAAGTGTCTCATATCCAAACTACTATGAAATGCATTTCTTAAGTAAACTTAAGTAAGGTGTAATAATATTCAAGATGAATAATTATTTACACCAACAATTTCCATGGTCACATGGATTAGTTTTCCTGCACATCTCACTTTGCACATTATTAATTTAAAATAATCACATGCAATATTAATATATGCAAATAGTACAATTCAAATACTTTGCATACAATTTATATCATAGTAGTTAAATTATCAATTATCCAATAGAATCCACATGAAATAATTTACTCAATGGCATCATCATAATCATCATGAAATTCAATCATTCGTAAGTCATGCATCCATGTTTTCTAACATCATAAATGAAGTACTACAAATTAGAAATAAATTACATACATCATATCAATGTTATCCAATCACTGGATCATATAGAATCTATATCCATAATGCATCAAAATAAAGTATCAATAATAGGTCCAACTTGAAAAATAATTGCAATGCTATGATGGCTCGGGGTACAACCTCACACCCTCCCCCTCTAGGCATGAACTTCCTCCTAGAGTTCATAAAAATTATGGGGGTACTGAGATCTCATTTGTGTTACATCCTCCCATGATGTTGTAACCTCATCATAACAATCCCACTGGACCCTAACCTGGTCCAACTCTCGACCTCGAAGAGCCAGTGTCTGGTGAGCCAAAATGTGAATGGGATCCAAAGTCAACTACTCGTCCGACTCCACCTACAAGGCATCCCAATCTACAATATGAGACTCATCATAAATATATTCCCTCGGTATAGAAACATGAAACACATCATGGATGCATGACAGGATAGGTAGAAAAGGTAGACAATATGTAGCTGGTCCTATCCTCTCAAGGATCTCAAATGGTCCAACAAAGTGAGGTGCGAGCTTAGAACCCTTTCCATAATGGATTGGACTCTTATACAGTCTCACTCTCAAGAAGAATCTGTCCACAACCATGAAGCTACAATCTATCCTCTTTGCATAGATGCATGCTTCTTTTGTCTATCATGTGCCTCTCTAAGGCAATGTCTAATCAAATCCACCTACTGCTGCATATCTCAAACTATCTCAAGCCCAATAGCTACTCTATCCTCAATGTGGTCCTAACTCAAAGATGTCCTACAAGGTCTGTTGTACAATGCCTGATAAGGTGGCATCCCTAAGGAAGTGTGATGCCCATTATTATAGGAAAACTCTACCAAAGGAAGATACTCTTCCCATCTGGTTTGATGATCCATGACATACATACAGAGCATATCTTCCAACACTTGGTTCACCCTCTTTGTCTATCCATCCATTTCCAAATGATAGGCTATGCTAAAGTTGAGTTTGGTACCCAACGCTACCTACAATGCATTCCAAAAGGAAGAAGTAAAGAGGGAATCTATGTCTGAAATAATCTTGTGTGGAATGCCATGAAGTCTGACAATATCCTGCAAGAATACCTGTACGACTACTAGTGTTGTGAAAGCAGTCCAAACTAGTGAGAAGTGGGTGACTTTTCTCAACTTGTCAACTATTACCATGATGGCATCATGACAGAGCGATGACATAGGAAGGCCAATGATAAAATCCATTGAAATAGTATCCCACTTTCACTCTGGTATCACATGAGACTAGAGTAACCCGCCTGGATGGCGATGCTCCACCTTAACTCTCTAACACTCAAGACATTGGGCTACTATTTTAGCAATGAGTTTCCGCATACCTGACCAATGATACAATTGCCTCAAATGTGCATGCATCCTCTTAACTCTTAGATGTACTGCATAAGAAGCTATATGAGCCTCTATTACAATGAAATCATGCAACTTTCCACAAGATGATACATAAATGCACCCTCTATGGTGTAGTAGTCCATCAAAATCTAATGACTAGTCTGTGTATCTCCCTTCTAGGGTCTCTTGAGATCGCACTACCTGACATACCTCCAAATACCACTCATCCTCAGGCAACTACTATAATATGTGATCTCTCAAATCTGTGTCTATAGACATGAAGTATATCTCATGACGTCTCCTACTCAAGGCATCTGCAACTATGTTTTATTTCCCCTTGATGTAGCGAATATCAAATCATACTCACATAAAAAATCCATCCATCTTCTCTGGCGAGCATTAAGGCTAGCATGAGTAAATATGTATTGCAAGCTCCGATGATGAGAATGAAGCTCAAAACAATGACATAAAAGAAAGTGTCTCCACCTCACAAGTGCATGCACCACTGCTACAAGCTCAAGGTCATGAGTAGGGTAGTTAAGCTCATGAGTCTTAAGTTTCCTAGACTCATAAGCAATAGCTCGACCATCCTACATCAGGACTGCTCCTAAACCATACAAGGAAGCATCTGTACATACCATGAAATTAGTTGAGGGATTTGACACAACAATAATAGGTGCAATAGTAAGTGACTTTTTGAGTTCCTAAAAGGCCCTCTCACACTTTTCTTTCCACTCAAATTTATTTTCCTTTCACTGAAGAGATGTTATAGAATGTGCAACCCTAGAGAACCCCTTAATGAAGCATTTGTAATAACCTGCTAGAGCCATGAAACTCCTAACTTTTGTCACACTAGTTGGCCCTGGCCAATCCATAATAGCTCTGATCTTCAATGGATCAACTGAGATCCCATCATCTGATATCACATGTCCTAGATATCTGACCTCTGATCTAAAGAATGAACACTTTGACAAACTTATGTATAACTAATTATCTCTCAAGCATTGTAATACCTGTCTCAAGTGCTCCTCGTGCTCCTTCTCATTCCGAGAATATATCAATATATCTGTAGACACTTAAAAATAATTATTTTAATTATTTTTAATTCCTCGCATAATTAATTAATTAATTATGTTAATTCAAATTCCTCTCAATATTAATTAAATATAATTAATATTGTCACTATAGCATATAATTGATTTATTTAATAAATCAATCCATTTCTTTATTCTTCTAAAAAAATCAAATCCTCGCAAATCTTCCTTTTAGTTCAATTAATTAGTTAACCTACATGATTCCTACAAATCATCTTCTTAATTCATTCTTCTAGAAACTCCCTAAACTCACATTTTTTATTCCCTCCACTCATTCTCTCTCCTAGTCAAATTCTCCTACAAATATTAATCCCACCTAACATTTCCTCTAATCCCCCTCCTAATGAGTCATTAATGTTTAATCGTCATGATTAGCCACAAAGTCAACTCTTTGTCCTTTTCATCGAGCCACTAGCTTTAAATGCTCTTTTCCTAGGTGAATGTAAGATTTTCGAAATCACACATTCCTCTAGGCATCCCCTCTCTCAAGGAATTTTTAATTCTTTTTTATTCCTCCAATCCCCATGATATCCTTTTTTGGAGAATTTTTAATTCCTCCAATGCATCTTGTGGAGTGTGGAGATACGAAATGCCTTTAAGGCATATTTCTTGGTCTCCACACTCTCTCTTGGACCTTGTGTGAGCTCACAAGTAAATCCTAGTCCTTCATCTCGAATTCATCCTAGCCATCCATTTTCCTCTCCTCTTCCTATAAAATAGGGCTCCATCCCTTCATTCAAAACATCTTGAAATCCAGTAAGTTTATGCTGCCCTTTTGAGCCCAGGAAATCATCTTGGCAACTTGATCATCTTATTCTTATCATTTTTCAAATCCATTCCATTTGTGCACAACATTGGAGAGCTATCCACATCCAGCAATCAAAGGAGCACATCAAGTGGAGCATTATCAAGGGGCACCTTCACTTCATCAAGCTTAATCCAAAGGAGAAGGTAAAATAGCAAGGTGAAATGGTCTTTTAATGATATTTTAGCATTCTGCATGTTTATTTCATTATGTTTTGATCATTTGACCTTCAAATCTATTTTCCCCTCTTCATTTTGGCACGTCCGATGGGACCCACGTCCCTAAGAACTAATGTTTTTTTTTTTTAGGTTTTTGTGAGTTGTCAGACGCAGGTTCCAGAATAGCACGATTGCAGAAAAAAAAAAATCTTTTTTTTGCAGGTTCCAGAATAGTGGCTATGTATTTCTGCGCAACAACTTCTTTTCTGTTTCTGTTGCATTTTTGTTTCTATTCTTTTTCTGTTTCTGTTTCTATTTCAGCATGATAGCTTTGTGATTAGTGCAAGCGTTTTTGTGGGAATTTGAATTCCTGTTATCCGATCTGTTATTTGCTCTGTTATCTGCTCTGTTTAATTATAATCTATGTGAAAGTAGGAGAGTATGCTCTTGTCTATATAGACAATCAGAAATCTAGACCTTTCACTTTTCTACTATGTTTAGCATGACTGTATGCTCTGACCGTAGGAAAGTGTGAAAATAGGAGAGTATGCTCTTGTCTATCTAGACAATCAAAAATCTAGACCTTTGACACTTTTCTATCTGTTTAGTGCTACTATCTACTCTGTTAATCTATCTGAAATTTTTTGGCACTAACTCTAGTCTGCATTTCTTTTTTTTTCATTTCCTGTTATCTGCTTTGTTTAAATATAATCTGTCTGACCGCAGGAAAGTGTGAAAGTAGGAGATTATGCTCTTGTCTATCTAGACAATCAGAAATCCAGACCTGACATTTTTCTGTTAAATTTTTCTATTTTTTCGCGATATCTTCTTTATCTCGATTCTATTTTCTTCAAAACTTCACCAAATTCTCTGCATTGCCATTTTCCACATTTCCTTCCTTGGAGGCCTTATCCCAAAAATCTACTTTTTGAAGCCCAAAATCTCATATTTCTCTATTTTTAGGGTTTGTCTTACCTCTTTGCCCTTTTATCCAATCACCTCCATATTTTTCTCATATTATCCATCTCCAATTTTTGCTTCTTTGTCCCTCTTGGACAAATTTTCCCATTCCTTCATCTCTCCTCCAAAATCCCCATTTTTCACTTGCCTATCCCTTGGAAAGTGGCAAAAACCTAGTCAAACCCTATTTACCCATCAAAGCTTTCTTCAAATCCACATTTGTCATTGGTAATAAAGTTTTTATTCATGTTTTTCTATTCATTCCCCAAAAAATAAAAAAAATTAATATTTTTGTCATTTTGTTGTTTTTTTACAGGACGCTTGTTGAAGACTCTATTTTTCCAAACTACTAATCAAGTTGTTTTGCAGGATGCTTTTTGAAGACTCCATTTTTCAAACTACTAATCAAGTGGTTTTGCAGGTTGCCTAGCTGATTCAACCAAATATTGTGCATTTATTTAATTTAGGCACCTAGATATTAATTAAAATGGAATGAACCATTGTCTTATGTGTCTTTAAGAAAAGCGTAAAGGTAGGAAAGTATGCTATCGTCTTACTAGATGACTAGAAATCCAGACCCTCCAACCTTTTCTTGTTTGATTGTGTGTTTACCTCTAGCGGGCCTATCCTCCCAACTTTCTCTTTGAGAAGGTAAGAGGGGAACGACCCAAGTGAGTACATCTAGACCTAGGGTTCCCAACTCACTATAATAAATAGGCCATTGACTATGAAAGGGTTAATGGTTGGGGCTATATGAGAGTTCACTCTCATATTGGGTGCTTAGTAGGATCCTAGAGATCTCAATCACGCTTGCATGACTACTAGGTTCTTGGTGCTTCGTTGGGCTATAGGCCTCAATTGCGCTTGTGTAACTTCGAAGGGTAGCTCCTAACGGGAAGACTTACTAAACACCTTTTTCATAGTGGCCAAAAACCTTCTAGTCATTGGTGCAGGTTGTTGGACCTCTGAAGCGGCCCATATTCTTATAGCCCTTAGTAGAGACACAAAGTTTTCCATGAGGAGTTTTCATGGGAATTGATGCTTGGCTGCCCTGAGAAGTGAGTGCCATGGAGGGGAGCCAGTGGGGTCAAACATCTAAGTGTCTGCTCTGGGTAAGCGTAGATGGGAAACCAATTGGGATTCAATGACTATTTTCCTTGCCAGCCTTAAGAATGTTGTATATGAGCATGAGTGTCTTTGATATAATATGCATTTGATCACTGTGTTTGCTTTGTTTGATATAGACTTGCCAAGAGAAGACCAAAAACACATCACTATCCCCAAACACTTTGCAAAAACACTTGTCAAGACACAAACAATTGTCCAAGTCATTACCCACACTAAGTCCAAAAAAAAAAAATTGCGTCAAAGCTCTATCCATCCCATATTTCATAAGCCTAAGAGAGAAGCTAAGAGTTCGTCATCTCCATCAACATTCAAGTTTGTCCTTTGAAACACCAACTATCGTCCAAATCAGGGTGGTCGTATCCCTTCATACAACTTGCCATTCAAATCGATCCTTCATGTTCATACAAAAGACAACCTAGTCATCAAATTTCTTCTAAACCATCACTACTATACCTCCTCCATCAATCATCCTCAAATTTCCTAAGTCCTTTCATCACAAATTTCTTAAGTCCTTTCATCACAAATATCGTGTATGGTTGCAACTCGATCCCAAAAGAAAAAGATGGCTAAACAGCAATATGGCATGCCGGATATTGATGTCCTATATGAAGATCCCACACAAGATCATACACAAAGTGGGCAACCTAGCAATCAAGATCAAAGTCAAAATCTTGACATGGTTAACCAAGATGAACTTTGTTCGGAAGTGCAAACTTTCCTAGCAGATTCTTATAACCAAGAGATGATGGAAAAGTTTATTAAACACAATCCTACTACACTTCTGAAAACTCTCCTTGAACATTGAGCTCAACTTCCACCTGAATTTAATAGATCCGCTCTCACCCAACAACCACAAGGAGACCTCGCTCCCACACAAAGTGTTGCACCTACTATTCAAACACAATCAATTGCAGCCCCATCAATCATCTAGGCTCAATCAATGCCACCCGCGGTACGTCCCACCGTGGTCTCCATCCCACCTTCTTCCTCCTTAGCATCCATACCACTATCAAATCCGATCTCATCCATTCTCCAACAAACTTCTATACCACCTCCTTCTATTTAACCACAAATTTCTATTCCACAAACTTCCCTTCCTCCCAACAATGTCGCAAATTTTATCCGGGCCGTATTCAATCCCATCACAATAGTTGGTGGACCACAACCAACTGTCCCTCAAACCCTAGTGACATCGGTCATCACATTCCACGTTCCCACCTCCTCATCATATCAATATATTGGTGGTGGTGCACCTTCTTTGGTTCATCCAATTCTTGGGGCAAATACAATTCATCAATATCAAAGTCCACAACAAGACCTCATCAAGGAAATTCAAGACATGAAGAATATCATCAAGGACATGAAACAAAGGACTAATAAAAGGAAAACTTACTTGTTCGAAGAGTTTTGCCCTTGTCCTTATGACCCATCTATATCAGATGCACCATATCCCCCAGGATTTGAGATCCCTAAATTCACCAAGTATGAAGGCAAAGGAGACCCCCGCGATCATGTTCAAGAATTCCACATCTTATGCCAGGAAGTCTCCTATAGTGACCTTTATCTTCGCAGACTCTTTCCCAAGAGTCTCATAGGAGACACCTTGGCATGGTTCTCATCTTTACCATAAGGTTCCATTGTCTCTTTTCTAGACTTGGTAGAAAAATTTGTGGCCCACTATGCATACAACATGGGTAATGATGTTTCTATGATGGACTTATGTAATACAAAACAAAGGCCTGGAGAAACCTTCGCCAATTTCCTACAAAGATGGTGACATCTTATCAAGAAATTCTAGTGGGACATGCCAGAACAACATCAAATTGAGCTATTCCAAAAGAACTTGGTGCCTAAACTTTCAAGACCTTTAATATCTCAATGTATCAAATCCTTCCAAAAATTGATAGACAAGGGCCTCGTCCTTGAATGTGTCTTGTTGAAGGAAGGAACCTTGAAACATTACCAGAAATCAACACAAAGTTCTTCCTCTTATTATAACGACAAGCCAAAATTCTGGTCCAAAAACAAAAACATGGTCAATGATGGTGTAACTGATGCAAAGTGGGTCCAAACTGTGGCCGCTCCCCCAAAATCCACCACCAACAATCATCAATTCAACAACCAAAATCAATCCCAAAAACCTCACAACAATGTCTCAATCTAGGGACGACCACCTCGATCGAATAACAGGACTCCAAGAGATTTCACTCCTCTGGCTGAGCCTATTGAAGTGGTGTTTCAAAAACTTGTCCAAGCAAGTATAGTGGTTTTTCCAATCACTCGCCCGTTTGACCCCAATCAACCTAAACCAAGATGGTATAATGAAAATGAGTATTGTGAATACCATCGTATCAAGGGACATGATACATGAAAGTGTATGAAACTGAAGATCTACATACAAGATCTCATTGATAGAGGTGAGATTGAGATAGCAAATACAAAACCTGGTAATAATAATGACAAACTCAAAATGTACCAAGAACCCTTCCCGAATCATGATAAAGGAAAAGGCTCATCATCTAATGCAATGGGTTATGACTACACTAATCACATAACCGGTTTTGATTTTTTAGTAGGTCACATTGAACCTACAGACAATCATGTCAATGTCATAACCATCTAAGGAGTCAATTCTCCTTCTTCCCAAAGTAGACCAAATCCTGCTAGGATAGTCATTCAAAGCGCCACACCTTCCACCTCCCATTTCTAGAATGATTGCAATGCAACTACACACTGAGGAAGAGTCACCATCCAAGGAGTTCCTCCCCCACCAAACCCCCCACCCATGTCTTCCACCTGCTGATATGACCTCCTTGATCAACTTGGGAGGACACTCGCGTAGATCTCCATTTTGGAACTTCTCAAGACCTCCCTGCTCCATAAAGAAATTTTGGAACAAGCCCTTCTTCAATCATGTGTTCCAGATAACATCAACGCCACCCAATTCCAAGCCCTCATTGGAAACCTTGCTGCCCAGCAACACATTGTATTTAACTCCAAAGATGCTCCCACAGATGAAAACTATAACAAACCTTTACACATCGAAGCGCTTATCCACAAGCACAAGGTCAATCGTATCCTGATAGATAGTGGGTCCGGGCTTAATCTGTGTACATACAAATTAATAAAACAATTGGAACTTTCTGAGGATCTGATAGACACATCAGGAAGGATCCCAATAAAGGCATATGATGATGCAGAAATAATTTCAAAGGGCGTGGTCACCTTACCTCTTCAAGTGGGCCCCATTACAATTGAAACCCCTTGCCAAGTACTAGAGCTTGACCTCCCCTACAACATTCTCCTTGGGAGGCCATGGATTTATTCCTTGCAGGCTATACCATCCACCTATCACCAATGCATCAAATTCCCCTATAACGGAAGAGAGATCACTATCAAAGGTGATCCCCAAACTTTTCAATATTGCAAACTATTAGAGGGAAAGCTTCCGTATCATTGCCCACTAAATAGACCCTCGCCAACGCCTCCATCAGACACATCAAATGTTGCCTCCACATCATCCCAACCAGATAATCAAATCAAGATCTTGGACAATGGCTATGGAGAATACAAATTGGAGGACGTCTTATTAATAGGCAACCTCCCTCTCTCTCCTAAGTCATTTGGCAAACCAAAAGAGATAAAAAAGGACCCAAAACCAATCATGCAATGCCAAAACACTACCTTCTAGAAATGGGGCCCACCTGATAACGAGAGCCTCGAAGAAGATATCTCTTCATGGCTGTACTGGGAAGAAGATGAAGATCCAACAAGAATATCCAAAGAAATGTACCCAAAAGCATCTGCCATAGTTGAAAAAATGGGTTATAAAGGACACGCCCTGGGACCAGAGGAGAAAGGAAGGAAAACACCCACAAATCTTATCTCCTACAGATACAACAGAGGCTTGGGGTACACCCCGGTTGCTAAGATTAATATCGCTGGTGCCCCTTCTAGTCCTTCTTTGGATATCGAAAGCACTGACGAAGAGGAATTCTACGAAATGCCTTATGAATATGAGAAATATATCTTCTTGGATGCTTACATCAATACCATCACCCTCGTAACCCCTCCCACTTCACATGAGCTACATCTTGTCCATCCTGAACTCATTGACTGGGGCCAACGAGACAAACCCACTTTAGAAATCTGCACCGACGATAATGCTCTCATTGCTCTCCTAACAATGCAAAATATGGAAGATTGTAGCAGAATCGAGGGTATTCAACTACACGAAAAGGGATACTTTGGTAGTCAAGTCAGTGCCCTTAGCCACAAAAAAGATAATAAAAGAAAAAGATATGATTCCCTAGGTGAAAACCTCCTTGAGGCGCCTTTGGATGAACAAGAAATAAAAACAAAGGGTGTATCTGAAAGTGAAAACCTGGAAAAGGCACTTGACGATGAGGGATTTGACCTCCCTACCATTGGTTACCTTCCACAAGACAAATCAAATTTGTTGATAGAAGAAATAGACAGCATCAACATGGGCACCGAGGTCATTCCGAAAAATGTGCTCACTGCCAAATCCCTCACAAAAATCGAGAAATAAGACTCCATCAACTTCCTTATAGAGGTAAAAATCAATTTTGCATGGTCCTATTCCAATATGCCAGGGTTGGACCCTACCTTGGTGGTTCACAATCTCGTCATCCACCCAGATGCAAAACCTGTAAAACAAAAATTGTGCAAAATGCACCCACATATTGCACTCCTGGTCAAGGCGGAACTCCAAAATTTGTTAGACGTAGAATTTATCAAACCAATAGATTATGTTGAATGGGTCTCCAACATTGTACCTGTCGACAAACCTACTGGGGGCATCCGCATCTGCATAGATTTCCGAGATCTAAATATAGCTTGTCTTAAAGATGATTTCCCGCTCCCCAATATAGACATGATTGTGGACTTTACAGCAGGACATGAAATGTTATCGCTAATGGATGGATTTTTTGGATACAACCAAATCAGGATAGCAAATGAGGATCAGCATAAAACTGCATTCACAACACCATGGGATACCTTATGTTACCGGGTCATGCCTTTTGTCCTTAAAAATGTTGGAGCTATGTATCAATGGGCAATGACAACAATTTTTCATGACCTCTTGCACAAAATTATGGAGGACTACGTGGATGATCTGCTAGGAAAATCCAAGAAAAGACAAGAACACATCCCCATTCTAAAACAGAGCTTTGAAAGATTGGAAAAATACAAGCTGCACCTAAATCCCAAAAAGTGTGTGTTTGGCATCACATCAGGAAAACTACTAGGATTCATTGTTTCCTGGAAAGGAATTGAGGTTGATCCCACAAAGGTAAAAGCTATTATGGAAATGCCTCCACCAAAAACTCTCAGACAACTACGCGGTCTCCAGGGAAAACTCCAGTCTGTCAGGTGTTTCATTTCACAGATAGCAGACAAGTGCCATCCATTTGCACACCTGTTGTGTAAAGACACAAAATTTAAATGGGATTGCCTATGTCAAAAGGCCTTTGAGAAATTAAAAGAATATCTAGCATCACCTCCTGTATTGATGCCTCCTGCTTCTAGAAAACCCCTTATTTTGTATATATGTGCTACTGTAGTGGCATTGGGGGCATTATTGGTGCAAAAAAATGATCAAGGAAAGGAACAGGCCATTTACTACATCAGTCAGATGTTGGTAGGATATGAAATCAATTACACCCCCATTGAAAGAGCATGTTTGACATTAGTGTTCAGCACACAAAAACTACGACACTATATGCTAAATAATAAGACAAAATTAATTGCTAAAATTGATCCACTTAAATATCTCTTGTCCAAAGCTGCTCTCACTGGCAGAACCGCCAAATGGGTCATGCTCTTAAGTGAGTTTGACATTGAATATGTGGATAGAAAGGCAATCAAAGAACAAGTCATTGCAGATCAGTTGGCTGAAGCTCCACTTCTAGGTGACCATCCTCTTCTCACATAATTACTAGATGAGTTCATTATGATTGTTACCACATCCTCCACATGGAAATTGTATTTTGATGGCTCCTACACTCAAAATGGATCGGGTGTAGGAATATTATTGGTCAAACCTCAAGGAGATGGCATCCCCAAATCATACAAGATAGCCTTTGAATGTACCAATAACATAGCAGAATACGAGGCCCTCATCACAGGTTTACGCTTGGCTATCCACTAGAAAATAAAGGAATTACAAGTCTGTGGTGATTCCCAACTCATCATAAAACAAGTCAATGATGGATACCAGACAAAAGATGATAAAATCTTTCCCTACCATACCATGGGTGAAGATCTTAAGCAACATTTCATGGCAATCAAGTTTGAGCAAATCCCATGAACAAACAACAGGGCTGCAGATGCAATGGCCACCATTGGCTCCCTCCTTCAAATGCCAGCACACAGTCAAAAGTGTGAGTTCTTGGTCGAGCAATTGTTTATACCGGCTTATGACCTACCAGAGTCTGAAATGGTGTGTGTACTCGTTGGTCCTGAGTCCCCTTGGTACCAAGAAACCTTTGCTTTCCTCAAAGACAACACCATTCCCCCACACCTCACCAAAACCCAATAGAAAACCTTCATCCGCCAATGTGCCCGTTACACCATCCTCGCAGACACCTTGTTTAGAAGGCATTTTGATGGTTCCCTCCTAAGGTGTTTAGATAAACAAGAAGCAGAATGAGCATTATGCGAAGTACACGAGGGTATCTGTGGGGCACACTCAAGTGGACTCACATTGGCTAAAAAAATTTTGAGAACAAGATACTATTGGCCTAAAATGGAAGAAGATGCATACAATTATGTGAAGAAATGCATCCCTTGCCAGCAGCATGGCGACAAGATTCATGCACCATCACAAGAATTGCAGCCACTCATTACACCATGGCCCTTCTCGCAGTGGGTGCTTGATCTCATTGGGAAAATCCACCCTTCATCTTCCAACAGACATAAATTCATTATCACTGCCACTGAATACTTCACCAAGTGGGTAGAGGCTATCCCTCTTACTTTCACCACCGACAAGCAAATATCCAAATTCATCCTCAACTACCTAATCTGCCGATATGGCATCCCAAACGTTATCATCATAGATAATGGTAAACAATTTAAGAACTAGGATGTCAAAGAACTCTGCCAAAAATTCAACATCCAACACCACTTCTCCACTCCATATTACCCCCAAGGCAATGGCCAAGCTGAGGCTTCTAATAAAACCCTAATAAAAATCCTCAAAAAGATAGTCAATGAAGCAGGCCATGATTGGCACCTCCAAATCCATCCTGCATTGTGGGCCTACCGCACCTCCATCCGCACCCCCATAGGTGCCACTCCTTATTCCCTAGTATTTGGTTCCGAAGCCATCCTTCCCCTTGAGATCGAGATTCCCTCTCTAAGGGTATCGCTGCAAAACATCCTACCAGAGGAAGAATACAAAATTGCCCACTTACAAGAGCAAGAATTGTTAGATGAAAGGCACCTCAAGGCCTTGAATCATCTTCTGGTATATCAAAACCATCTGTGCATGAGTTATCATAAAAAAGTCAAAACCCGAGAATTCCAAGTTGGTGATCTTGTCCTCATAGAAAATCAGAAAAATCTACAAGAAAGAGAAAAGAAAGGCAAGTTCGAGCCTAATTGGCTTGGACCATATGTAATCACAGCGAAATATGGATCAGGAACTTATCAGTTGGCTACTCCTGAAGGCGATCCTTTGGATGATCCAATGAATATCATGCACCTCAAAAGATTTTATGCTTAGTCCTCAGAAAGTCTTAAATTGTCAAAAAAAAAAAAAAATCAAGAAAAATTAAAAAAAAATATGAGAAAAAGATCCTGAAAAAATCGTCACTTCGGTAAAAACCTGGCAAACAGGCACCTTATGACACAAAAAAATTAAAAAATCAGAAAAAGAAAAAAAAAACAATTCGTCCATTAGTGAAAACCACTTGGTGGTGCTATGGACAAGTACCTTGGTGAAAACCTCTGTGCAGATGCCAAGGTAAATAACCGGATCCACTGTCTATCATGTTGATACTACAAATCATCTGTTATCCAGCCCACCCATGCACAACATTCCTTCTTTTCCGCCTCCCAATAAAACATGCGTATGATGATGAAGTCTTTGCCTGAGTCATGAACAAGGAATGTCCCATTGAAACTGAGATTTAATGCCTCTGTGTGTAAGCTTCAAGAATTCTTGAGAAACAATCCCAAGTCCATCCTAGTTCTACTCTTGGCAAGAGGTATCATGTGGTCGCAAGGAAGAGACTTGTTAGATTTTGTTAGATATTTTCATATAGGCTTGCATCTTTTTCCCTACGACTACCACTATTTACGACTGCCTGGGTTCTTCCATATCTAGGTACATTATGATAGGTGCATACTGGGGCATATTTCATAGTATGGCATGTTTTGGATCCTTCTTGTATAAATCGGCGACCTAGTACTAGTGTTTATCAACACTTACCTTCTCGTGTACAAGAGGTATCGGTGTGTTTGAGGGTTTCCTTGCATGAACCCACAACTCTGTATTAGTGTTTCTTAATACTTGCATTGTTGCATGCAAGAAATTCCCATTTGTCTATAGAGTCAATCCATGCCTTGCATTTGTCATGGAATCCTGATTTCTATAATCAATGGTGCAAGTCACTCAGGGCAACATCAAACTAGGTTGGCTCTCCACATTTATTGTGCACAAAATCTCACCATCATTCCATCAAATCCTAAACTCAATAATCCCATGGAGTTCTCAATTGCCCCCATTTTCCTCCGTGGTCTCGCATCTCGTATTCTTCTTTCCAAATACCTCACGACTGCTTCATATTTGTTCCTCATCTATCCCTTCCACCTTAATTTTTCTTCCTTTATTTTTGTTTCCTCACATAATCAATTATGATTCTGATTCATGTCTTATACAGGATGTATCCTTCTTGAAACCAGACGCTCTAATCATGTCTTATATAGGATGAATCCTTCCTGAAACCAGACATTGTGATCTGATCATGTCCTATACAGGATGAATCCTTCCTGAAACCAGACAATGTGCTCAGTCATGTCTTATACAGGATGTATCCTTCCTGAAACTAGACACTCTGATCATGTCTTATACAGGATGAATCCTTCCTGAAACTAGACATTGTGATAAATCATGTCTTATATAGGATGAATCCTTCCTAAAACCAGACGTTGTGATCTGATCATGTCTTATACAGGATGAATCCTTCCTGAAACCAGACGTTGTGATCAGTCATGTCTTATACAGGATGTATCCTTCCTGAAACCAGACACTCCAATCATGTCTTATACAAGATGAATCCTTCTTGAAACCAGATGTTGTGATCTGATCATGTCTTATACAGGATGAATCCTTCCTGAAACTAGACGTTGTGATTAGTCATGTCTTATACAAGATGTATCCTTCCTGAAACCAGACACTCCGATCATGTCTTATATAGGATGAATCCTTCCTGAAACCAGATATTGTGATCAATCATGTCTTATACAGGATGAATCCTTCCTGAAACCAGACACTTTGATCATCTTTGTCTTATACAAGATGAATTCTTCTTGAAACTAGACTGAATCTAGATCTTATCAATCGAATCAAATCAAATCTATCGGGATATCAATTTCGCAAAACTCCAAAGATCAAATACCTCAATTGATCTCCCGAGGGGGCATCACCATACCATAATCTATCAATCAAGAGCCAGGGCATCCTATCAAACCAATATCAGCATCAAAACAAGATTATTCTTTGAATCAATGTGTCATCGCACCTCGCTTCAAAGAGGGGCAAAATGTACACTTAAAAATAATTATTTTAATTATTTTTAATTTCTCACATAATTAATTAATTAATTCAAATTCCTCTCAATATTAATTAAATATAATTAATATTGTCACTATAGCATATGATTGATTTATTTAATAAATCAATCCATTTCTTTACTCTTCTAAAAAAATCAAATCCTTGCAAATCTTCCTCTTAGCTAATTAATTTCAATTAATTAGTTAACCTACATGATTCCTACAAATCATCTTCTTAATTCATTCTTCTAGAAACTCCCTAAACTCACATTTTTTATTCCCTCCACTCATTCTCTCTCCTAGTCAAATTCTCCTACAAATATTAATCCCACCTAACATTTTCTCTAATCCCCCTCCTAATGAGTCGTTAATGGTTAATCATCATGATTAGCCACAAAGTCAACTCTTTGTCCTTTTCATCTAGCCACTAGCTTTAAATGCCTTTTTCCTAGGTAAATGTAAGATTTTTGAAATCACACATTCCTCTAGGCATCCCCTCTCCCAAGGAATTTTTAATTCTTTTTTATTCCTCCAATCTCCATAATATCCTTTTTTGGAGAATTTTTAATTCCTCCAATGCATCTTGTGGAGTGTGGAGATACGAAATGCCTTTAAGGCATATTTCTTGGTCTCCACACCCTCTCTTGGACCTTGTGTGAGCTCACAAGTAAATCCTATCCCTTCATCTCGAATTCATCCTAGCCATCCATTTTCCTCTCCTCTTCCTATAAAATAGGGCTCCATCCCTTCATTCAAAACATCTTGAAATCCAATAAGTTTATGCTGCCCTTTTGAGCCCAGGAAATCATCTTGGCAACTTGATCATCTTATTCTTATCATTTTTCAAATCTATTCCATTTGTGCACAACATTGGAGAGCTATCCACATCCAACAATCAAAGGAGCACATCAAGTGGAGCATTATCAAGGGGTGCCTTCACTTCATCAAGCTCAATCATAAGGAGAAGGTAAAATAGCAAGGTGAAATGGTCTTGTAATGATATTTTAGCATTCTGCATGTTTATTTCGTTATGTTTTGATCATTTGACCTTCAAATCTATTTTCCCCTCTTCAATATCATCAACGAACATGATCACAAATGGGTTAAGGAAAGTGTGGAATACCACATTCATGAGACTCATGAATATAGCTAGAGAATTCGTAAGACCAAATGGAACCACGATGAACTCATAGTGGCCATAGCTAGTACAGAAAGCGGTCTTGTGGATATCGCTCTCCACTATCCTCAACTAATGGTACCTTGACTTCATATCTATCTTTGAAAACACTTTGGCACCCTGAAGCTGATCAAATAAATCGTCGATCCTAGGAAATGGGTACCAGTTCTCAATGGTTACTTTGTTCAACTGTTGGTAATCCATGCATAATCGTACAGATCTATCCTTCTTCTTTACGAAGATGACTGGTGCATGCCAAGGGGAGATGATATGATGAATGTTCCCTTTCTCTAAAAGTTCCTCAAGCTGCATCTTGATCTCAATAAGCTCATTAGTGGTCATCCTATATGGTGCTCTCGAAACTCGCTTAGCTCTTGGTATAAGATCTATGTGAAAATCAATCTCTACAAGGTGGCATACGAGGTAGCTCAAAAAGAAACATGTCTGCAAATTCCTTAAGAGTTGGATGATCATCTAGTGAAGGCTCCTTCTCATCCTCTTCTTCTCTATCACTAATAGTGATGGAAAATAATTGGCATCCCTTCTACATGCTCCACTTAAGCTGCATAGCGAAAATTATACGAAGTGATACGGGTCTCTGAATCCTTGAAATTACTATGGAAGTACCATGATCATCCACACACACGATCTTTTTCTGGCGACAGTCCATCTTGGCTCTATGGGCGTACAACTAATCCATGCCAAGAACAATGCCCTAAGATCCTAGTGGTGTGATTTGAAGGTCTACTATGGTTTTTGTACTTCCAATCTGAAGCTGACAATCCCTAACCACTGATTCAATGGACACTCTAGCTCTTGAAGCTAACACCACTTCCCAACTAACATCTTGCTAGTTTCCACTAGCCCGCAACGCTCCATAACCAATGGAAGTATAAAAGAATTTGTAAGTCCTGAATAAAAAATGATAGTAACACTACTACCTCTAAACATACCTGTGGCCTCTAAGACTATGACCTGATGCTCAGCTTGGTGATTGTCAACCGCTGTGAAAAATCTTTGGGACTTACCCATGTCCTCAAATATAGGTTCCGAACCTTCCATACGCTGACTACCTGCCATCTGTCCCTATGGTCACTCTCTTGCCATGTGTCCCATGGACCCACAAGTGAAACAAGCACCACATATCTGAAACTGAACACCTTGTAGCCTAGAGTATGCTTGGCTTCCTATCCTGCTTGATCCACTATAACCACCTCTGGTGGACTACTGAGTCAGAGCTGGAGGTGTGTATGGAACCTATGGTCATTGGTTGTACCTAGGACCCTGTGTCTGCCAATGCTTGGGCTTAAAGATTTGTTGTCCCTATGGAGGCCTTTACCTCTGATTCTATTGCAATTATTGCAGAGGAGGGGGTCTGAAGGACCTCGATGAATGTCAATGATTACCCTTCCAGTGGGGTTTCTGAAACCCAAATGACTGAGGTATAGGGTTTTGGTTCTGACACCAATCTCGTGTGTCCTAAGGTCTACCCTGAATCTCCTCTGATAACAAGGCCTTCTTCATGGCAACCCAAAGGCTTCCTCGAGTTGCCATCCGAACTGGTCCTGCTATTCCGATATTTAATCCTCTGATAAACTGGTTGGTGAGTATCTTCTTGTCCTTCATGTAGTAAACATAGGATAGGAGCTCAAAGAATTTTCTCTCATACTGTGACACCAAAAATCCCTTTTGTTGTAGGTCATGAAATTCATTAATCATACATTGCCTAAAGTGCTCTGATAGGTATATGTCTCTAAATCTCTCCATAAAGGTATTCCAAGTGATAGTGTCTACAACTATGTCATTCTTATACTCCTCCTATCTCCACCATGTGAAAGTTGTCCCTCTCAAAAGGTCAATGGAAAATTGTGCCTTCAAATTGCTCTCATACAAATGCAATCCGAAGAACCTTTCTAGGCTCAAAAGGCATGACTCAACCTCTACCCCATTGGTAGATCCTGCAAATGATGGTGGCTAAAGATGTAAAAGTTCTCTGATCTAATTCCCAAGATCACGGGGTGCTCTCTCTATAATCATAGGTACCACTACTAGAGGTGGCGCAGTTTGATGTACTAACTCAAGCCCATGCTTTTCCTGGCCCTGTATATGGCTAGGAGATGGACTCATGCTCCACTCCCTAGCTGTTGATCTATGACTCTCAGAAATCTAATGTTCTGCCTGATGACCTACTGTTGGAAGCCTATCCTGAACTATTCCTATCAAGTTTTGAAGTGCAACCAAAATGTCTCAATTAGGGTTAATTAGTTGTTCAGGAGAAGCTTCTTGATTCCCTTCTAGAATCAACTCTTCCTGCACAATGTCTTTGTGTGCCATGCAAGCATGTTTAGGACCCCTACTGTGCCAACGAGCTTGTCGTGTAGTCAGAGGCATCCTTCAAGAGCAATATAATTAAATAAATAAATAATTTGAAAAGAAAATAATAATTAAAGCGAAATGTAATGGAGAAAGGTTCCTAGTGTTGGAAACCTTGGTCTGATACCAAAATGTCATGCCCAAACTTTTGGGCAAAAATGCGACAACATTTTTTTTTTAAACAACACTAAATTACTTGATGTTCTAAGTTCAAAGGGTATGATATCATAATTTGTTTCAATAAAAGATATCTCAAGTGACCTTAAGAGTGGGTTTCTAAAGTGAGCGATAATTTAATTAATTAAATTAAGAGACTTAAGGGTATGTGCAGGATCATGGTGTGCCAAAACAAGCCCTTAAGTGGCAATGAAATTTCAGAAAATCAGAGTTATGCAACTTGACATGAAAATTTGAATAAGTTGTGAATATTATTTTTAAAATATGTAAGAAGAGAATATATAGAAAATTGAATGTAGTTTCTAAGCTACTAGTTGTTTTTTGGAAAAAAAAAATCCTATTTGATGAAAATTTCAAATTTCAATGCAGTGGTACTAAAATTTCAGGAAAAAAATAAGAAGTACACGTATGTCTGACCACCCTAATCGCAATCAAATTATAATATTTTTTTATAATATTTATAATATAAGTATTAGACTCATGTCCGGATGTGACACATATTTTTTTTTAATTTTTTATAAAGTAAATAATTATTTATGAATTTTTTACTACAAATTTTCATAAATTCAGAAACTCTTACATCTGACCACCTTAACTTGGTCAAAACCTTATGAAATTTAATTTTTTTTAACTTTTTGTGATATTAGACGAAGCATAGGATGTGATGCATGTTTCAGATTCAAAAACTGTTATACCGTTTGAAAGTTATGAGTGTTTTTCAATCAGTATATCAGTCAGGACTATTGTCAGAATTCAATTAGAAAATAAATAATAATTATTTTTTAAAGTCGAAATAAGACAAGCCTTATATTGTTAGAAAGATGGGAACATCCTTAAATAACCCTTTTTGTTTTATCAATTTTGGCTACAAAAAAAGTCGTCAGCCACCAATTTAAAGTCTGGAAAATCAAGGAATATTGAAAAACATGTTTTTTTAGTTGACTTTCCAGGCTTGTCACTTCCAAGCCAAATACCAAAGTATTCTCGAGCCGAAATTTGAAATTTGAAAATTTGACAGCAAAAATCAGATATTTGATATAAGCATTCCAGAGCCTAAATTTGAAATTTGAAAATTTGATAGCAAAAATCAGATATCTAATTATATCGGATATCCGATTTTAATCAGTAAATTCTCTAACTAGATTTGTTTATTAATATATTAATATATTAATTTATAAATAAATTAGTATATGATATTAGGGAGAGGGAGAGGGAGAGGGAGAGGGGTGAGTGGGGGAGAGAGAGAGAGAGAAAGAGAGAGAGAGAGAGAGAGAGAGAGAGAGAGAGAGAGAGAGAGAGAGAGAGAGAGAGAGAGAGAGAGAGAAGGGGAGGGGGAAGAGAGAGATGGGTAGGGGGAAGGGAGAGAGAGAGAGAGAGAGAGAGAGAGAGAGAGAGAGAGAGAGAGAGAGAGAGAGAGAGAGAGAGAGAAAGAGAGATGGAGAGAATAGGTGAGAGGGATAGAGAGAGATTGGGGGAGAGAGAGAGAGAGAGAGAGAGAGAGAGAGAGAGAGATGGGGAGGGGGAAGGGAGAGAGAAATGGAGAGAGAGGGAGGGGAGGGAAGGTAGAGAGAGATAAAGAGATTAGTGGAGAGAAGGTGAGAGAGCGAGATATTAGTGGAGAGATTAGGGGAGAGAGAGAGAGACAAAGACAGAGAGTCAAAGGGAGAGAGATGGCGAGGGGGAAGGGAGAAAGAGATAGAGAGAGATTAGGAGAGAGAGAGATAGATGGAGAGATTAGGGGAGAGAGAGATAGATGGAGAGATTAGGGGAGAGAGAGAGAGAGAAGGAGAGGGAGAGAGAGATTAGGGGAGAGAGAGAGAGATTAGGGGAGAGGGGGAGAGAGAGATTAAGACACCATAGGACCCAAAGTGACCCAATATGGTGTCATAACGGGTCGTATGATGTCCTAAGGGGTCATAAGGGTTCATGTGACACCATATGACCCCTAAAGACAACCTACGACCCCTTATGACACCATATGGCATCATTAGGGGTCATATGGTGTCCATAGGCATCATATGGTGTCCTAGGACACCATATGACCCCTTAAGACACAAAATTGTGTGTTATGGGTTATATGTTGTCCTAAGGGGTTGTAAGACACCATATGACCTAGAGAGACACAATATGGTGTCATTAGGGGTTTAATGGTGTCCTAAGGGGTCATATCATGTCTTAAAGGGGTCATATGACACAATATGACCCACTAGGACATAATATGACCCATAACAACCAAATATGGTGTCTTAAGGGGTCATATGGTATCCTAAGGGGTTGTAGGACACCATATGACCCAAAGCAACCCAATATGGTGTCATAATGGGTCGTATGGTGTTCCAAGACACCATATGACCCCTATGGACACCATAGGACCCCTTAAGACGCCAAATCATGTTGTTAGGGGTCATATGGTGTCCCATGAACCCTTATGACCTCTTAGGACACCATATGACCCTTAATGACACCATATTAGGTCGCTTTGGGTCATATTGTGTCCTAAGGGGTCATATCATGTCCTACAACCCCTTAGGACACCATATGACCCCTAAAAACATGATTTGGTTTCTTAAGGGGTCCTATGGTGTCATTAGGGGTCATATGGTGTCCATAGGGGTCATATGCTATCTTGGGACACATATGTTGTCTTTAGACACCATACGACCCCCAATGACATCATATTGGGTCTCTTTGGGTCATATTGTGTCCTAAGGGGTCGTAAGACACATTATGATCCCTTAGGACACAATATGACCCAAAGGAACCCAATATGGTGTCATTAGGGGTCATATGGTGTCCTAAGAGGTCATAAGGGTTCATGGGACACCATATAACCCCTTAGGACACCATATGACCCCTAACAACATAATTTGGTGTCTTAAGGGGTCCTATGGTGTCCCAAGACACCATATGACCGCTATAGACACCATATGGCCCCTAGCGACACCATAGGACCCCTTAAGATGCCAAATCATGTCGTTAGGGGTCATATGGTGTCCTAAGGGGTTATATGGTGTCCCATGAACCCCTCTGGACACCATATGACCCCTAACAACACCATAGGACCCCTTAAGACACCAAATCATGTCGTTAGGGGTCATATGGTGTCCTAAGCGGTCGTAGGACACAATATGACCCCTTAGGACATAATATGACCCAAAACAACCCAATATGGTGTCATTAGGGGTCATATGGTGTCCTAAGAGGTCATAAGGGTTCATGGGACACCATAAGACCCCTTAGGACACCATATGACCCCTTAGGACAACATATGACCCATAACGACACAATTTGGTGTCTTAAGGGGTCATATGGTGTCCTAGGACACCATATGATGCCTATGGACACCATATGACCCCTAATGACAACATATGTTGTCATAAGGGGTCGTATGTTGTCCTTAGGGGTCATATGGTGTCCTAAGAGGTCATAAGGGTTCATGGGACACCATATGACCCTCTCTCTCTCTCTATCTCTCTCTCTCTCTCTCTCTCTCTCTCTCTCTCTCTCCCTCTCTCAAAAATATGACTAATAAAATTGGATATTGGATTTCTGCCATGTCGCAATTTAGTAAATAAAAGGTGGCAACGGGAAAAATTTTGGCGACCACAAATTTTTGTACTAAAATGGGATATCTAATTTTAGTACAAAAAAAAAGAAAAAAAGGGTTTGTGGGCCATTTTGTAGATTCCAACGACCCACAGTCTGCATATTATTTTTTCTATCGAGGATCACGGGTTTTCAGACAGGTAGAGACAAATTTTTGCTTTTGGGAGATTCTTAAAGTGAAAACTTACATTGTCAAACACGAAGGAGCATATGTGTGGAGGGAAATGGGGAGTAGTAGTCATTGGAAGTCTAAACGCAAAAGAAAACTTTCAAATGACCAAATTGAAGTGTATAGAGAAAGAGATAGAGAATGTCATATGAGGAGAAGACAAGGTATGTTAAATATTGCTAATGTTACTTCAACTGAAGAGGAAATTGAATTTGAAAATGTGTTACAAGTTATTGAAAATGAAAATTTAGATTTTGAAAGTGAAAATATTGAAAATTTTGAAAATGTTGAAAGTGATAATGAAAATGCTCAACATGTGGAAAATTTTGACATAGGAGGTGAAAATGTGGAAAACTTTAACATTGAAGGTGGAATTGCTCAACCAAGTGAACCATATGTAACACCTAATTAATTTAGAAATGAAGACCCTCTCATGGATGAAAGACAAATTCCAAATCCAAGACCTTCAAGAACCCCAAAATGGTTATTTGAAATCGATGAGAATATTATTGTGAATCTTAAAGGCAAGAGGTCAACAAGAACCGTTCGGTTGTGGAATACACAACTTTTCAACCAAAATTTTAGCAATAAGACATTGACCGAGCAATGCCAACTCTTTGTTCAATTGCTAAAGATGATAAAGATGAGACCATTGCTAAACAAATTGAAGATTCGTATGAACAAGAAGATGGAGAGAAATTCTATTATTACAAAAAATCTATTTGACACTCTCAATTCTATTGGAAAAAAATACCAAAGAAAGAGATAAGAGAGTCATTCGAAGAGTGATTACAACCTCCTTAGTAAGCCATCAATTGAGGAAGGCTCGTCAAATGAGACAAACTTGTGTTGATTTTAACATAAACCATAAAACTTTGGATAGAGCACTTGCATGAAGACAAAGACTTGACGATCCACTTCAACAAGATACATGGGCATTTCGTGGGAGGATTCCACTTGTTGATAGAAAGTTGACTGACAATGTGAAGGAAGAGATTCAACAATTTTGGCTCTCTAATTCTATAGTGTCACCCAATGTAAAGGACGTTTTGAAATTAAGAATCGGCAATCGAGACCGCACACCGCATCCCAAACATTTCTTGGAATCAAGCCAAACAATGTTGTACAAAATTTTTTGTGAATTACATCCAACTTTGCAAATATCACAAAAGGCCTTTGAATATTTGAAACCATTTTATTGTGTTCCTCTTAAGATTCACAATACCCGTTGTTGCAAGTACCATATGGAGTTTTCAATGTACCATGAACTTTTATGTCATATTCATTCCATGATGCATACTAATGAGATGTTGCAGGAGTGTGGTGCAATGCTATTTTCGAGATCATCAAGAGACTTTCAAGATATATTTTTATGCCCTAGAGATGATGGCTACTATTTCTATAGAAATGATTGTTTGAATGAGAAGTGCTCAAAATGTGGTGGGTTGTCAAAGTTTGTTTCATGTTTTCATGAGGGCAGTGAACATTAATTTGGAAAGAATTATGTTGAGAAAAAAAGATACAAGACAATGAAATATACTTTGAAGAGTGGAGGTGAAGGTTCTAGATGCGAATTAGTCTAAAGAGAAGTGAGTATTGCTGATTTTATTTTGGATTTTAAGGAAAATATTTTCTACAAGTATGCAAGGCACACCCATAGATCTTAGTGGTTGGATCAATAGTTCATGATGTGTAAGAACTCTTTCTCGATTGGCACTATTGTATCGGTGGTTGATTTTGCAGAGAACTATACATTGCAAACACGGAATGAGGTACAATCTTAGTACTACAATTCAGTCCAGATTGCTATTTTTGTTCACATTACATATAGACATGCTCTTGATAGTATAGAAGAGGACAAGAAGATAATCAGGGAGTATCATTTTTATATGAGTGATGATAGATCACACTGCTCCGAGTATGTGCAACATTCTTTCGAGAATTTTTTTGAGTTCTTGCATGAGAAATATATTGCAATTGACCGACATATAATATGGTCAGATAACTATATGGGTCAATTCAAGAATGCCCATATGTTTTATTGGTTGAGTAGAATACATGTGGAGAGGCATATACCTTATATTTGGTGTTTTTTTGAGGTAGGGCATGGGAAGGGAGAGCATGATGGAGCAAGTGCATGTTTGAAGAGAGCTCTAGTTAAGGAGCAATTGAGGATTTTAGGTGCAAATTTCTTTGATGCATGTTCTATTGTTGATTGGTGTAGTTAATCATTGTCACATGGAGGTACTCTTGATTCAGCAGTGAGCAGATTCTTTTGGTTGGTTGAGGAGGGAACAATGGAAGATAGATTGGATTGTCAAACAATTAAAGATTCTTCAACGATGCATTCATTTCTCAACTCAGATGCAAGTACATGGACCATTTGGACACAAGCGTTGGCTTGTTTTGGTCAGAGTTGTGTTCGGTGTGATTGGGATCAGTGTGAGTCAAGTGAGTGGGTTGATACATGGGTTCCCCACTATCTAGCTTCTTTATCTCAAACAATATCCTTGTCAAATGATGACATGGAAATTTCACTTGAGTATGATCATCAATCAGATCTTGTACAACCAGGACATGTTTTTGCAGTTGTTGCACTACAAGGGAATGAAGAGAGATCAGAATATTGGTTGGCATGATGTGTACAGGGAAAACAAAAGCTAACACAACCAGTGATAGATGATAATGGGTTCACATATCCTATAGGTTCAGTTGTTGTTGTGGGAACTTGGTTGTGAACATACATGATTAGAAAGAATGGCATACCTGCATTTGAAGACTATGAGAGACACAAAACCATTATAATGTATTCCTTATTATAGATACAAATGTCAAGTTGTTGAAGCATCAAGCAAAACTGAAGACCAAAGAGCTATGGACAGTGACTACTGCTGATCATGAAGCAATACTGAATACTCTTAAACAAAGAGATGACCCTTTAGGAACACTTGAGTAGTAGGTCTTTAATGGTGCCTTATTTTTTTAATCATGCATTTCATTTCAAACAATGATCATTAAACCTTAATGATCAATTTTGTTACATGTATATTAAGGATGTGTTGAAAATGCAGGTCTATTGATGAACGTTTTTTTTTGGCAACACGGTTTTTGCATGCACATAGCGGGTACACGATATAATCGGAAGGGACGTATTTTTGCAACATGACTTATTATCATGCATTTGATGAGCTTTACAATTTTTGTTATTAGAGAACACTATCTGACAATTTTTGATGATATAATTATCGCAAAACCTTTATGCTCATGCAGGTCTTTTTTGATGATATACAATAGTACATCACATTATGATTTTTGATGATATACAGGTTCATGCTAGATCATTCGTCGTTGACAAGACCCTCTCTTAGTGATGGTACATATTCTTTTGTGCATTAATGAGATAAAATTTTGTGCAAAAACGTTAAGTCAAGTGAATGTATTGTTGTTTAGAAATGACCATATATACCATCGTCTTCAACCATGCAGAGAAATGCAGTGAGAAGGGATTTAATCAACATGCGTCTTTCTTCAAAGTTATGCTTGCATACTTTGTAGAGAAACTGGTAAGTTTGTAATTATACAATCTCGTGCGTCTTAAAAATGTTTGAAATGACCTATTTATAATTTTCCAAACTAATTTGTATTAAGTGTTATAATTTGTTTCTTGTAGCACATTCATTCCGCATAAAAAGGTTACTTATTTTGGTCTTCATGTATATGCAGGCATTGTTGTACATAAACTTTTCTCTTAGGACATGAGGATGTCTGATGCAGATGAAGTGGGATGTTGTATTTGTATATGGATGTGAATTGATGTAACATTGTTATGATGATATACAATGTCCATGAGCAAATTGGTTTAGTTATATTGATGATAATGTCCATGTATCTATACATGAGTACATTGGTGTAGTTGTATTGATAATGAAAAAAAAAATCATGTTTGCATATCCCTTCATGGATGTCACATGCAAGTGTAATGGTAATTATGTGTATACAATAGATGGAAATATTCACGATCATTATGTGTCTACAGTGTAATGCTTGTTTATATATAATTTTAGCACTTAGGACACTCAAGGGATGACATCGGTAGGGTATGACCCCGAGCGTTCAATCGAGGGGGGGGGGGGAAATAGGAGCATGCATGGGGTAATAATGCCTAACTAGACATGTCAGATCTGATGGTTCATCATCCCGATGAGCAGAACGAGAAATCGGCCACGCGACAACATTCGATTAAGTGAGACTGATGATTTTTTCACCAACAGAAAAATTGCTTCCCTAATAACACCGTAGGGCAACATGAGAAACTGAGATAATATTTTGTAGGGATCCCTCTCGTAGCCACATAGATTCAAACGGATCATTCGCAGGTGCCACGGATTCTGAGTTAGGGCCCGTCAAAGTTTGACAATTTTGAGCACTTAGGGTGCTCAAGGGACGACGTCAGTAGGGTATGACCCCCCGAGTGTTCAATCGAGTGGGTGGGAAAAATAGGAGCATGCATAGGGTAATAATTCCTAACTAGACATGTCAGAGCTGATGGTTCATCATCGCGATGAGTAGAGCGAGAAATTGGCCACGCGACAACATTCGATTGAGTGAGACTGACGATTTTTTTTGCCAGCAGAAAAATTACTACCTTAATAAAACTGTAGGGAAACTTGAAAAACCGAGATAGGATTTTGTAGGGACCCCTCTTGTGGCCCTGTAGGTTCAAATGGATCATTCGCAGGTGCCATGGATTCCAAGTTAGGGCTCGTCAAAGTTTGACAATTTTGAGCACTTAGGGCGCTCAAGGGACGACGTCGATAGGGTATGACCCCGAGAGTTTGATCGAGTGGGTGGGAAAAATAGGAGCATGTGTAGGGTAATAATACCTAACTGGACATGTCGGAACTGATGGTTCATCATCGCGATGAGCAGAATGAGAAATCGGTGACACGACAACATTTGATTGAGTGAGATTGACGATTGTTTTGGCAACAGAAAAATTGCTGCCCTAATAAAACTGTAGGGTAACTTGAAAAACTGAGATAGCATTTTGTAGGGACCCCTCTCATGGCCTCATAGGTTCAAACAGATCGTTCACAGGTGCAACGGATTCCGAGTTAGGGCCTGTCAAAGTTTGACAATTTTGAGCACTTAGGGCGCTCGAGGGATGACGCCAGTAGGGTATGACCTCGAGTGTTCGATCGAGTGGGGGGGAAAAATAGGAGCATGCGTAGGGTAATAATTCCTAACTGGACATGTTGGAGCTGATGGTTCGTCATCGTGATGAGCAGAATGAGAAATCGGTCACGCGACAACATTTGATTGAGTGAGAATGATGATTTTTTCGCCAACCGAAAAATTGCTGCCCTAATAAAACCCCAAGCATTTGACCGAGGTGGGGGGCAAAATAGGACCATGCATAGGGTAATAATGAATTGTATCAAGTATTGTTCATTAAATGAATTGTATTGTATTGTTCATTAAATGAATTGTATTGTTCATTGAGTGAATTGTATTGTATTGTTGATTAAATGAATTGTATTGTTCATAAATTGTATTATTCATTAAATTAATTGCATTGTATTGTTCATTAAATGAATTATATTGTTCATTATAAAAAAAACACTTACGATGAAATGAAATGGATTGTATTGTTCATTAAATAGCCATTATTAACCATTGTTAATTATTGGAATGAAGATTAAAGATTTCCATGATAACACCATGCATAGATGAGAAACAATTTATATGATCGAATATCAACTTCTGTATATATAAAAATGTCAAATGATTACAGATGTATGTCCATACACAAATATGGCATAAATGCCAACTGAAACAAAATGTATGTCTAAATACGTGAATGTATGTCCATATACAAAATATACATACCAACTAGACATGTAAGCATCCCAAAACTATCTATAACATCCTAAGCTACTGATGGATCATCAAAATCAATCCTCTTCACCACACTGCTCGAATCTAAAGGATCTTGCACAAGAAAAACAAACCACGATTAATATTAGTTATATTATATAATTCACATTCGAAAAGTTAACATAAAAATGAACTATAATTGAACTATTCATGTTTACCTCATCTCCACATTTTCTCTTCAACTTTGCAAGACTCTTGATGTATGTCTTCGGTAGAGGAGGTATGTTTTGAATATTTTCATACACAACCTACATATGTTCAGAAACATGACATTGATACAAGTTAGTATATAATTGTCACTGATAATAACAAATTATATCTACTAATCAAAAAATAAAATAAACACACATCTACTCGAGGCATCTCTTCTTCTTCTTCAAGTATACTGGGTGTAGTCATCAAGGATGTGAAGCCAAGAATTCTCTATATATATACACAACAAGTATATGAAACTATCAATCTATGTCTAGACATGTATAATCACTATAAGTTATTTAAACTATTCATTCAATCATATTTGCATTCAATTACCTTTCCCTTGTCTCCAACTACACTACCAGATCCTAAATCACACTGCCCAGCACTCGTGCTACTTGTGCCCTACAAGAGTAAAATAAGATATACATGCAAGTTACTATATAATCTAATTAATACCAATATAAATGATGATCATGTATGTACAATAAAATACAAATGACTAGGTGCAATAATATATGTACTGTCAAGCTATCAAGGCCAAATGAAATGGCAGACAAGGTGCCCTCCTGAATCTGTCTCAACTCATCCTCGGTTATCAACTGTTAAATAGACCATGTAAATAAAAATTAGTACTTAATATTATCTAATTTATAAATATTTTATTAAAATATAACATGAACTGTGAAAATTCAAATCTTACCACTACATCATCAATGTATGATGACGGTGCCTCCTTGCCTTTAGCATGTGAGGACTCCACAGGGTATCCTCCAATCTATGTAATAATATCTGGTGCATCATGCATCTAATGCACCTCATAATCTGCACTGTCCACAAGAGGATCAACGGGTTGTCCAACTGGACCTAAGCATACGTGCCCATACATGACACAACTATGGGACACACATATGTGTGGAGCCAAGGATGACGTGTCAATGCCACTAGATGCACCACTCCCATCAAGAGTAGGCTGAGCTACTGACGCAGCCTGAGAAACCAAAAGGCTACTCAAAGAGTGAATAGCCAATATGGTCCGTGAAGCCACCTCACAAATGATATCAGGATGTTGCACTGCAGGTGGGGGATCAATAGGAGGAGGGGGGACATATGGGCCCTGGACTACTCTGACTAGCCCAGGTCTATTTTGGGGCATACCTAAACCTACACCCTGGAAAGGTTGGATGTCAAAGTAGTTCACATGTTTGTGTAAAACAAAATCAACATACAATTTTTTTGTGAAATAGAAGGGGATATCAAGATTATTGTTGGGTGGTTTGTCGAAAACCATCCACCAACGATCCCAAAAGTTTTTCACAATCCCATCATTTGTGCACCATTTAATAGAAAGTTTTTTTTTTTGGGGATCTACGGGTTGACCAGTACAAGGATTAACAAACAATGAGGCGATTTCGGCTTTGGATATCTCTAGATCTTTGATATCCTTATACAACAAGCCATTTGCATATTTTTCCCTCATAGCATCTTGCCACAAAAGGGCGGCATTGTGCTCCTCAGTCATGGTTTCCATACTTTTTATGATCGACATGAGAGGATCAAACATTGGGTTTAGACGAGGGATCCTACGATATACTTCTGCAATCCCCCTCAATTCATTCAAATTTTGTGGAATCAAATCTTGAATTGAGAGGGGGTTTGGCAAATGAGGGTTTGGTTGTTGCAGTTGTGGTTGGTCAGTGTTTTCATTGTTATCCCCTATTTTTAACCTAATTGAATATAAACAATTAAGTTTAGTTAACAAATTTAAACAATTAGGTATTTGATTTAAAAAAACCTAGTTTTCATGAAAAAAACCATATTTTCAATGAAAAATTAAATAAACATTAACAAAAAATACAAAAAATGAATGAGAATGATTGAAAACAATAAAATTATTACCTCTCTATCTATTTTTTAGCAATTTTTTGCCAAAACACCGGATATCGGGTGCACCGGAAATCGGATTTTGATGAAATCGCATGACCCGTGAGTTAAAAATGACTCACAGGCTATCACTATCAAAATATAAAAGTCTTAGAAAATCGTATATCTGATTTTTATACTTAAATTATTTTTCAATACCATATACAATATAATAATATATTATATAATACGTATTATATAATATATTATTATATTATATAATATATATAATGTAATAATATATTATATAATATATTATTACATTATATATATTATATAATATAATAATATATTATATATTATATAATATGTAACATATAATATACTTTTTAAATTAAAATTATAAATAAAAATCGGATATCCAATTTGCATAGATAATTACCAGGCCAAGGTGTAGTGACACCTAGGCCAAGCAAAAAGCAACATGGTTTTTTGCGTTTTTAGGCGAGTGAAGAAGGCTATTTTTTTCACATCACCACTTATTGGCCCCCCTTGATCCTGCACTAACCCTTAAGTGTTTTCTTGAACTCCTAAGCACATTAATAAACAAATTAAAGTTTAATTTACTTAACAATTACATTAAGTACCATTATCTAAACTAAATAATTAAACCCTACAAAGTCATCAAACTAATTAACTCGCCCAAGTCAAACTTTGATTTTAATTATATCATGAGTTAATTATTAATCCGTTAATTATTTAAATAACTCCAAAATTCATTAAATTAATCATTAATACAACTCATTGTATAAATAATAATTAAATAGGCAAATATTGAAACGTCTCCAATGTCTTCAAATTAACATTAATAAGTTGGCTTAGAAAATAAATCTTCCTTTATTGACAATTTATCCCCTTAAAAGACTTTAATAATCAAATACAAATAATTACCCCCTTAGATTAAAATAACCATTTAATTTAAATCATCATTTTATATTAAAATAACTCTAATTAAGTTGTTATAAAAATTATCCATTAAAAAGGTTATGACAAAATACCTCCCTAACTTTAAAACATTGATTTTAAAGTATTATAATTTATCCCCCCCACTTTGAAATGGGGTTTCCCCCCAAAAACTTTAATAAATTTAACTCTATTGAAATGGAATTTTCCCCATTCACTTATTTTAAATTCCAAAAGACCCTCTTAATATTTTATTCTTTTTATACCATAACTAGGGTTTACCTTTTTATTTCTTTTTAACACACATCTAACATTTCTTTCTTTTTGTTTGCTTTACTAACCCTAACCTGAAATTGGGTTAGGTTTTTTTATTTCCTTTTTGGTTGTTTGCAGGTCACAATGGGATGGGGGATGGCGGACACGGTGACTATTTGCAAAGCCAAACTCCATCGAGGGTCAGTGTAGGTTTAGAAGGGGCGAAGAGGAGGGAGTGGAGAGTGGGGGGTCGTAGTGGCCCCATGGTGGTCTCCACAGTGGGCCACTCCACTGTGGGTCGTGGCCCACTACAGATGTGCCCACAGTGGGTGTGGCCGCAGTGGTCGCGGTCAACAATGGGTTTCCCCACTACGGATGCCACCACACGCCATGCCCAGCACGCAGAGCAAAAGCCATGACACACCGGCCTGAAGTTCATTGCAAACCATTTTTCTTTAGATTTTTATTTAACACTAATACACACACACACACACACACACACACACACACACACATATATATAAACTCACTATATATATTTTTTATAGTTAAATACATCATTAAGTTTATATATGTTTTTCTTGTAATAACAACTTTATAATATAGGCAAGCATTATATATATATATATATATATATATATATATTAGCAAATACATTTATAGTGAGCAAGTTCAATTTATTTATCAGTAGCATTTACATTTTTATAATATACTTAAAATTTGTCACTCACAGATTCTTTCCTTTATATTTATTCAAAAACAAAAACAAAAGTATGAACTTAATGAATACAAAATTATTTGCTTCTCTTCACAAGTAGTTTTGTTTTACAATAGTAAGAAGGAAACTACAAGATATCTTTCCCCCTGTTTTTTTACATTTTTCATAATAAGCATAAAATAAAATGAACATTCTTTACTCAACCGCTTAGATTTCTTTCTTCATTCTTCTCATACTCCCAACAAGCAACCTGCAATAAAACTTATGGGTAATGACCATGAAAGGTCACCTCCCAACCTAGGCTTACAAGAAGCCACCCCCGAGCTAGGAGAACCAAGCCTAAATGGGTTACAAACAAACTCAACAATGCATGCAAGAAGGACTTAAACAACACATAAAATTCTAACCCAAGGATTTACATTGTCACTATGTGACTAACTTTGTGGGGTGAAGGTGGGCCAAGTACCTAGAGGAGATCTGCAAGAAATAGGAACAAATGCCTTCAAAAGGCTAGCACCAAAATGCAACCATCTCAAGTTCACATACTTGACCGAAAAACAAACCTTATGTCCCGCATGGCTTACATGCCCATATCTCTCCTTATGATTTGCATAAGCACAAAAATAATGCAGCAAGGGTCCCATAACCCTTGTGTATCTCTCTCTTCCAAGAAGAGAGTCTCTACACTCATAGGCTGTCATGCAACCCTTCACCCCAAGGCTACTCTACCCTCCCAAGGGTGAGAATGGGCTTGAAACACCCATAACACAAATATATCACAAAAATCACAAAGACAAACACAAAGAAGGAAACGCATCATCTAACACCATAAAACACATATACACAAAAGCTAATACAAAAGAAAATTTTCCTTCATGAAACTATGATAATCAAAATGCATGGAGAACACGACCAACCTTTGATCCTACAAACAGGTATGAGGAATGGTTGAAGAAGAGCTGCCCAATCCACTAGTCTTTTTTTCCGAAAACCAAAAATGCAACTTCTAAATCCAAATTTTCAACAACAACTCTAAGTCTCCAAGATTGGAGAGTGGGTGATCAAAATCCTAAGTTTGAATCCCTTCCCTAAGTAGGCTCTTCTCACACTTTCCAAATTCCTTGGAAAGGATGTGAGATCTCATAGGTTGGTCTTGCCAACCTCTTACATGGTTTCTAAAAGAGGAAACTGAAAAGGTAAGAGAAAGTGGGGAAGAGCAACTATCACTCAAATGAAAGGTTGTCTAACTAAGGAGAAATTCTCAAAAGTTGAATTTTCATCCATCTTGGAAAACTCACTTTTGAGGTGACTTGACAGTCATATGTGAGTGGTCACATGGATAAAATTGACCTTTACCCATAGGTATAAAATATGGGCCTTCAAAAGTTTCCCAAACCTAACCTTAGGAGTTAGTTTGACCCTTTAGAAACCCACCTAAAGTTTATTTGCAGGTCAAACTTGAGTTGACCATTGTAATGGCTCTCTAACCAAGACTCTATTGGGATCACACTAAGATATTTTGAATAATGGATTGGTTAAACAAATTACCTCCAAAGGACATGTCATTGTCAACTCACTTTATAAAACAAGTGTCAAGTGACACCATAAAAAAATACACAATACTATAATACGCATGGCATGTCCCTTTTTGAAATTAACAAATACAAATTAAACACACATTCAAGCATTCATATTTACAAACATAAACATATTACATACGAGGTGTTGTCTCTCCAAATAGACAACCCTTGGCTTCACAAACACACATAGGTTTAGCTTGATTCTCTGAATAGTATATATGGTCACATGGATTAGTTTTCCTACACATCTCACTTTGCACATTAGTAATCTCAAATAATCACATGCAATATTAATATATGAAAAGAGTACAATTCAGACTCTTTGCATACAATTTACATCATAACAATCAAATTATCTATTATCCAATAGAATCCACATGAAATAATTTACTCAATGGCATCATCATAATCATCATGAAATTCAATCATTTGTAAGACAAGCATCCATGTTTTCTAACATCATAAATTAAGTACTACAAATCATAAATAAATGACATACATCATATCAATGTTATCCAATCATTGAATCATATAGAATCTATATCCATAATGCATTAAAATAAAGTATCAATAATAGGTCCAACATGAGAAATAACTGCAATGCTATGATGGCTCAAGGTAGGGCCTCACAATTGCTATGGAAGAAGAAATGGTATCTTTGAAAAATAATGATACATGGGATCTTGTACCATTTCCTTAAGGTTGAAAGCCTATTGGTTGCAAATGTGTTTTCAAGAGAAAAAGATTGGCTTAGATGGGAGCATTGAGAAGTATAAAGCGAGGTTGGTTGCAAAAGACTACTCTCAGGTTGAGGGGGTTGATTATGGTGAGATATTGTCTCCTCTTACAAAAATGACATCCATTAGATTTGTGCTTTCTATTGTTCTTTCTTACGATTTAGAGGTTGAGCATATGGATGTGAAAATTGCATTCCTTCATGGTGATTTGGAGGAGGATATTTATATGACACAATTGTAGCACTATGTGGTGAAAGGTAAAAGTAATTTGGTCTATAAATTAAAGAAATCCATGTATGGCCTAAAACAGAGTCCTAGGATGTGGTACCACAAATTTGATACATATGTGTTGAGTTTGGTATTTAAGTGTTCTAAATTAGATCAGTGTGTTTACTATAAAAATGATGGTGATTATTTCTTGTACATTGCATTGTATGTTGATGATATGTTATTCATTGGTAAAGGGAAAGGTATGATTTTAGAACTAAAGTCTCAGCTCATTGCTAAATTTAAAATGAAAGATCTTGGTGCAAAAATATACATTCTTGGGATGGAAATTAGAAGAGATAGAGTGATTAGAACGCTATGGCTAGGCCAGAGTAAGTATGTGAATTCAGTGTTATAGAGGTTCAACATGCAGGATTGTAGACCATTGTGTGTTCCTTTTATAGTTGCAACGAAATTATCTGTTGTAGATTGTCCTACATCCCCGTCGAAGATGGAAGATATGAGAAGGGTGCCTTACTAGAGTGTAGTTGGAGGTTTGATGTATGTTATGGTCTACACTAGACCAGACATTTCCCAAGCAGTGGGAGTCTTATCCAGATATATGTCTAATCTTGGTAGAGTTCATTGGGATGTAGTCAAAAGAGTCTTCAGATATTTCAAAGGTACCTCAGAGTATTCTTTGTGTTATCATGGTAATTTAGTTGTAGATGTGATTTCCCTTGATATTGATGGTTATGTGGATTCAGACTTGGCAGGTGATATTGATAGAAGAAGATCCACTAGTGCTTATGTGTTTACTTTATTTGGTGGTGCAATTAGTTGGATGAGTAAGCGACAAGCTATGGTTTCTTTGTCCACTATTGAAGTAGAGTATATGGAAGATACTCATGCTTGTAAAGAAGCCATTTGTCTTAAGAGACAGTGTTCAGACATTGGAATAAAACAAGGAGAAATGACAGTATATTGTGACAGTCAAAATATGATCTGCCTAGCTAAGAACCTGAGATTTCATGCCCAGACCAAGCACATTGATGTTCAGTATCATTTTGTCAAAGATATGGTCAAAGATGGTAGGGTGAAGCTAGTTAAGGTAGAAAATCTGATGAATGTTGCAGATTCTTTAACTAAGGTTGTGAGCACAAAGAAGTTCAGATGGTGTCTGAAGTCTATGGGCCTCATGGCCCCTAGCAATTGATTCATTGTGTTGATACTCCCTTTTCTCTTGCAAGGTGTTCGACAAGTGGAAGATTTGTTGAGAAAATGGTGTCTCAACCTTGCATTTACATGAGGTTACTATTTATATTAATTTTTCACTTGAGCACGAAATGGTGCGAAATTCTCCCCGAAGCTTCTAGTTGGCTACATAACCATTTTGATAAATTTACATCACAAGATCATAACTAGTTTTGCAAATATTAAATTTTTCATTTTGGAGGGGTCCAAAGAAAGGGTTAAATTTGATTTTGAAGACTTTAGAGGCCCCAAAATGCCTTGGAAAGTTGGTGTAAATGGCATAGAAGTTTACAAGGTAATAGAGAACTTCCCAAGATTTCTGGTGCTTCAAACAGTTCGTCAATCGGACACACGGTTATCAAGTTATGGCCTCCGAAAGTTTGTAATCTTGAAATAGGAAATATAAAATACATCAGACACATAAATGAGTTGTAAAAAGGGAGGGACATATCATACGACATCTAGAAGGGAGATAAGGTCGGCTACACCTTATTGAGTGGTTTTAGCCCATGGTTTTGTAATACCGTTTGATGATTTCTTGTATTATATCTTCTATATATGAGGTGAGTGAGATAGAGGTTGTGTGTAAGAGTCTTATAGCTATTGAGTTACCTCTGAATCTCTGATTAGTGGCATTCTTGCGAAGAGCTTGCTCTACAAGTATATTGTAATTTGTTTTGGTTGTGGAATAATATATTGGGCAGCTTTTGGAGTGTGGAGTTTTTCTCCCGAAAGGGTTTTCCCTGTGTAAATCATTGTGTTATGGTTTGAAATTTTTATTATATCTATTTCTATTTTTTGTAATTGTTGTGATGATCTGTAAATTTTTTTGCATTACCCTTCTCTCAAGGTTAGTGTAGGAAGTTGTTCCACTACTTAACTTCCTTACAGACTCCAATTTGTTCTTGTCTCCCCCCATAAGATTGTTGCCTCTATAAACTTTTCCAGTAACACTAAAACCAGGCTTCAAATAGATGAAAACAAATCAGACCCATAGGAAAATCTTGGAAGGTCACTGCCACAGATTTCTATGAATAGCTTTACACGTGAAATGTTGTCATAATAGTAAATGCAGCATTGTTATATTTTGAAGGCAAACTATTTAACAAAATAGCTTTAGCATCTTTTTTTCAACCACAACACCAACTTCTGCTAGTTGTTTAATGAGGGATCTCAAATTGCTTATATGATTAGACATAGTAATATTATCAGACATCTTCAATCTAAATAATTGAAGCTTCAAAGAGAATTTTGTATTTACTACTTTTGCTCCAAAAAACTTATTTAATTCATCCCAGATTTCTTTAGAGGATTTTTCTAAATCAACATGATGCAATTTTGAATTTGATAGAGAAAGACTAATAATGGACTTGGCTTTCTCTTCTCTACTTTCCCAATCAATTTTCTTTTTAGCATCTATAGGTACTACTTTTGTGCCATTAACTATACCCCATAAACTTTTGTTCATCAATTGCATTTGCATTTTCACTTTCCATGTGTGAAAATTATGACCATTGTATTTTTCTAGAGGTACATCCATTTCCAAATACTTTTATGATGAAAGACAACAAAATACCTTTAAATGTTGCACAATAGATTTACACCCTCACACACTGGCAACTTTCTTTTAGATTATGAGCAAGCTGAATTCTCAAACTTCAATGAAATCTCTTGATTGAGCACAACCTCTTCCTAGCAACAAAAATCAAAGACCTATTGCCCTGATACCAAATTAAATAAAAGAACATCATGTAGGACAAAGCATAAAACAAAGCAAGGAAGAACTCTCTATGAGTGATTGTATTGACAACATAAACAATGCATATTTATACAATGATCTGCACCCAACTAAACTCCTAAATAACTGGTAACTAACTCAACATCTACTTGTACCTATTTGACAACAAACTTAGCCTTATTGACAACTATCTATGCTAGCAAATTAGAACTATGAACAGATCAACTAGTTCTTTATAGACTCCTATTCAAATACAAACTCTTCCTCCCACGTGTGTGCATAATTCAAGAGTGGTTTATGCTAACTCTCATAAGGTGAATAAAGCAAGTAAATGGTCCCCTTCTCCATTGAGTTTCTTAAAAATTAGCATTGATGCTTTTATCATAGCAATCCAAGTTCCTTGGGGATTGAGGTAGCTGGGTTGGATAATGTTAGTTTAGTTCACTTCTTTTTTTTTCTCCTACATAGTTTGATGCTATTAACCAGATGAAGGGCCAATCCATCTGTATGGGTCTAGAGAAAGCATGTGAATTGGGTTAGAAGAAGATAGTAAGTGATAAGAATTCCATGATTTTGGTCTCACTTATTAATAATGGAAAGTCACAAAAATCTCTTGGAGGTTGGCACGTTTTGTGAATTATATTTTTTCCATCTTTTGTTGTTTTAAATTTCATTTTCCTAGAGATTTGAATGTTGCTATAAATTGTCTAGCTAAATCACCTTTAATGACATTTACAATATTACAAATCAAAAGTCGTAGTTTTATTCAAGCACTACTTCACAATGATTTGATTTGAACATTTCAATTTTTACTTTTTTTTAATAATTAAAATTTTAAAATTCTAGTTTTATCAATTCCTTTGTTTCTTAAAAGTGAAAGGTCTCTAAAAAGCTTCCTTAATTTTTCTTGAAACTTTAATGACGATTTTTATTATTTGAAAAAAAAAATTACCTCTAAAAATTAATAATAAAAACATTCAAATTAATTCTCTGCTGGAAAATCTATTGTCTATAATTTGGGAATCAACTATTTCATTTTTTTTTTTTAAATATGTTTATTTTTATTTGTGGTTGAGCACGAGTCAGGTTGGAATAAGTAAGAGTTTGAGTTTGAACAGGAAACAAAGTAAAGATAAATAAGTGTGAAGAATGCGGGTGTGTACAAATGAAGATGAGACAAATTTCTAACTAGATTAACATAAAAACAAGATTCACGTTGTAGTACAGATAGTATCAAATTTGCTTCAAACAACTGTTTGTATTGTTCACTGCATAATTTTGGCAGAGATTGATTGTCATTTATCTTGAGAATTGCACGCCTTTTGTTGAATAGAATCTTGAATACCCTCCCTCTGAGATTTCAGTACCGTCTAGTATGAAATAAAATAATTCCAACTTGCTGAGTTCAGCTGTGACGTTAACTGAGATTCACCCAGCTGTTATATGACGGATAATAACCATTGAAAAAAGAGAGTCAATGACTGCCATTATATAACTCGGGAAATTTCATATCTAACTCAGACTGAAGAAAAAGAATAAAGAATTTCATAGCACTACATAGAGAAATTTTATATCTAACTCAGACTGAAGAAAAAGAATAAAGAATTTCATATTCAACCCACGATGAAGAAAAGAATAACAAAAAAAAACATTAGGGCTGACTCGAATTTACAATCGCTTTCTGTGGTTACTTTCCTGTTGACTTTACTTAATACGTACACACATTGCCTTGTAAAGTTACACAACTTTGAATGTTATTACTTCCGTGTAACTATTGAGTTAGAGGACGGGCAGGTAGATGACACATTTCCATTGAATTCTAATACAAAATTCACAAGCACAAGGTGGCTGTTCAATACATAATATTCATGGTTGACTGGGGGACCTTGTGGTCTTTTAGGAAAGTTGGATCTCAATAGATAAATAGCTTAAGGTAAAGATTGAAAAGGGTCTAGAGTCATTACACAATATAGCAGTCAAGAAAAGCTAACAAAATAAGTCTCCCAAGAAGAGAGAGGAGCCAACAAAAACCAAAAGAACGGGCAAACAAACAATATCAAATGTTTTTTTATTGGAAAGGCTTTTGAAAAGAATTCAAAGCTCACAAATATTTTTGTTACTTTATTATTTTGATTTTTGAAAATATATATTTTTTAAGTTTTAGATAAATTTGTTAAGAATTTAAAAGTTCTATAAAAGTTAAGGTGAATATAGTAGTTTGGTTTATATTTTAGTTGCACATGTTTCTTGATCTTGAAATGGTAAAGAGACCTTTTAGTTTCATGGACTTCTATTAGCATTAAACATCCTTGTCAAAAGAATGTTCTCTAATATCATGTAGTCAGTTACATTATCAAAGGTCAACATTGACTAATAAAAATATGTCAAAATATAATTATATTGATGCTAATGTCTATTTAAGATATATATTTGACCTATTTATTAATTAATTTAAATTCAACGGCAATAAATACAGTCAAATGTACAACATTGTGATTAGACAATACTCATTTTGATATAGACAACTTAACGTAGTCAAAACTATTTAAGTTTTATACATAAATAATAAACAATTTGATATAAATAATCATATAAAAATAGTATTTACTGTTAGACATACTCACAAGTCAATCAAACACAACCAAAATTATTTTAATTTTATTATTAAAATATAAAATTATTATTAACTGTTTGACACAATGATAAATTAATCAAGTTTTAACCAAAAAGATTTACGTTTCAAATTTGACAATGAACCTTACTTATTAAACAAAACATTTATGACACTTCATCTTTTCAACATTGCCTTGCAAATAGTAAAACTCGCCACACAAATTTAGATAGTTTTCAACAGTCTCAAGCAAACTGTTATTACGCTTTCTATGGTTCAGGAGGCCTTGTGCAAACGTTTCTGTACACTTACCTAATACCCACGTTGGCTTGTAAAGTTACACAACTTTGAATGTTGTTACTGCCGTGTAACTACTGAAATAGAGGACTGGCAGGTAGATGACACATTTCCATTGAATTTTAATAGGAAACTCACAACCCAAATTCACAAGCACAAGGTGGCTGTTCAATACATAATATTCATTATTGTTCAATACATAATATTCATGGTTGACTGGGGGACCTTGTGGTCTTCTAGGCAAAGTTGGATCTCAAAAGTCAAATAGTTTGTGTGTTTTTATTAAAGTAAAGACGGAAAAGGATCTAGAGTCATTACAAAAATACAACAGTCAAAAAAAGCTAACAAAATAAGTCTTGGAAGAAGAGAGGCATGAACCAACAAAAGTGAAAAGAGCAGCAAACAAACAATATCAAATATTTTTTATTGGAAGGGGTTTTGGAAAGAACCCAAAACTCACAAATATGTTATATTTTGTTATTTTATTATTTTGAATTTTGAAAATATATATGTTTTAAGTTTTAGATAAATTTGTCAAGAATTTAAGAGTTTTATAAAAAGTTATGGTCAATATGGTAGTTTGGTTTCTATTTTAGTTGCACATGTTCCTTGACCTTCAGATGCTAGAGGGACTTTTTGGTTTCATGGACTTCTATTCATATTAAACATCCTTGTCAAAAGAATGTTCTTAAATATCATTAATCCAATTATCAAGGTCAACTTTGACTAATAAAAATATACCAAATATAATCATATTTTGATGTTAATCTCAATGTCAGATGATTAATTAATTTGAATTTCAAGTCAATAAATACAGTCAAAAGAGACTTTTGGTTTCATGGACTTCTATTTGTATTAAACATCCTTGTCAAAAGAATGTTCTTAAATATCATTAATCCAATTATCAAGGTCAACTTTGACTAATAAAAAATATACCAAATATAATCATTTTGATGTTAATGTCAATCTAAGATGAATGTCTGACCTATTTATTAATTAATTTGAATTCAAAGTCAATAAATACAGTCAAATGTAAAGCCTTGTAAAAGACAATAAGCATTTTAATATGGATAAAGTGTAAAATCACTATGAATGTTTGACACACTCATAAGTCAACTAAAGGTAACCATAATTATTTAAGTTTATAGATAGATAATAAATATTTTAATATAGTTCAAATATTAAATTATGATTCCCTGTTTGGCACACTCATAAATCAACTAAATGTAACCAGAATTTTTTAAATTTTATACTAAACTTCTTTATTAATATTTTTTATTTTTTTACAGGGGATTCAAACTCATAAAATTAACCCATAGTATCTAACCAATCAGTTTATACACTCCACCCAAAACCACATACAAAATGTAGTCACAACACATATAATATCAATTTTGCATAAAACCCATTTGAATAATTTTCAAATGTAGACTCCACAGCTATCAATGGAGAAGACAGAATGCCAAAAAATAAAGTATCAAAAAACCTTTGGAAAAACACTATTGTATCAAATACCATGAGCTCGAACTCTCCTCCAGACAATGAACATGAATACTTGAAATGAAAGGATTTTACATCAACATTACTCAAGAAAAACACATAACTAATGCTGCAAACCTTCTCATAACCGAATTTCGTCAAAACTCACCCTAGAAGGAATTTCCTCAAAACCCACCTCTGGCTGATTAGCATTGCTATAGATATAAGATTACTATTGACTGTTGGGCACAATCATAAGTCAGCTAAATATAATGAAAACTATTTAAATTTGATTGTTTTTTTTTGTTTTTGTTTTTTTTATAAAGAACAACTTCAATTGTTCAAATCTGCCAGCACAATGGCCCAGCAAAAGCACTGGCCTAGCACCGATTTGAACCTTGGTGGCGGCTTCACCAACGAAGTGTTTAAATTTGATTGTTAAGATATAAAATTACTATTGACTATTTGACAGATTTATAAATCAATCAAATGTAACAAAAAATATTTATATTTCAAATTTTGATAAACAAAACATTTATTGCACTTTCTTTTGAACATTGCCATAGTAAAACTGGCTACACACATTTAGATAATTTTTTTAACAGTCTTTAAGAAAGCTGTTATTACATTGTCCTACAGACTATCTATTGTTATAAATATTTTCTTCTGGGTAGTTGACAATTTAATTATTCAAATTTTGATCACTTTTATTTTGATAAATCTGTCCAAATTTCACATTTAAATAAACCTTCAAAAGAAGTTTCAATCAAGCAACCACACCGACATCAAATTAACCAATGCACATCATAACAATTTAAAAATGGCCATGTATACTAATTTTTTCAATAATCACTCACAGAGTATTAGGGCTTTTTAGCATTTCAATACACTTTTGAGGCCATGTACAATCTTACACCTTTTCAGTGATAGGACCATTGATGTTGCTCCAAGTTTGAAAAACTGATAAGGCAGGGAAACTTTTTTAACTTTTGTCCTGGCAAGATTGATTATTATTGCCCTACTATGTATGTAATAGCGTAGGTACTTTGTATGCCTGTCAAGATTGATTAATGTTGCCTGCTATTTTTTCCATGCATTTAGGTACATGTCGAGAAATTCCAGGAAGCTAGCAACAAGTTTTAATAATGTAGGAGATCTGAAAAGATTCTTATGGACCATACCTAACAATCAAGGAAAATAAAAAAGTTTGTATCGAGACTAGAGTTTATTGGATTTTGGTAACAATGTTTGACAATAAGGTTTGATAATCTGTACTGCCATGGCTACTCATGTTCAAATCTTAATGTAGCTATTCTCCACATACAAATGGTGTACGTATAAAAATACAAAAGATTTTCACAGAATTTTCATAATCCACTTCTATAGTACTGTTAAAACAGAAAAAATTCCAACAAAAATATCATCATATTTTATGAGAGTGGAGAATAGGTTCAAATCCAGTGACCTGTAACGATATGCTTTTCTTGACTACTTATCTAAAAAGAGGTGGAGTCCTGTACGTTCAGTTTTAAGTAGCCAATTGGTAGCTTTCACGAAGTCCTGTCCTTTGACAGCTTTTGATTTGCTTCTTTAAACTAGTATATATATAGTCATGTATTTCAACGATCTGAGCTTCATTTGATGATTCTTCTGGCCAATCAGTTTCATAGTACTGTAAATCACAGTTATAGGATGTCTTACGTTTTGATACACTCCTAACAGCGAACTAAGTTGCTTATACTTCCAAAAGTGTGTATGTCATTAAATAGAAAGAAAAAACCCTAAATATTTATATTTTATCAGTAAGTACTTTGTATTTATTGTTGTTTATATTCGATCAGTCCAATTTTATATATATATATATTTTGTTTGTTTAATTGTTCTATCGTAAAGTCATTTATTTAATGATAAAGCAGTCAAAACTAGGGGGCTGACCCAGAATATGCAGCAAGCCTCAGAGAGAGCATAACCAGTACACACAGCAGTCAAAAGGCAGTTAGATCATCAAAAACATATATTTTGTTTTTGTAATGTTCTATCGTGAAGCTCTTTATTCAATGATTGTTTGAGATTTATGTATAAATTTTAGACATTTGTATTAGAGGGAAATAAGTTTACAATTTTTTTGAAGTACTTATTCTCTATCAGTCAAATAGTTTATATTTATTGTTTAGTGGATGAGTGGTTTTAGTACATTTAAGTTAAAGAAAAATAGGTTTATATATATTTAAAAGTTTTTTTTAATCAAATAATTTATATTAATTGTTTATTGTATGAGTTATTTTATTAGCATTTGTATTAGAGAGAAATAACTAGTATAATTATATTTAAAAAATATAGGTAAATTATGCTAGAGATATCTTATAATAGATGGGAATTCATTTGAATGTTATGGTATAGTTGGAGACAAGTGGCAGTTCTATTTTATTTGGAGTAATAAAATAACACCTCCACAAAAATCAAAAGATGACATATTTCATGCATTTACCCATCATTTGCATGTCAAATTGTTTCAAAATTGAATTTTTGTTTACCGACATTTTGATGTCATTGTAGATGCCTTTAGGCATAAATATACAAATAGTTCATATTAGTTTTTACTGGATATTTATATTATGAACATTTGTGTTAGAGGGAAATAAGTTTACATATTTTTAAAATGTACTTATTTTCTACACTTAACTAATTTATATTTATTGTTTATTGGATGAGTTATATTATAAACATTTGTGTTAGAGGGAAACGAGTTTACATATTTTCAGAAGGTTTTTTTGTTTGTTTTGTCAAATAGTTTGTTATTGTTGCTTATTGATTAATTATATTATAAATTATGTGTTGTTTAGTATTTATATAGAAATTTTTAGCAGAAAAATATTTTTGATTAAGATAAATGAGCGAGGGGCTGCCAAGTCTCACAAAGTAGTAGGGAAAAGGACTATCATAACTAGACGCTTGGAGGACAAGCCAATGAAAAGCACAACACAAACCAACTAGATAAAAATAGCTATTATAGTAAACTAGTTTAACAAAGTCCAAAGATGACAGTAACCAAAAAGACAAAACAACACTATAATCATAAAAGTCCTCAACCATTTGCTCCAGTGTTGTCTCCCATGTAGGGATCATCATGATCTTCTATCCTTTGTCTTATTCTTTTGCACATTCTTCTTTGTCCTTCTCTCTATTGAACACACTAGAATGCTAAGAGGGGGAGTGAATCAGAATTTACTTAAATTTCATCCCATTTGTAGATTTAAATATTAAGTCAAATTTGTAGAAAGAAAAATCGAAAGTAAAGGATACATTGCAACAATCAACACAATGATACCATGGTTTTTACATGGGGATAAAAGCACAAACATGTGTCACACTTTGAAGTGGCCAACCCAACTAAAACTATTTAACTTCAACCACATAAAGGTGACATTTCTAAATTGAATTTCAAAATGATGTAAACTATGAAATGTAGAAATATTAATGAAATTTATATCTACAGAAATATTAATGAAATTTATATCTACTAAAATTTCAAAAAATGATACTTTTTATATATTCAAAGACAAATTTTTTATTGCTGAAAATTAGGGGTTCTAGTCAGCATCACCAAAAAAAATGAAAACAAACTTATTTTTTTCTTATTTTAATTTTCCAAATAGATGGCATATATATGTAGTGTTAAAAAAAAAAAAAAAAATTGATGTATATTTTTCTCGTAATAACATTTTAAAGTCCAATTTTGTAAAATAAAATTAATATCATTTAATATATTTATTTATTTATTTCAAATTAGTCTCTTCTCAAACTTAAAAAACCTACTTGCAATGTTTAAAAAATAAAACATATTAAAATTAATAAAAACAAAAAAAAAGTTATGTCCAAATTCCTAACTTCAAGCTCTACAAAAAATTATTTTTTATTTTTGTAAAAATATATTTTGCCTAGAGAAAAATATAGAAAAAGTGGAAAGTCTTAGAAATTCAGAGAAAATGGTGATTTGGTTACCGCATCACATGACACATAGACATGTTCGATCGAAATAGGTTCGGTCGAACTAATTTTGGTCAAATTTTTTGTGGAGAAAATAGGTTTAGCTGAACTTATTGTGCCATTTAGGCACTATGCGGCCACCACATAGGTTTGGTCAAACTTATTTAGTTGGCCTCAAGTGCGACACAACAACATTCTTTAGCCTGTGGAAAACCTTGGATAATGAAGCAAGTCTCTAGTTCAATGCTTTCCTTCATTAAATTAATTGCTTCTTTATCTTCTCTATCTGATCCTGAAGAAAAGACAACTACAAAATAATATTTTTTAATTGGTCACTTGTGGATCCATCCTTCTCCTTTGAAAAACCATATACCATTTGTGTGATCTGTGACTCAATGGAGTCAATCCAATCCTTGATTCTTTTGGTGGAATTTGGCCATTTCAAACAAAATTGATAGAATGTACTAACTTTATCTATGCATTCCTTAAATGTCTTCAATTTCTCCTACAACTTGTGTGCATCAACAAACCGATTAGATTCTTCCACCATTATTTTATCATTATCTTCATCAATGCCTCTTTCTTTACCTCTGGTAAACTATCCTAAATAGTCTTTATAACATCATTGGTAAAAGCATAATGTTGTGTCACACTTTTATAAAGGAAGTGGCCAACATAGCTAAAACTGTTTAACTTCAACTGCATAAAAGTGACATTTCTAAATTGAATTTCAAAATGATGTAAATTGATAAAATATAGAAATATTAATGAAATTTGTCTATTATTTTAAAAAAAAATTTATAAAAAAATTGACATTTGTGTTATATATTTAAAGATAGATTTTTTATTGCTGAAAAATGCTGAAAATTAGGGGTTCTAGTTGACGTCACTTAAAAAAATGAAAAAGAACTTATTATTTTATGATTTTAATTTTCCAAATAAAGGACATATATATGCAGTGTTAAAAAAAAAAAAATTAATTTGATGTGCATTTTTCTTGTAATAATATTTTAAAGTCGGACATAGCTGAATTTGGTAGTTTTCATGCGGTGTCACCTTTTGTCTACTAAATTTATGATTATCAAAAAAATTATATGCTTTTGGAGAAGATTCTCTCATCTAGTGAAGAATATAATTTTAAATTTTTTTAATATCATTTAATTTTTTTTTTAATTTCTAATTAGCTTCTTTTTTAACTTAAAAAACCTACTCGCAATGTCTAATTAATAAAAAATATTAAAATTAATCAAATACTAAAAAAAATATGTCTAGATTTGTGACTTTGAGCTCTACAAAAGGGTTTTTTTTTTTATTTTTGTAAAAAACTATTTTTCCTTAAGAAAAATTGAGTAGAAGTGAAAAGTTCTAGAAATACAAACAAAATAGGTGATTTGGCTGCTACATCACCAGCCACATAGGTGAGTTTGATCAAACTCAGTCTAGCGCAACTCAGTTCGATTGAACTGAGTTTGATCGAACTATTTTGAATTGTTTTAAAAAAATTTAAGCTCAAGCGCTCATAAAAACTGGGATAATGTAGCCAAAAGTCCAGTCGAACTCTTGACACCATTGAGGTGCCACGCTAGCGACACAGGGTGCGACGTGGCTAGGTGGTAGTCTGGCCGGACTGAATCTGGTCAGACTTAGTCTGACCAAACTCAGTCTGGTTGGATGACCCCAAGTTAGCCCCAAGTGCGACATAGTTTCATGCTTTTGCCCCATCAATCAACCCTGTCTTCTCTAAGTGATTCTATAGTAACTCCTTTCTATAGAAGAGTGCAAGACATCTTCAAATTGTAACTTGTGTAAGGGAAACATGTTAGATAGGTCAATCTGCAATGCCTCCCACATTTGCATTCTATCATTTTCTTTATTTTGATATGAGAATGACTCTCTATACATGTTATATTTTGACTATGTGTATATAAAATTATTTTGGATTGGCACCCATTAGGTGCATCCTTCTTACAGCTAGATTCTTTTATTCATATTATATCACTGCTAATTTTGATAGTAGGTTATATTTATAGTTTTAGTGATGGACATATATGCATGATGACTCTACAATTATGTGAAATGAAGATATATGATGATGTTTGGATTATATTATGAGGATGCTTTGACTATATTGTCTATGGTGTGTTTATGTGATTGTTATTTGATGGTATTATGTTGAATCGATGAGATCTGATATTACTAACCATTCTTGTTCCCTCTGCAATCAATCTTCTAGAGTTACCTTTTCTAATCTCACAAACCTTATCATGAAATGTAAGCCGATTTCCTTTACTACACATCTGACTAACACTAAGTGTTGGATTGTTGGGGAGATTGTTGGATTTGGTTATTATGATTGCTACTGCTAGGATATGTTGTTGTCATTGATGTCAACATATTCCTATGATTTATTTCAGTGAGTTTGGAAAGAGTTTCTGATCTGGTTTTGAAGTTTGGTTTTGCTGATCACTATTTTGCAGAATCCAGTATTTCTTTCAGTATATTCCAGTCTGATTAGTTCTTGTGTTGAGACTTTCGGATATTGTTTGGGATGATCTTGTGTATCTTCATTTCTGATGGTTCATGATTTTGTGCTCCACAGCTTATCTTTCTTCATGACAGTTGTCGATTGGTTTTGTTCTTGAGCTTTCTAGATGTTGATTGATGAAGATTTGAAAAGTGGCATTGGTACAGCTGTTCTGGATTGTTCTAACATGCTTACTAGTGTTTCCTAGTCATGTCCTACTTATTTTGGTGATCCGCATTGATCGTTGTGTGATTTTTTGGTGATTTTTGTGAACCGGTGATGATTTTCATGTTATGCGATATTTCTAGTGATGTAGAGTGTTGTGGTTGATCTTAGCGTGATTTACGGTGGATGTGATCATTTGGGAATTTGAATTAGGTCCATGTTATGTAATTTAAATCATTATATTGGTTTGATGATTGATCTTTGTATCGTGCAATATAATTTTTATAATTATGAGTTGAGGGTTGAGGGTTTAGCTGACCTTGTTATCAAGGTTGATGATTTGTATTTATAGGTGAGATACTTATGTAATTTAGGTGTCGGTATTGTGTCTAGATTATCAGAGAGAGGTGATTGTGCGAACAAGAGACTTATCATTCAGTGTAGTGTTGAGTTGTGATTGGTGTTGCAGAGCAGACTATTGTTCTTAACCGAAACTGTCATCAGTCATTTATAGATGCTATCATTGCAGTTCATTTCTTCTGGATTGTAGTATGAATCATATTGTAAGTCAGTGAGACTTCCCTAAGGGTTGTAGCCTCTCAGGCATATATCTTTTGAGCAACGAGCTCTAGGTAGTGTGCCTGAATGTATGTGCATTCCCCATTGTAATATTTTCACATACTAATGTAGAGTATCATCTTATATTGGGTAGGTTCCCACCATGGTTTTTCCCTTAACCGGGTTTTCCACATCAAAATCTTGGTGTTGTGTGTTGTATTGTTAATTTTCTTATCTGATTCATTGTTGTATTTTATCAGTTTATGTTTTGAAATTTAATTTTTTTTTAATCCGGTGAAGATTGATTCACCCCCCCGTCTCAGTCTTCCTTCTTGGTTGCTGCTAACAACTGGTATCAGAGAAAGATCCTCCAGTAGAAGCTTAATCACTTGAGGAGATCCGGGATGGCATCTCAAGGTATTATTTTCAAGAAGGATAGTATGAGGTTTGATGGAAATAACTATACTATATGGAAGAGCCAGATGGAGGTGCATTTGAAATGTCTTGGAGAAGATTACTGGAATATTTCTAAGAATGTCTATGTTGTTCCTCAGAATGGACTGTCCACTCCTTATGAGGTTAAGGAAGCAAAATATAACATCAGAGCGAAGGAAGCATTGCTTAGTGCCTTGACTGATTCTGAAATGGCAAATGTTATGGGACTTCAAACCACACATGAGATCTGGGAGAATCTTGAGATCCTATATGAAGGTGATAGCCAAGTGAAAGTTTCTTAGTTGCAAATCTTGAAAGGAAAGTATGAGACACTGAAGATGGGAGATGATGAGAACATAAATTCATACATGGCTAAAGTGAATGAACTTTTCCTTGGTATAAGGAATGTTGGTGGAAATATTGAGGAAGATGAGATTGTTGCTAAAGTGTAGAGATCTTTGCCTCCTACTTATAAACATAAGATCTCTACTATTGATGAGATCCAGAGTGTGACTATAGTGACAAGAGATGTGTTGATTGGAAAACCTTCTGCATTTGAGCTAAGAAAATTTGGAGAATCACATGGAAAGTCTGAGACTGCATTTAAAGCATCAACATCGGTATCCAGTAAGTAGAAGTATGATCCTGATGAGTGTAGGATATCTAGATATGAAAGAGAAAGAAGAGAGATAGTGGAGCAAGAAAAAGATCTTGATGAGCTTGAAGCATTGATTGCTCAGAGATTGCCTAAAGGTGCCAGTAAGTATGATGGAAATTTTCCCTTGAAATGTTTTTCTTGTAATAAGATAGGACATTTTGCTTCTAGATGTCCGGAGAGAATGGCTAAGTATGACAGACATGATAAGTTTGATAAGTATGATAGCAATGATAGATATGAGAAGCATGAAAAGTATGATAAGCCTTACAAGTCTAACCAAAAGTCTAGGAAATAGAAGAATGTTATTATGTTGCAGATGATGAATCAGAAGGAGATGAAGTTGTGTTAATTCTCATTAAAGAAGATAAACCTATACCTGGTGATTCCACAAGTTGTTTTGTTGAGGAGAAATCTTTGGCCACTAAGGTAGAAGAAAAGAGTGTATGGGTGATTGATAGTAGTTGTTCACATCATATGACTAGTGACAAAAGAAAATTTGTAAGCATGGAAAGGTATGACAGTGGAATAGTTAGATTTGGAGATGACAAAGCCTATGTAATCCATGGGAGAGGTTCTATTTCTTTTGACGGTAAACATAACACTAATGATGTCTTGTATGTTGAAATTTTGAAGCATAATCTTTTGAGTGTTGTATAGATGGTTGATAAGGGTTATGATCTACAATTCAAGGATGGTAAATGCAATATCTTGAATGCTTGTGGTATAGAGATTGCATCTGGGATTAAGACTGGAGGTAACATTTTTCATTTGAATGCTAGTGAGAAAAGTTGTTTGATTGCTAAGATAGGTGAGAGTTAGTTGTGGAATAGAAGGATGTGTCATGTAAACTTTGATTCATTGATTAAGATCGGTTCTACACAAGCTGTTAGAGATCTACCTAAAATTGTTAAACATGTTAATCTAGTATGTAAGGAGTGTCAGTTGGGTAAGCAAACATGGATTTATTTGAAAAGAAAACCTTATTTATCTGATGGATTGCTGGATCTTGTGTATACTGACCTATGCGGACCAACAAATCTTAGAAATATGCAAGGTGATAGATACTTTATGTTGTTAATTGATTATTATTCTAGAATGATGTGGGTTGTATTTTTGAAGGAAAAATCATAAGCATTTGAGAAATTTAAGATATTTAAAGCTAAAGTTGAAATTGAGTTTGGATTGAAGTTGAAGTCTAAGATCTGATAGAGGTGGATAATTTTGTTCCAGTGAATTCAAATCATTCCATGAGATGCATGGAATTAGAAGACAACTATCTGCTCCTAGGACTCCACAACAGAATGGGATTGTTGAAAGGAAGAATCATACTATTTTGGATGCTGCAAGAACCATGTTGATTGAAGGAAATGTTCTGAAGCTCTACTCGAGAGAAGCTATTAGCACTGCAATTTATGCATTCAATGGAGTTCATTTCAAAGGTGATACTGGTAAGACCCCTTATGAGCTTTGGTTTGGTCATATTCCTATTGTGCAATATTTCAAAGGTTTTGGTAGCAAATGTTATATTAAGAGAGATGAGGATCTTGGAAAGTTTGATTCTAGAAGTGATGATGTATCCTTTTAGGATATTCCACAAAGAGTAAATCCTACCAGTGCTATAACAAGAGACTGAGAAAGATAGTTGAGAGTGCAAATGTGAAGGTGGATGAGAACCTCAGGAAGGAGATTAGAGCTTATGATTATGGTCAACATGTTGTTTTAACTCCTATTTAGTTTGAAGAGCCTAAGAAGAATGATCCAGTAGAAACTATTAATCTTAATGTTGCTGATGTTGGTGATGATGTGCAAGAACTTGAGGGTCAGAACAATTAGAATACTTTGAGGTATGTTAGATTGAATCATTATAAGAATTAGATTATTGGTGACAAGAGTAAAGGTGTGATGACTAGAAGAAAGTTAGATGTAAAAGAAGTATGTCTAATTTCTAAAGTTGAACCTAAAGATGTTGTTGAAGCCTGTAAAGATGAAAACTAGATAAGAGCCATGGAAGAAGAGTTGGATTAGATTGAAAAGAACAACACTTGGGAACTTGTGCCTAGATCATAACCCTTATCAACCATCTGTCCAACACAAATATTATGCTTCACTCCTTCAACATACAAAACATCATCAGTGTTATGCTTACCCTAAAAAAAAATTGATCCTCTCCCACATATTACATACTCTTTGTCATCACCAAATCTAACTATTCCACCATCATACCTTTACATGCTCACAAATTTTCTTTTATCATCGGTCATATGATGTGAACAACTACTGTTAATCACCCATTCACTATTTTCTTCTACCTTTGCAACCAAAGCTTTCTCCTCAACATGATAGCTAGTGGAATCAATAGGCACAGGTCTATGTTCTTTAATGGAAATAAACACAACTTCATCTCCTTCTGGTTCTTCATATGTAACACCTGCATCTGCAACATAATAACAGTTCTTCTGGTTCCTAAACTTCTGGTTAGATTTATAAGGCTTATCATACTTCTCATATCTATCATTCCTATCAAACTTATCATGTCTGTCATACTTAGCCATTCTCTCTGGACATCTAGAATCAAAATGTCCTATCTTATTACAATAAAAAAATTTCAAGGGAAACTTTCCATTGTACTTACTGGCACCTTTAGGTAATCTCTAGGCAATCAATGCTTCAAGATCATCGAGTTATCTTTCTTGCTCAGCTATCTCTCTCCTTTCTCTTTCATATCACACTCATCAGGATCATATTTCTACTTACCAGGCATAGATGTTGATGCCTTGAATGTTGTCTCTAATATTCCATGTGATTCTCCAAATTTGCTTAGCTCAAATACAACAAGTTTTTCAACCAATACATCTCTTGTCACTGTAGTTACATCTCTGTATTTCATCAATAGCGGCAACCTTATGTTTATAAGTAGGAGGCAAAGATCTCAACACCTTAGCAACAATTTCATCTTCTTTAATCTTTCCACTGGCATATTTGATACCAAGGACAATCTCATTCACCTTAGCCATGTATGAATGTACGTTATCATCATCTCCCATCTTCAATGTCTCATACTTTCCTTATAAACTCTACAACTTAGTAACTTTCACTTGACTATCACCTTCATACAGGATCTCAAGCTTCTCCCAGATCTCATGTGTGGTGTAAAGTTCCATAACATTTGTCATTTTAAAATCAGTCAGGGCACTGAGTAATGCTTCCTTTGATCTGATGTTATATTCAACTTCCTTAACCTCATCAGGATTGGATGGTCCATTTAGAGGAACAACATAGGCATTCTTAGTAATCTTACAATAATCTTCTCCAAGATATTTCAAATGCACCTCCATTTATCTCTTCCATATAGTTTAGTTGCCTCCATCAAACCTAGAACTGTGCTTCTTGAAAATAATAACTTGAGTTGCCAATCTAGATCTCCTCAAGTGATTAAGTTTCTAAATGAGGATCTATCTATGATACCAATTGTTAGTAGAAATCAAGAAGGAAGATTGAGAGGGGGAGGGGGGTGAACTAGTCTTCACTAGATCACAACAAATATAATTCCAAAACATAAACTGATAAACTGCAATAATAGATAGATAAGAAAATTAACAACACAACACATAACACCAAGATTTTGACATGGAAAACCCAGTTAAGGGAAAAACCACATTGGGAACCTACCCACAGTAAGATGATACTCTGGAGTAGTATGTGAAAATATTACAATGGGGAATGCACATGCATTCAGGCACACTTCCTAGAGATCACTGCTCAAAAGATATATGCTTGAAAGGCTACAACCCTCAGTGAAGTCTCACTAACTTACAATATGATTTAGACTATAATTCAGAAGGAATGAACTATAATGATAGCATCTAGAAGTGCCTGATGACAGTTCCAGTTAATTACAACTGTCTACTCTGCAATGCCAAACACACCTCAACACTTCGCAAAATGATAAATCCTTGTTCACACATTTACCTCTCTCTGATAATGTAGACACAATACCCAAACCTAAATTATAGAAGTATATCACTTATATATAGAAATCATCAACCTTGATAACAAGGTCAGCTAAACCCTCAACCCTCAACTCATAATTACAAAAATTACATTACATGATAGAAAGATCAACCATCAAACCAATATTATGATTTAAATTACATAGCATGGACCTAATTCAAATTTCCAAATGATTCCATCCACCAGAAATCCCTCCAAGATCAACCACAATATGCTACACCACCAGAAATACTGCATAACACGCAAATCACCACTGGTTCATAGAAATCACCAAAAAATTTACAACGATCAATGTGGATCACCAAAACAAATAGGACATGACTAGGAAACACCAACAAGAACATTAGAATCATCCAAAATAGTTGCACCAATACCTCTTTTCAAATCTTCATCGGTCAATGTCTCAAAGCTCAAGAACACAACCAATCAACACCAACTGTCACGAGGAAAGATAACTTGCACCAAACCAAATCATGAACCATCTTAAATGAAGATACACAAGATCATCTCAAACAATAATCCATAGTCTTAGCATAAGATCTGATCACATCGAGATATACTGGAGGAAATACCAGATTTTGCAAAATAGTGATCAACACAACCAAACTACAAAACTAGACCAAAAACACTTCCCAAACTCATAGGAATATGTTGACATCAGTGACAACAACATATCCTAGCAGAAGAAATGAACAACCTAATCCAACAAGGGTAACATTTATAATGACCTGTCAAAAGGATAAGGTCTAAGATCTTCCATAGTGTAATTCTTTTTCTCTTTACTTGACTACATTGTCACCATTTGCCTTTGTAGATTCTAAACTTGCTAAGACAAAACCTCTATTTGTGTCAAGGGTACACTAGATGTGTATGTATTAGACACATATGGTGGAGTTGTTATATAGACGGGTATTGTTGAAGACATTGCTTGATTGTGGAGTTGTGAGTTGAAACCTCTACTAGGTGTCATAAAGTAGGCAAATTGTGATCTTGTATTGGATTGAGTAGACCTAAAGGGATTGGTAGATGCTTGTTGTGTTGAGCTTGAACACTAAGAGTAGATCCTGTAGATACTGTTGTCTCCACTTGTGAAGTATTTTCCAACTATGCATCGACCATGGAGAGTGTTTGGAATGTAGCAGATGTGGTTTTTGAGATTTGTGTTGAAGCCATGGTAGCTTGTGTTGATGTAGTTTTAGCAACACTTTGCATTGAATTTGTTGTTGTTGTTGCTATCTGAGTTGTATTTTAGTTTAGAGTTACCCCAGGTGGCAAGATTGCAGAAATGTCAATATTCGGGGGTAACTTTGCTCCATTTTGGATCAAAAGAGAGAGATACCTATATCTGAAGGGTGGAGCTGAGGGAAAACACCTAATTGCTAAGATCTTTATAGATGAAATCATCTTTAGGGGAGATGATGAGATGAGCAAAAGCTTTGCAGACCAAATGAAGAAAGAATTTGAGATGTCCATGATTGGCGAGATAAATTTTTTTACTAGCCTGCAAGTCTCTCAACTAAAAAATGGCATCTTCATCAGTTAGACTAAGTACATTAGGGAAATTCTGAAAACTTTTGGAATGGACGATTGAAAAACTATTGGAACTCCAATGGTTACAGGCTGTAAGCTGTCTAAATATGATGAGGCTGAAGAAGTGAATGAGACACTTTACCGATCCATGATCGGTAAGTTGCAATATGCAGTACATAGAAGACCAGACATAACACAAGTTGTTGGCTTGGTTGCCAAATTTTCTAGAAATTTGAAAGAGACTCACATGGTAGCAGTCAAAAGAATATTCAGATACCTAAAGGGGACTGATGAGTATGGCCTTTGGTATCCATGTAAGGGAGACTTTAGTTTAAGTGTCTTCAATGACTCATATTGGGTTGGGAACATTGATGAAAGAAAGAGCACTAGTGGAGGTGCATTCTTTCTCAAGACAGGATTATATCTTGGAAAAGTAAGAAACAAAACTACATATCTGAATCCACAATTAAGGCTGAGCATGTAGCTACTGCAATCAACTGCACATAGATAGTTTGGATCAAGCAGCTATTGGAAGGAATACAAGAAAAAGTGGTTGGACCAGTAGTGATTCATTGTGACAACACTAGTGCTACTAACATATCCAAGAACCCGGTGATGCACTCCAAAATGAAGCACATAGCCATAAAATATCACTATTTAAGGGAACAAGTTCAGGAAAAGGAAGTGATGTTTGAGTACATACAAACAAAAGAGTAGGTGGCTGACATCTTCACCAAGCCACTATAGAAGACACCTTTGACTATCTCAAAGGTAAGTTGAGTGTTATGCCCCTCCATTCAGTAAAGTAAGCAAACATGGATCTACATCAATCTAGTATGATTTCAAGTTTTTTTCACAAAAGAAAGACTAGATTGATGAGTGTGGACTACTCCGGTTAGGAGGAGTAGTCTTGTTAGTGTACAAAAAAGACTCTTTGGCATTGTTTTCAAAGGGGGAGATATGATTAGAATACTTGAGCATTGGTAAGTAGTGATTGAGCTCAAGTTGTTGTATTAAAGTCTTACCAGTGACAGGGGGAGATATTCATTACTCAGGACAGAAGTAATGACCAGACTGGTACAAAGATGAAGGAAGTAAAAGAACATGCAACTAATTAGCTAGATTATGAAGTGTTTGCCATCAATGTCAAAGGGGAAGATTGTTGGATTGTTGGCATTGACAAAACCGGTCAATCCAGAGAACTGATATATGTGTTAAGATCTGTCATTGATGTCCAACACTTACTAGTGAAGACACTAACTAGTGAAGTGGTATAAGTAGAGTGGTGTTTGTCAGTAAGAAAGAGTGATGACTTACAAACACATGGAAACAACATCGGTAATGAATGATCAAAGGTTCAATTAGCTCAAGGAAAGATATGTTGGCATTTTGGCATTAAGTTGTCATTGATGTCAATCGGTTTGGCAAGGTCACTGGTAAGTAAGAAGGGGTGACTGATATGATGGAAATCCACATGAGAGTGAGTAGACAGAAGGAAGGCTTATGAGTAAGACATAAACCAAGATAAAGGTTGTGTGTGTGTTAGCATGTTGAGTGGCAACTGGTAGAGCAATAAACTAGTCTGGTAGTTGGTTGTCTATTTATGATGAAGAGGCAAAATGTTAAAGTAATCACAATCCACCAGAGGTGAAGATGTGCTATCAGTGTAGTGTTCACTACCAGTTAGTAGAAGGAGTAGGTATCACCAGTAAAGGCATGTACCGGTATGAGTTTGCCGAATGTTCAAGTATGAACTCACTGTGTGTAAGTGAGCTAAGTGATTTACCATTGTGATGCAATGTGGAGCTGAGGTTGCAAACATGCAAAGATTGGTGAAGCCTCCATCGACATGGTCATTGAAATAGCTAGTTGACATTAATGAAACAACCATAAATCATAGGATTGTAACTGACTGATACGGCTCAAGGAAGAAAGAATAGCAGAGGAAGATCAAGGAGTAGTTGGCACTTGGATCAATATGAAGGAAATCAAAATGCAAGAAGACCTCAAAAAGGAAATAGCTGAGTGCTTTATGAGTTGATAGATTTCAAGGTAGAAAATCATGCATGAGATTGCTATCTTTGGAAACTATGCATTGGATAATGAAAACGTGTATAGATGCATTCCTGGAGTACAAGTGATCAATCCAAGACAAACTAGATCAGATCTCATGAAGATTATTTTGGGTAAAGAAACCCTAACCGCTCAGTGTTTGAATGCATTCTTGGTAGGATACCATGGTGATAAATAGATGAGCTCGAAATAGAGCAAAGTGATGCTGGGAGAGAAGTGAAAGAGAGCTTAAGTGTAGAGCAGAATCATTTTGGCTTTAGAATTTATTCTAAAAAAGTTGTAGAGTGAGTGAGAAAGTAGACCGATGAGAGGGTTTAACTGGCAGTGATTGAGTACCGATATATTTGTAGTAGGTACAATAGTTAAGCAAACCGGTGAGGTGTGATAGAGAAAGACAACATCCAAGTGTGACATAGTATCTTGTAAGACTATGAGAGAGAGAGAGAGAGAGAGAGAGATAAGAGAGGCCAAGAATCAAATAGAGCGATCTCATAACTGGCAGTGTGAGATCCAGTGGAGAAGAAAAGACTATCAACCGACAGTAAGATAGTTGAACAAGAGTTGCAGAATTCATTTGCAACAAGAAGCCTTAACTATATCTAATTTGTATTTCAACATATATACATAGCCAATTTGGAGCTTGGTGAAGGGATTGGTGCCCTAAATATTTGTAATCTAGTGTTTTACTTGTGAGGCTAGATTGGAGCAGTAGTCTCTAGCAGCATTTCTCACCAAGGTTTTTCCCATATTAGTTTTTCCTCGTATATCTGGTATTATGGGTTGCATTTATGTGATTGATCTCTTTTGTTTTCCTTTTTCTTCATCGGTTTGAGTGTTTAGTGCTCAAGTTAGAAAAAGGTATTTTGAAGTTGCTTTGAAAAGTCAAAAAGTTTAGGAACCACTAATTCACCTCCCTCTTAGTGGTACTCTATGTTCAATAAGATAGACTAAGCCAACCAGTCTATCATTTAGAAAGATCGGTCACTCAGATGATGATGAGGTCACAAAAGGTGACTCAGGCAAGAAAACTTGAAGTTGTATGTGAACCGAAATCTCATTGGAAAATAGGGGAAGAGACTTGATGCTAGCACTACAAACCAGCAATCAAATGATGAACTGGTAATATAGAAGTGCAATGGCATACTGGTACACCGATATGATAGAAGGAAGACATGTGATCACCATAAATCTCAAAGTGGTGATCGGTTATTCAGTTGCGGTGGCAAAAGATGAGTTGGTGAGTTTGGGTCTATGCCAAATCATATGTTGGTAAGGTAAATTTAAGTTATCATGCAGTCAAGCATAATTACCTGTGGAATTTCTGGTTGGAACTTAATTGACTGAACATGACCCAGAAATTACTATATTTGGAGGATGCGGTGGAAGAATTTTTTTGAACACTTGGCAAGAATTGTTGGAAGGCACGTAGAGAAAGAGTGGGATATTTTGAATTTGAAATATTCTAAAATACATGATTGCTTTAATTAAGGGAACGCCTGAAAGTGTCAGCAAAAAATGTATAAAGTGTTATTGAATTCATTCAAAAAGTTCTGATTGTGAAATTTGCAACAAGCCTAACTTGTTGAAGACAATCCAAAGTGAAGAGCATAGTGAGAGGAAGTGCTAAGAGGTTTTAGCACAGTAGAGTGTGTTTGAGGTAGATAGGCAAAGTACAGAGCCAAAGGATAGAGAACTGACAGAGTGGAGAGCTAAAGGTTAGAGGATCGACAGAGTGCAGTGCCGAGAGATAGGTGATCGACTGAGTGAAGAGCCGAAGGTGTAAGAAGAAAATAGGTGTTGTGCAGAGAAGACACAACTGGTGTGGATTGAGTGTGATGCATATTGAGATCTGATCAAGCTATCAGTAGCTAATTTAGTAGATCATCCATCTATTGTTTTCTAACTACTGCAACATAAATCCCTTAACCAGGTGGACTTTAATAGGTCCCTTTTATACAATCCCTTAACCAGGTGACATCTTAATTGATGTTCTTAAGTCTTTTAACCAATCTACATTTAACAAGGTAAAGGCACTAACCAGCCTTGAACAAAATCCCTTAATCAGGTGGCACCTAACAGTGTCTTTGTAATCTCCTAATAGGGATGGCTCCTTACAAGGTGTACTTGAGAAGAGTACAAATTTTGTGAGTTCCTACTCACACCGTGGTTTTCTCCCATTTGGGTTTCCATGAGATAACTTCTTGGTGTCACTGTCACCTTTTCATGATTGCATATTTTACTTCAGTGATTAAGTATATTGTTGGATATTAGATGAATGCAGATTTAAGTTAAAATTTTTAATTGAGAAATTTTGTTCAGGTGCTGATTCACACAAGGGATTGTAGTCAAGGCATCCATTCGAGTGGCCATAATCAACAATGTTTTCCACTCCGTTAAAGGAGGCCTCCCAGCATATAGAGGTTACACTCTATAGGTTTTTATGTGCCACACGGGCACTAAAAAAGACATAACACTATTATGGTAGCATGTAACACTCATCGCTTGCAACTTTCATCACAAACGCATATGTTTATAGTGGCTTGGAAGAGCTTGGCTTTAGCCCATTGCTAGTTGGGTTGTTCCCTTGCACTAAGCCTTAAGGGCTTCTTGAAAGGCAGGCCCTCTAAAGGTTAAAGCATGTATAACATCTAAAAGAAAACATGGAAAACACTTGTTCATTAACCTTTAGAAATTGAAATGTTCTCTAAGTTACAAAACACAAATAAGTGTATTAAGTATAATGCTTTGACCACGTCCTGCACCATATGAATTAGTAGTTTGCACTTTAAACTTTGACTTGTGTTTTCCACAGAACTACCAACAATGTTAGAGACTCAAGAACTATAAATCACCATCAAAATTAATCCATCAAAATTTTGATTCTTTGACCTCTTAGATTAATCTATGTGAAACTTGTCCAATTTACCACCCTAGATTAATCTAGATGAAATCTGCATGAATGCAATATTACTTTACTGTCCTAAATTAATCTAGATGAAGATTGCATGAAGGCAATATTAATTTACCATCCTAAATTAATCTATATGAAGGTTGCATGAATGCACAATTATTTTACCAACCTAAATTAATCTAGATGAGAGTTGCATGAATGCAAGATTAATTTATCAATCTAAATTAATTTAAGTGAAAGTTGCATGCATGCTTTGAAAAAAAATTCTTTTTACAATAGCAAAATTAAAAATGTCATAACTTCTTCAATATTTATCCAAATCACAAACTGTAAAATAATTTGGAAACGTGAGAATAATACCTAAAAATCCTAGAAATAAGTCGTTCTAGTTATGCACGTAAATTATCTTGTGATCAAATGATTAGGATGGTTTTAGAAGAAAGATTTACAATTTCTCCAAGAAAAATCTACAACTTCACAAAACTTCAAAAAATATTAGATCCAACTAGCTTCATGTCGAGTTCACCAAAAAATGTAACTAGGAAAATGGAATAAGATTCATAACACATAAAAGCCAACCGCAAAGGTAAAATGTTATGAAATATAATCCTAATACATTCAATGGATGTATGGAAACAAAACATTTAAAATAAATGCAAACCAATGCAAATGATCCTTCCATTCCCTTCCATTGTTCTTCTTTCTCCTTCAAATTTAATGTTGATCTCACCTACAAATGCAAGTGTATTTAAAAGCAAGATGATAAGATGATAAAATGATTTAGACAACATAAGGATACTCGAAATGTGGTTGTCGAAAATGAGCAATGAGAGCTCAACTTATAGACAAATTGATGATTATTAGAATGGCTAAGATTGATTTGAGACTGAAAATAATCAATGGACAAGATTGAGTGCACAATAGACCTAACATTCAGGGAAGGATGAAGATACAAGAAAGCAAATGAGAAGATATTATGAAAATAAATAATAAAATCTTTAATTATCTTCTCATAAATACCAAATTAGCAAGTTGAAGAGATAAGGGAGATAAAAATTAGAAAGTGGAAGAGATAACTGGGGTCATAAATAAATAAATAAAATTTATTTATTTCACCCACACATGGTAATTAAATAAATTAAAAAAAAAAATTAATTTGAATAATTTGGAGAAGGGGATTAAATAATTAAAATAATTATTTAATCATGGAGGAATAATTAGCTTAGAATAAATGGATTAAATAATTAAGAGAATTATTTAATCAAAGAAGAACAGTTAGGATTAGCCGATTAAGATCAAGATTAATTGATTAGAAAGAAACAATGAACATTAATTAAATAATGAAGATTATTGAATTAATGGTTGAGAAGAACAATAATTAGATACTTAAGAAATATTTAATTATAGAAAAGTGGAAGAAGAAAATTAGTACTAATTAAATAATTAAAATTATTTAATCAGTTTCGACAAAAAATGCTAGTAAAAAGTGTCATCAAAGACTTAGGACAATTTTAAGTGTCTACACTCATCACCTCAATAGTAGGGAAGAGAGTGGTGTGGTTAAAATTACTCTAAAGTGATGTGTGAAGGAAGTGGATGGGAGGAGGTGAATAAATACAACATGGATATAGAATGATTGGGGGGATGGATGGTGAAATAGTAGTATGGTGAAGGGTTGGTAGAAAATTACTCTATCAAAGTATGACTTGATGGGATTGGTGGATGACGTAAGATGATTTTGTAATTAGTATACGTATAGATGGTGGATTTAGCTTATTTACCATGGCACTTGATAAAAAGTATTCATCAAGTTAATTTCCCATTGTGCCACAAAGTGGTTTTCACTAATGGAGAAATATTTTTTCTTTACTATTTTTATGATCTTTTACCTTTTGTTTTTTTGAATTTTGACATTTGATTGATTTTTTTAGATTTTTATCATTTAAAAAAAAATTGGGATACCTTGATGATTATGAATAAAATTTATTGAGATGGATGATATTCATGGATTCATCAAAGGTTTTTCTTGTGGGTGTAGCAAGCTAATAGGCTAGAGATCCATACTTTGCAGTGATAATAAAGGGCCCTAACCAATTACACCTAAATTTCACTTTCTTCTTTTGGTCCTAAAGATTCCATTGATTTTCCTTACGTACAAGGTCACCAACTTTGAACTTACATGTTTTGACCTTCTTGTTGTAATTGAGGCAAAGGTGACTCTGATATGCATGAAGGTGATTCAAAGTACTAAGGTGCCACTCATCTAATAATTGAAGCTCTTGAAGTCTTGCATCCCTATGCACTTCGTCAAGGAAAATGTTTTGTAATGATACCTTTAGTGAGCGGATCTCAATCTCAACTTGCATGATTGATTTGGAACTAAAGACAAGGGAATATGGAGTGTCTCTTATTGGTGTGCAAGTGCTAGTGCAATAAGCCCATAGAGTAGGATTGAGTTGTTAGTGCTAATTATTGCTAGCTTTGTTAATTATATTTGTAGACACATAAAATTAATTAAATTAATATTTAATTCTCCACATAATTAATTAATTTAATTGTGTTGGTCCCTTTCTTCCTAAAATTAATTAAATCAAATTTAATAATTTTATCACTATGGTCCTACAATTAATTTATCAAAATTAATTATTTCCCATTCTTCTAAAGTCATCTCAATCATTAATTCTTCTAAATTCCTCTTAGTTAATTAATTCTAATTAATTAACTTAAGTCATGTGATTCTTACAAATCAATTCTCCTAATCCTCACTTAGCCTAATTAATTCTTCTAGAAGCACGGCTATCATTATTCCTCCAGCGTTAAATTCCTCCACTCATTCTCTCTCCTCATAACTTTCCCGCTTGCTGGTGCAGAGACACCTAAGCACACAAGCATGTCAAGAGGTCAAAAGTTATAATATGAGCAATTTTATTGTATTTGAGTCATTCATAATGTAATAAGGTTATTTGAGTCCATTGAATAATAATATGTAAGGCTAAATGAGCCATTTTGTCCAAAGATATCATATTTGGTCCATCTTGAAGTGTTAAAAGTGTCCATGTAAGGTTAGAGTCATTTATGTGAAAAATGCAAAAAATTGTAAAAATTGCAAAGTTGCAACATTGCCAAAAAGTGCAACAAAAGTGTAAGAATGTAATCCATTGGTCATGAGGTGGTTAGATTAGTTAGGAAGGAGTTGGAAATGGTTTATAAAATCATGTTTTGTCAAAATCAAGAGGGTAGAGCAGTTTGGAGGGGATTTGACAAAAATTATCCATGAAACCCTCAAACTGTCATGAGGTTTTAAGGAATCTGTGGCTGTCATGGATCCATGGAGGATCACATTTGGTGTGATTTTTATATGTATATTTTATTGAATGATATATTAATGAAATAGATCTCAGATGAATCCTTTCTTATGCATTTTTGTGGAGTATTTGGCAAGATATGTTTGTTTTTACAATAATTGTCAAAACCCTGCCAAGGGTTACCCGTTTTTGGGAAAATGCTCATAACTTTTGATTTAACCGCTGGATCTGGCTGAAACTTGGAGACAAATTATGTAACTCAGTAATCTAAATTCTAACTAAAGTGATTTTATTTGGGATCAATATTTAAAATTTTATTGATAAATGTTTGTTACAGTTCATGGTGAAAAGCAGACTAGTGAAGACAGTAGCAGTCCGACTGCAGCATTTGGTATGGTCACATGAGGGATCATAATGCAGAAATATTATATATGTTAGAAATTTCTTTGAATCCTCTTTCTATTGTTTTTTTTCTGACTTAATTTAGTTAAGAAGTGAATAATTTGTGATCATTTTGGTGAAAACGGTTTTTAAAGGATGAAACCCTGAACTAGGGTATTCCATGGCAAATAAGAATTTGTTCTCTCATGTTAAGGTGAATGTTATGATCTAAAATCTTGAATGAAGGTCTATAGGGATGTAATATAACCTTTTAAATTGGTTTGGTGTTGAGAAGAGTGGTTGATATATTTATATGACTCTTGATTCAAGTTTAAAGTCTACCCTTGAATGAAGGTTTGACGGTTTGTGATAGATGCTCTGCATCAAATTGGTATTAGAGCCCAAGTCCCTTGGAAACGTGGTTAAAATGACCTGGAAGAAAAATTTTGAGTGAAATTTTCACTTTTTTCTTCATCTTTACCTCTTTATGCCTCTTTATGTTGTTGCTTCCTTCTTTACAATTTTTGCATTTTTCACATAAATGACTCTCACCCTTACATGGACACTTTTAATGCTTCAATATGGACCAAATATGATATCTTTAGATAAAATGGCTCATTTATCCTTACATATTATGATTCAATTGACTCTAATAACCTTAGTGCATTATGAATGACTCAAATACAATAAATTTGCTCATATTATGACTGTTGACCTCCTGGTATGCTTGTGTGGTTAGGTGTCTTTGCACCACTTGCACTCTAATCACTCATTAAGCCATTTAATCAATCTCTTTAATCATTTGCACATCCCTAATCACCTTGATTATTTCAAATAAATTCAAATTCTTTGAATCTCCCCATGCCTCCTCTTCCCAAAGAATTTTTAATTCCTTTATACATTTAGTCTTCCCACACATCCTTTTATTTAGGAATTTTTAATTCCTTTTTCTCCTCCCAATGTACCTGGGAGCTCTTCCCCATGTAACTTGAAAATAAATGCCTTTATGTCATATTTCTTGAATCTCACACCTTGTCCTCTCAATCCATGTGCTCCATCTCAAATCGATCACAACCCTTCATTTTGAAATCAATCTTGGCCCTCCATTTTGACCTCCTCCAATCTATAAATTGTGGTCTCCTTTTGTCATTTCCATATCCACTTTTCATCTAATATTATATTATCCATCTGAGAGTCAAAATCATCCATCATGCCTTCATAATTCCCAAATCATCCCACACTTAGCCATTATCATCCAGCTCATCCATCTATCAAATATTATTCAATCTTGTTGTGAAGTGGAGAGAAATCCACATATCATCCATCAAAAGAGAAAATCAAAGTAGAGAAACAAGGGAACCTCTACTTCATCAAGCTCAATCTGAGGAATAAGTCAATATTTGTGAAGGTATAATGGTGTTTATTGAGTTTATTTGAAAGTTTTATGCATATTTGTATTCAAACTAACCTTATATCTTCATGATAGTTTTCCCTTCCCTCATTTTGGCATGCCTGATGGAACCCACATCTTGTTTTTCTACCAATTTGTCAATATTTTGTGTTTTTAGCACACAGGTTTCACTTTAGTGCCTCTGTCTCCAAATCAATGTGTCCGCCCCTTTTGTTTCAGCACATCTGTAGTGGATTAGTGCATCGGTTTCAAATTTTGAATTTTTGATCATCTTTTTTGTGCATATTTTTTATCGATCAGTGCGTTTGCCTATGAATCAACACTTTTGCTTCACTATTTTGATGCCTCCATTTGAAAAAATATTCCCACCTAACTTTCTTTTCAAAATTTTCATTACAAAACTATAAATCAATGCCTACGCATGTGAATCAGTGCCTGCACAGGCATCAAAACGCATGCGCTTAATGAAAAATCTTTGCGCTTAGCTTTTTCTTGAATTTTTCATTAAAAATTGTGAATTAAGTGCTTGTGAATGTGAATCAGCACCTATGCCTATGGATCAGTGCATGTGTTTTGACACCCAAGCAATTTTCATAAAATGAGCATAATGTTTTGCCTAGGTGTCAAATTTTCAAAATTCAAAATGAGTTGGAAACAGGACTCGAAGATCCAAAATGGGTTGTCAATAGATTTTTCATATCATTTTGCAAATTTTAGTTTAACACATTCAAATTCAAGCTTTATTTTTGAACTTTAAATGAACATAACTTTAGCATATGAGATCATTTTTCATTACTTTCTTTTTAAAAAATTATCTAGAAAATATAAGGAATCTAATTTTGTGATTATAAAATCATAAGGAATTTACTCATATTTATATCTTTATACTAATTATCTTATCTTTGTAGCCTCTTTGTTGGTCCAAGACAAAAAAATCAAACTACGAATCAGCTTTTGTAGAATGTTTGTCGAAGGCTTTTGGTTTTCCACTAAAGTAGATTTAATTCATGTATTAGATTAGAAAACACATATTTTAGGGTTAAAAATAATTTTTGCTTTCCATGTCTTTTTCACTTGCACGTGTGTAGGGTGGACCCATCATTATGCTTAGTATCCTCTCCCCTCACCTTTGTGGATCTTGGGTGTAAGAGAAAAGCGATTAACAACACCCATATTTTTCTTTTTGTAGTGAGGGTTATTCTTGATGAGGATTTGATCACCTCACAAGGGTATCTTGAATTGGGACACATCGCGGATATCAACTCTCATAGTGTGATCTCGAGCGTGTTTTTTGAGCCGCTATATAAATATGTCGGTCAGGCAGCTGAAAGTGCTAAGTGAGTTCGACGTATGTGGAGGCTCTCTCTGCACTGATAAGCTCAATTAGAGCCTTCAGTGGCTTGCTTCAAGAACCTATCATTGGATTGGTGATCCCTCAGTATTACACTAAGAACTTTGTTTAGTAGCCCAAAATCCCACATTCATAGTGCAGGGGATGTAGTTCATACCCCGAAGTTACCTCTCATGTACCCAGTAAAGATGAGATAGGAATTTCCTGTATAGTAGATCCTCAGATCTTTGGGGTAAGAGAATCTGGTATGCTCGAGAAGTGAGTGTGCTATAAGGGATAGCTAGTGCTACCAGAATCTCTATATGTTCACTTATTTGAGGTATTTCTTTTGTGAGGGACCTATTGAGTGGTTCCCATCTTCCAACCTAATTCATGGTGTCTTCAAGTGTATTCAATTGTGCTACACTTGTGAAATCAATTTGGGCTAATCTAGGCCCCCCCCATCACTTGCACACTCATCATTGAGTGGTATACTTGTCCAATGTGCTTGTCATTGTTTGATTTCTCTTGTCAATAATATATGACATCCAAAACATTCCCAAATTGACAAAACCCTTCAATTTTTATTTTGTCATTATCAAACCCATATTTTGTCATCTCCATTCGAGTCAAATCCCTAATCCATTTTCATCCATCTAAACAACCATGAATCCCCAACCAATATCTTTGGCCAATCATCAGTCTAGTGTTGGGTAGCCTTCCCCTTCTTCTTATCATCAATTCATTCTTCCATAATCATTTTCATTCCATCCTCAAGGAATTAGCTGATGAATACTAAAAGGGGGGGGTGAATTAGTATACCAAAAAATGTTGAATACATACTCTTAAATAGTTTAACAAATAACCGGTACAACAGATTCACTAATAAACTGGTTAAGATAAATGCAAACTAAATAGCAAATAAAGAATTCACCCACAAGAGAAAAATCACCATAACACAAGATGTTTTGACGTGGAAAACCAAATGGGAAAAACCACAGTGAGAAAAAAATCACAAGTAACTATCCGCAAAATAGAAACCAGACCGGTTAAGGTCAGACTGGTTAAGATCATACAATTGTTCTTCACTAGAACAAATCCTGTTAGGAAACTAGATCTCTATTAGGAGATAAGTCCTGTTAAAGACTACCTTGTGAGAGGATTTTAGATTCACCATTGTGAACCATCTTGTTAGAGGATTTACAAAGGCTTTGCTAGGCCTACCTAGTTAAGGGTTTCAGACTTGTCAAAGATATGAGTAATTAACAAGTAGATTATCTAGATACTAGCATAGTATGGTTGGTTAGATCCTTGATAGCTCATTGTTAATGCACATTTAGAATTACTTCAGTCTTCAATATCTCCACACTCTATTTCTTCATGCAAGCCTAATCTTCTCTTCTATGATAGCACATACAAACCCTTATCAACATCTAAAACCCTAGACATGATGTCCTTATAAAGGAGTCTAATTTCATGTCGGTCCAATAGGATTAAATTACAAGTTCCTAGGTTCAGTGCATCAGGACACATTTGGTAACATGGCACAAAATCACCGCCAAAGTGTCAGTGGATGATAACTCATCATAGAAATACCAGTTGGTAACTCATCACAGAGTAATACCGATTCATACAGTTTACCGATTATCGGTTGTCAAAAATGAAGACTGGAAAGAATGTTAACTATCGCTTTGTTCCTTTGTACCGCTTGAGATCCTTGAACCGCTTGAGGTCTTTATACTGCTTGAGGTCTTCAGTCAATTTATGATCGGTAAACAGCTTCTGCAAAACATCGATAGTCTGAAGACTGTAATACATAATACCGGTTGGAACAATTACCAATTGAGCATAACTCATACATAAAGAAAGTGATCACAAAACAAGTGTGTTTCCATCAATGACAATCAAAACATCATCAAAAATGCCAACAATCTCCCCCTTTGGCATTGATGGCAACACTTAGGAAAATTTTGACATCTAAGTGTTTTACAACAAAAATATTCCATAATCAAAATTACTCCCCCTAAGCATATACACTATCCCTTTTTGCAAAAAATACAATGTATACAACTCCCTTAAAGAGGTAACATGAAAGTATACATGAAATGGTAACATTCACCAGAATTTTAAATACTACTCCCCCTTTGCCAACAATGACAGTAATGCAAAACAACCCCTGTTTCCTTATATATATTAAAATAGAGTAAATGTTTATGACAATAAGGAATGAAACTTATCAAAAACAGATTTAAAATCTTGCATAAAAGTCTTCATGGCTAATGACCATGACTGAAGTAATGAGGTAGCAACCTCACTTTCTATTTGCATCTGAGATACCAGTTCTTCCATGGCATCAATGGTACTCATCTCTTGAGTTACCGTTAAGGCTTCCAGATTGAGAAAGCACTTCTGAAGTATTTGCAGTCTAGGTAATAAGACCAGTTGAAGCTCCTACAAATCTCTTATCTGGTTGCTAATCTCCAATTCTATCCTAGCAGACTGAAGTTGATACCGGTGAACTGTTTGCCCATATGAAGTGAAAGAATCATATGGCATCTTGGAGTTGCTTATGTACATCTACAAATCTGATTGGAGTTTATCCTTTTGTGTGAGCACATCATCGCAAAATAGATGGGGTTGGCTGATTTTGCTGAACAATAGTTTGCCCTCATCCATACCATCTCTTATATCCTTCTGTTGTTTCTGAAGTTGAGACCAGAGCTCATTTAGTTTCTTGACTAAGGCAGTGTTTAGTGCCTTATGATGCTTCTTCTATGCTTTTGCTTCAGCAAATTCTTCCAAGCATTGTACCTAGTCCTCTACAATGGTACATAGAAGTTTCAGTTTTGATAGAGGAATCGGTATTGGGGAGTTTAGTACCTAGAATCAAACTAGTGATGGTGTCAACCATAGTTTGAATGACATCTTGTTCCTTTTTCCTCCTCAATGTTTCCAATCTTTCTTGTGTAAGCTTTATGCTTTGCAGCAGCTCTGATTCATTTGCAGATTGGAGATTAATAGGACTAGAGATGTTATCCGGTTTGGCTTGACCATCGGTTGCCTTGGGAGTCTCTTCTTGTTTGGCTCTTTCTTCTTCCTTCTCCTCTGTGACTCTTTTCTTTTCTTCTTCTTTCTTCTTTTGGTCCTCTGCTTGTTTCTTCCTCAGTTCTTCCTTCTTCTTATCTTTTTCCTCCTTTTTCTCCTCTTCTTTCTTCTTCTCCTCTTCTTTCCTCTTCTCCTCTTCTTTCCTCTTCTCCTCTTCTTGTTTCCTCTTGTCTTCTGCTTTATTTTTCTCCTCCTCTTCCTTTTTCTCTTCCTCTTTCTTTTTCTCTTCATCTTTCTTTGCTTTCTCCTTATCAGCCTTTTCCTTATCCAATTTCTCCTTTTCTGCTTGTTCTTTATCCCGCTTCTCCTTCTTTGTGTTTTCTTTATCCTGTTTCTCCTTCTCTGTGTCTGGGGTGACATCTTCAACATCCAATGCATCAACATCAATAGTGTCAACCTATTTTGTAACTCTTTCTCCTTCACCATCAAATACCTCATCCGGTTTGGCTAAGGATAGGTTAGGGTCTTGTTCAGCCTTCTTGTTGGCCTCAGACACTTGATGTAACCAAACAACAGCTTTGGCATGTAAATGAGTGTCCTTCTCTACTTCAGAGGTTCTTCCTTCTAGCAGCCCAAGTCTTCTTCTTCTCATGAAGAAGAGACCTTTATGCGTGCCCATTATCTCAAATAATTCATAATTGGAGGCTTTAGGAAAGTATTGAGAAAATACATTCTCCCTTATTTCCTATTCTTTCTCAATGGCAATGCACTATTTGTTGTCCAAATAATTGTATAAAGAATCAAGTGTCACCGATCTAATTTTAGATGGCGACCGGTCATTAACACACAAATATTTTATCATTTCTTGCTCTACTTCTTCCTTCTCATTATTAGAGAAATCATCAAAATATTTTTTTAAGTCATCAAGCACCTTTCTCTTAATATTCTTTAAAGTCCTTTGACAATGTGTTAGAGGCTTGTAAGAAGAGATGTCTATATTTACTTGTGTTGATGATGTAGGTGCAGTACCGGTAGACTTAGCCTTCTTGCTTGATTGTTGGGTTTTCTTATGCTGCACTTCCGCTTTGGTATCCTCTGACTCTAGTGAGTTGTTTTTGGTCTTCTGCTTCCTTTCAAATACTTTAGTGGATGCAACTTCTTGTTTCTTCTTGATAGGTGACTGCTTGGTCACTTTAGGACTTGTTGAGGTAACTAGTGTCAATACCGATGGCACTACCTTGCCCTTTTTCACTATAGGATTTTCAACCAGTGTTATCCTCTCTAAGTGGGTGCCGGTTCTCTTTTTCTTAGCATCTAGAGGTGAGACAAGCAGGGTAGAGGAATACCCATCTAACATGTCATACATCACCTCATACCCCATAGGTTCTACTTCTTCCTTTCTTGGCTCTACCACTTCCATTATACATTCATCTACTTTTATAGTAAAGAAGATGTCCTCTTCATATTTCTTTACATTATCTCCAGATATCCTCTTCCTCTGGCTCATTTTCTACTTGAATTCATCAAAATATTTATTCAAGACCTCAGGATATCCGGTTCCCACCATTTGGAGACTTTCCCTAATTTGTTTAGTGACTGGTTGGTCAGTAGACCATTGAATATCACCAACTCCTGGGAAATAGCCTTGGAAATAGAAAAATAGGCTAACCAAAAGTTGTCCAAATCTGAACCTCAGAGCATTGTCCTGTATGATGGACTTTAGGTTCAGTAGAAGTTGTTTTTGCAAACATGTACATAGATCAAATGAGGTGTCTTCCTTGATCATTCTGTATGCGGCATTCACTACAACAACAGGGATAGAGTTTATTCGGCTAGCATAAAACACTTGGTAGCCAATCACCATGCAAGCATACTTGACCAAATCATCATTCATGGGATTGACAGTCATTCCTTGTTGATCACTCAAAGAACTAGTGAGCTTAGTCATTTTAGCCTTGATGACTTTCCTTAGGGCTAGCACCTCACCAATGTTGTGGAAACTGGTGACAGCATGAATTGCTTCAGGTTTTATGTCATGCGTCCTCTCAAGATACATTTTGTCACCATGAACTCTGCTTAGGATGATGCAGATGTGCTCGTCAGTGAACTCTTCAAGAAAATAAACAACATTATATAGTTTCTTCCTCTCTAGGATGTTGTATTCTAGTTTAATTTTCTTGTCATCCCCACAGAACAGACTTAGCTAGGAATGAATCACTAAGGATCCTAGGCCTTCCAATTTACAATCAATGTACCCTGAAATATCTTCTTCAACAATGACTCCGATAGGTATTTGGGACAGGGCATTGTATTTCATTTTCCTTTGAATAAATTCAGTTGAGTCCATAGGTACACTAGAACTGGAGTGTGATGCAGAAGCCATGATTAACAAGAATTTTGAGAAATACCTTCACAATTTTTAAATTTAGGGTTTGTCAATGCAGCTCACACCACACCACTTTAGTTGCTTGATTACCACTTAGTGTTCTTCACCGATAGGTTGAAAATATCTCTAGATTCTTCTGCAAGATTTGAATTCTCTCTGAATCGCAAGTCGAATCACCTTTTGTCATTTTGCTCTTGAAAATTTCTTCGCTCGTAAACTGATAAGTGAAAATGACATTAAGAATCCCTTTCAAACAAATTCTTCACCTACCATAATAAATGCTCCACTGCTAGGGTACAAACCCTAATTTTGCCTTTCACCGCTTCAAAAACTTCTACCAATTGATAGGTAACATATACCGATTTGATATGCAAGGTTTCATGGAAATTATGGAGTGGCTTATTAATGGTTACAAGAAAGGTGTGGATGAAAACAAAAAACTCTGCAATAGAATCTTGATTCTGGAAATCATCAATACTGGGGAAGGGAAGACCATGGTCAACTATATAGAGGACTTGAAAAGAACCATTGCCAAAGCTGAAAACATAAGAGATGCTTTCAACCCCAGGTTTGAAAAAATAGAGAAGGATTTGCTAGAAAGGAAAAATCTTGCTGACACTAACGACCAAACTCTCTCGGATATTGTTAGCAAAGTCGGCAAATTGAGGAGTGTCTAAAGAGGATTGGTGAACAGAGCCTAAGCATCCTGAAGATTTCAGCTAACAACACCAACACTCTCATTAGCAAACTGGATGAAGAAAAGGAAATCCTGGACATTGACCTAGAAACTGAAGGAACAGGGGAAGTTCAGGGCCCCAGAACCTATACTAGATGTAAAAAGAAGGATAAGAAACCTAACAAGGATCTAGAAGACCTTAAAGTTGTCGGGGCCACTTACAATGAGCTAGTGATAAAGGTGGAGGACCTGTTGAAGAAAATTACTGTGTAGCGCCTTCTTTGTTTCTCTATTGTTGTTTGTTTTGCTGTCCTTTTGGTTTGCTGGCTTTTTTGCCAGTATTTTTGTATGCGGTTCTTAAGCACTAAAATTTTTGGTGTCTTATCTTAATCTCCTTTGTTAAAGGTTTCGGGTACTAAAAACCTAATTTTTTTATTAATTAGAACATATACTGGTTTGAGTCTTTACCGATATAAATCGGGGGTTCAAAACATTTCACAGATTTGTTCCCCCTCTGCTTTTCTGAAGCTCAGTTTTCTGGTTCAGAGACTTCCACACTAGGTGCAAAAACCAGTTCATCCTGTGACACTTCTTCACATTTCTTTTCCAAGTTTTATGCATTCCCGCTTGAATAGTTTCAACATTAATCTTCCCTTCTGGAGTGATCAGTATGTCATCTGATAGGTTCTTTCTCATTCTGCAAGTTCTAGCAGTGTGTCCCAGTTTGTTGCAGTGGTAGCATACCATTCCAGGTGTTCTCCATGGTCCATTATTCATACTACCATTCTTTCTTTTGCATGTTGCAGCAGTGTGACCACTTCCATGATAGATCATACAGGTTGTTCTTGAACTGGTTGCTGCTTGATAACCACTTGACGGATAGGTATTGTACCAGTTGGGATTTCGGTTCACAGAGGGTTCCGGAAAAACTCCTTGAGTCCTTTGAGGATATCTCCTAGTTTTGTGCACAATAGACCTGCATTGAAATGCTCTATGCCCAAACTTGTTGCATGCATAATAATTTCCATTGAGTCTATTGGATCTAGGCTTATTGTTTAGAAAATAAGGAAAATTATTGTAGGCCTTACTTCTACACACATTAGCAGTATGTCCTTCTTTCAGACAATTAAAGAAAACAGGTTTAAAATTTTGCTTACCTTTATCCTTTGATGTTAGTTGCTTCTTTGATGCTACATCTTTTGTTCCAGAGGTCTCATCTTTCTCATAACTAGAGAAACCAAGTCTAGTGGTATTCTTTACCGATTTTGTTGATTCAAGCTTTTGCTCTAGCTTAACAGTACTCTAATTGAATTTGGCAAGTATTTCCTTCGACTCAGTGAGTTCCTTGGAAATAGCAGGATTAGATTCCTTCAAGGTTGCATTCTCAAAGATAACCATCTTTAGTTCACCTTGCATTTCTTCTTTTTCCACTTTACTCTCTTGGAGATGAGTGGTAAGGGCACTAATTTCTTGCTTCAGCTTGGAGATCTCATGATCTTTGTCTTTTACTAGATCTTCATCTTTCCTTCAGTTCTTAAGCTCTTGACACATTCTAATAGTCAATCCTTCCAGTTCCCTTCTCAGGTTGTCATTAGATTCATTGAGTTTTTCAACTTCTTCAACTAGGGCCTCCATGTCTACTTCATCAGAATAACTATTTTCAGTAAGCTTCATCAATTTCTCATCATGCTCTCTTCTTTTGGCCAAAGAGGTTTTATACTTGACTTTGATTTCATCATAGGCTTTCTCAGTCTGAGTGAGATGATGAGTAAGTTCCCTCACGGCGTATTCCCCCATATCTCCTTCCAAGTGGTTACACTTATGGAAAGGTTGACTCTGATACCAATTGATGAATACTAAAGGGGGGGGTGAATTAGTATACCAAAAAATGCTAAATATAAACTCAAATAGTTTAATAGATAACCAGTACAATAGATTTACTAATAAACCGGTTAAGATAAATGCAAACCAAATAGAAAATAAAGCATTCACCCACAAGAGCACAATCACCATAACACAAGATGTTTTGATGTGGAAACCCAAATGGGAAAAACCACAGTGAGCAAAAACTCACAAGTAACTATCTATAGAATAGAAACCAGACTGGTTAAGGTCATACAATTGTTCTTCACTAGAACAAATCCTGTTAGGAATCTAGATCTCTGTTAGGAGATAAGTCCCGTTAAAGACTACCTTGTGAGAGGATTTCAAATTTATAGTTGTGAACCACCTTGTTAGAGGATTTACAAAGGCTTTGCTAGGCCTACGTGATTAAGGGTTTCAGACTTGTCAAAGATATGAGTAATCAACAAGTAGATGATCTAGATACTAGCATAGTATTCTTGGTTAGATCCTTGATAGCTCATTGTTAATGCACATTTAGCATTACTTCAGTCTTCAATATCTCCACACTCTGTTTCTTCACACAGACCTAATCTTCTCTTCTATGATCGCACATACAAACCCTTATCAACATCTAAAACCCTAGACATGATGTCCTTATAAAGGAGTCTGATTTCATGTTAGTCCAATACGATTAAATTACAAGTTCCTAGGTTCAGTGCATCTAGACACATTTGGTAACATGACACAAAATCACCGCCAAAGTGTCAGTGGATGATAACTCATCACAGAAATATCGGTTGGTAACCCATCACATAGTAATACCAGTTCATACAGTTTACTGATTACTGGTTGTCAAAAATGAAGACTAGAAAGAATGTTAACTACCGCTTTGTTCCTTTCTACCGCTTGAGGTCTTCATACCGCTTCAGGTCTTCAGTCAATTTATGACCAGTAAACACCTTCTGCAAAACACTGATAGTTTGAAGACTATAATACATAATACTGGTTGGAATAATTACTAGTTGAACATAACTCATACATAAAGAAAGTGATCATAAAACAAGTGTGTGTCCATCAATGACAATCACAACATCATCAAAAATGCCAACATTAGCATATCAACTTAATCAATACTAACCAATCCAATCAATCAACCTCATCCTAAGGTTGACACTTTGTGAAAGTTTAATTTAGACCTTTACCTTTAATCAATCAATCAATTGGCTTTTGTTCTTGGGAAAGAATCTCCCCCAAGTACCTTTTCCTAATCATTTTGGGTTGATCAAAACTCTATTCCTTTTAGGCCCCTTTGCTTAGGAATGTAAGCCTACTCTAAATAGAAGAAGGTTTGATCAATTGCAAAGGTTTAAATTTTACCTAGCTTGGTTGTCACCTTTCTTGTGGCCCACATCATCAATTCCCATCCAAACCCTGATCAGGGCTGAGGTGTCATCCTAATCCAAATCAATCTTGTCCTAATCCAAGGACCAATCCATATAAATCAAATCAAATCCAATCTAATCAAATCAAATCAAGCCCAATCCAATCAAATCAAATCAAGCCCAATCCAATCCAAGAAAATCAAATCAAATCCAATCCGAATTTACTAAGTCTTAATCCTCATCTTCATCTAGCATCATCTCATCATTTTTCTTAATCAAGTCTAACTTATCCCCTCATTCTCATCATTTTGAGGTTACGCTTGCATGGTCTACACACGCTCACAAAAGAAAAGTTGGTTACCCAAAATCCACATTCAAGAATCATGGGTTGGTTCGAAGAAATGGTTATAGAAGTTTAAGGATCACCCTATCAACCATGTTGGGTATGTGAAGGATCATGAGGGACCAAAAAGTGGTGATATCCTGACTAAAGTTCTAATTCATAGGCTGATAAAAAAAATATCTATAACTTTCAATGGGTATCACATTTTTTGAATCCAAAAAATGTGTCACGTTCTATGCTTTGTCTACTATAGGATTAAAAAAATAAAATTGAATTTTATAAAATTTTGACCAAGTTATAGTGGTCAGACATAAGAGTTTTTAATATTTCTAAAAAGTTATAGTAAAAAAATCATAATTAATTATTTATTTCAAAAAAATATGCATCACATCTAGACATGAGTCTTATATATAAAATCTTATTAAAAAGTATTGTGATTTGATTGTGGTTAGGGTGGTCAGACACACGCCTGCTTCTTATCTTTTTCCTAAAATTTTAGTACTACTGCATTGAAATTTCAAGTTTTCATCAAATAGATTTATTTATTTTCATAAAACAAATAGTATCTTAGAAACTGCATTCAATTTTATACAAAGTTTATTCTTACGTATTTTTGAAATAATGTTGGTAGCTTATTCAATTTTTTACGTCAAGTTTCCTAACTCTTTTTTTCTATTTTTCATTGCCACTTAAGGGTCTTCTTGGCCCACCATGATCCTGTACATACCCTGCCTATCAAGGCTCCCACCCCAACCCACTCATCAAGTCAGTCCCAATTCATCTCAAATCTCTTTTTTTTTCCCCTACCTTTGACAAAGGAAAATCATCTTATTCCCCATCCATGTCTTTATATTATCTCTCATCCATATACCACCCCCCCCCCTCAATCCAATATGTATACCTCCATTTCCCTCCCCATCCACATCCCAATCCTCATCTATTTACAACACCTCCATCACCTCCACTCACTATCCAAATCCTTTACACCATAGTTCTCCAAGCCTTAGTCCTAATCCCCCAATCCATAATCCCAATCCTCCATCTAATGCTAAACCTCCAAATTATCCTTATCCTCCAAAATCCACATCATCCCCATCCTCCAAGTCCTTTCTTCATAATTTTATCCAAGAAATACTAGCAAAAGAGAAAAAATCCCCACCTCCAAATAAAGTTGCCCAATCTCCCCAAGTCCTCCATCCACCTACATCCACTCCAAATCAAGACAAAACTCAATCCCTTTAGATTCATGACACTCCCATCCCTCCATCCACTTAGGTTGAAGCTTTCATATCCTCCTCCATCATGCAATCCCTACAACTCCAAACATTCCAAGAGCTTGTTCTAGAGAATGCAAGCATAGATTTCTCTCTATCTCAAGATCAAAGCATCCCTCCATATCAAAATCCATGTCTACCCTCCACTCCATCTCATGATCCCATCCCCTCCACCCCCTCTCAAGTGGAAATAATCCCTCCATCTAATGCTCTCCTTACAACTAAAGATCCAATAATCCCTTCCACTCCACCACATGATCCCATCCCAAGTCAAGATCAAAGTATTCCTTCCTCTCCATGTCATGATACCAATCCATCTCATGATCCTAATTTTCCTCGTAATCCCCCACAAGATCCCATCACCCCTAGCCAAGTTATCCACAAATCTAATACCTACCAACTTGGCTCTTCCACCTTCATCCACTCTAGTTTTGTCGAAGAGCTTACAATCCCTTCCACATCCCATCCTACTCAAAATGGACTCGCATCTTGTTTCCAAAATAATAAGTATCCTATTGGAAAAAGAATGTGTGAAAAAATGAATTGTCAAGGCAAAGGGTTAGGCCTCCGTGAACAAGGTATATTAGAACCCCTTCAAGTTAAAGAAAATGAAAGTTCATATGGCCTTGGATACAAATCTCATGCTCAAGATGTTGGTATATCTTTCATACCTCCTAAATCCACATCAAAATCACACCATCCCCCATCTTCCAGACCCATTTTGGATCCTTATGTTCCAAAATGAAAGCCTTCATCCATGTAAGGAAGTTTAAGTAGCGGAAACAACTTCCTACACTAACCTTGAGAGGAGGGTAATGCAAAACTTTTTCAGATTGTTACAACAGTTACAGAAAATAGAAATAGATATAATAGCATTCATACCACAACACAGTGATTTACGTGGGGAAAACCCTTTCGGGAGAAAAACCCCACCCTCCAAAAGCAGCTGGAGGGTAATGCAAAACTTTTTCAGATTGTTACAACAGTTACAGAAAATAGAAATAGATATAATAGCATTCATACCACAACACAGTGATTTACGTGGGGAAAACCCTTTCGGGAGAAAAACCCCACCCTCCAAAAGCAGCTCAATATTTTATTCAGCAATCAAAAACAGATTACAAAATACTTGCAGAGAAAGCTCTTCGCAGGAGTAGCACTAATCAGAGATTCAGAGGCAACTCAATAGCCATAGGACTCTTACACACAACCTCTATCTCACACACCTCATAAATAGGAGATACAACACAAGAAACCGTCAAACGGTATTACAAAACCATGGGCTAAAACCACCCAATAAGGTGTAGCCGACCTTATCTCCCTTCTAGATGCCCTATGACATGTTAAAGCACACATCAACACATGTCTCTCCCTTTTACAGCTCATTTATGTATCCGATACAAATTATTTTTCCTATTTCAGGAGTACAAACTTCTGGAGGCCATAACTTGAGAACCGGGTGTCCGATTGACGAACCGTTTGAAGCGCCGGAAAGCTCGCGAAGTGCTCTATCACCTCGTAACCCGCTTCGCTAGTTACGACAACTTTTCAGGGCGTTTCGGAGCCTCTAAAGTCCCCAAAATTAAGTTTAAACATTTTATTGCACCCCTCCAAGACGAAAACTTTAATATCTTCAAAACTAGCTGTGACCTTGCGACGAAACTTTACCGGAATGCTTATCTAGCCAATCAAAAGCTTCAGGGAGAGTTTCGCACCATTTCGTGCTCAAATGAAAACTTACTATAAATAGTAACCTCGCATAAATGCAAGATTGAGACACCATTTTTCCCAACAAATCTCCCACTTGTCGAACACCTTGCATGAGCGGAAGGGAATGTCAACACAATGAATCAATTGCTAGGGGCCATAAGGCCCATAGACTCTGAACACCATCTGAACTTCTCTGTGCTCACAGCCTTAGTTAAAGCATCTGCAACATTCATCAAAGTGTCCACCTTAACCAGCTTCACCCTACCATCTTCGACCATATCTCTAACAAAATGATACTGAACATCAATATGTTTGGTCCGGGCATGAAATGTCGGGTTCTTAGCTAGGCTAATTGCACTCTGACTGTCACAGTAAACTGTCACTGTACCTTGTTTTATTCCAATATCCGAACACAGTCTCTTAAGCCAAATGGCCTCTTTACAAGCATGAGTAGCTGCCATATACTCTGCTTCAGTAGTGGATAAAGCAACCACAGCCTGTCGCTTACTCATCCAACTAATTGCACCACCAAACAAAGTAAACACATAAGCACTGGTGGATCTTCTGCTATCAATATCACCTGCCCAATCTGAATCTACATAACCATGGATATCAAGGGAAGTCATGTCTCCAACTGAATTACCATGATAACACAAAGAATACTCTGAAGTACCCTTCAAATATCTGAAGACTCTTTTGACTGCATCCCAATGAACTCTACCAGGATTAGACATATATCTAGAAAGTACTCCCACTGCTTGGGCAATATCTGGTCTAGTATAGACCATAGCATACATCAAGCTTCCAACTGCACTCTGGTAAGGCACTCTGCTCATGTCTTCCATCTCCAATGGGGATGTAGGACAATCTGAAACAGATAGTTTCGTTCCAACTGTAAAAGGAACACTCAATGGTCTACAATTCTGCATGTTGAACCTCTGTAACACTGAATTCACATACTTACTCTGGCCTAGCCATAGCTTTCTGTTCACCCTATCTCTTCTAATTTCCATCCCAAGAATGTGCTTTGCTGCACCAAGATCTTTCATTTCAAATTTAGCAGCGAGCTGAGACTTCAGTTCTGAAATCATACCTTTCCCTTTACCAATGAATAACATATCATCAACATACAATGCAATGAATAAGAAATGATCACCATAAGATTTATAATAAACACAGTGATCTAATTTAGAACATTCAAATCCCAAACTCAACACATATGTATCAAATTTCTGGTACCACATCCTAGGACTTTGTTTGAGGCCATACAAAGATTTCTTCAATTTACAGACCAAATTACTTTTGCCTTTCACCACATAGTGCTTCGGCTGTGTCATATAAATATCTTCCTCCAAATCACCATGAAGGAAAGCAGTTTTCACATCCATTTGCTCAACCTCTAAATCATAAGCAGTAGCAATAGAAAGCAAAAATCTAATGGACGTCATTTTTGCAACAGGAGAAAATATCTCACCGTAATCAACACCCTCAACCTGAGAGTAGCCTTTTGCAACCAACCTTGCTTTATACTTCTCAATGCTTCCATCTGAACCAATCTTTTTCTTGAACACCCATTTACAACCAACAGGTTTTCGTCCTTCAGGCAATGGTACAAGATCCCATGTATCATTCTTTTTCAAAGCTTCCATTTCTTCCTCCATAGCAATCTTCCAGGATTCTGCATCATTCATACCTAATGCCTCTTCTACAGATTTCGGTTCATCCACACTAGTATTCAGAGCAAAAATACATCTCCAATCATCAGGTGAATACCTTTCAGGTGGTTGTCTATGTCTTGTAGACCTTCGAATAAGCTGAGTTGGAGGTTCTTCTTCCTCTTCTGAAGATTCAGAGCTAGACGAGCTCTCCTCAAATTCTTGCCTATCTAGGGGTCTCGATTCAACTCTTTCAGGTGTAGAAGGAAGTTGAATCACATCTTCTTTTTTAGTCTGTTCTGGCTGCAATGTAACAGAAGGAGACTTAATTTCTCTAAAAATAACACTTCTACTGTGAATTACCTTTTGTGCAATAGGGTCCCAAAGCTTGTATCCTTTCACACCATAACTATACCCGATGAAGATACATTTCACAGCCTTGTTCTCCAACTTTGTTCGCTTCTCCTTTGGCACATGTGCATATGCCTCGCAACCAAAAACTCTAAGATGTCTCAATGAAGGCTTGTGACCTGACCATGCTTCCATAGGCGTTTTATCAACAAGAGCTGATGTAGGAGACCTGTTAATCAGGTAGCAAGCAGTGGCAACAGCTTCAGCCCAAAAATTTTGTTCAAGACCAGCACCACTCAACATACTCCTAGCCTTTTCCATCAGTGTCCTGTTCATTCTTTCTGCAACTCCATTCTGCTGTGGAGAATACAGAGTTGTCTTCTGCCTGTTAATTCCACAGTCTTTACAGAATCTATCAAAATCATTAGAGCAAAACTCACCGCCATTATCAGTTCTCAAACATTTTATTTTCTTTCCAGTCTGCAACTCAACCATTGCTTTAAATTCTTTAAAATGACTAAAAACTTCAGATTTACTCTTTAGAAAATAAACCCATGTCCTTCTACTAAAATCATCAATAAATGAAACATAATATGTGGATTTTCCAATCGAAGAGACATCTACTGGACCAAACACATCAGAATGGATAAGATCCAAAACACCACAAGTTTTATGAGAACTCGAGTAAAACTGAACGCGGTTTTGTTTTCCATAAATGCAATGCTCACAGAAATCAAAGTCAAGGTTACAGTCATTCAAACCTTCAACAAGGTTTTTATTTTTCAAGGTCCTTAGACCCTTTTCTCCAATGTGGCCAAGTCTCTGGTGCCATAACATAGTCTTCTCTGCAGGTAACTTTGCCTCAGACGAAAGAGCACCCTTACGTACCCAAAAACCATTTCCATCTGCTGAAGGTGAAACCTTCAAATCTTCCAGTGAAGTATCCGCAGATTTGCTTTTTACAGAAGTGCTATTACACTCAACAGTGTATGCTTCAAGCTTATACAAAGTGCCAAACTTGACACCTCTAGCAACTACCATAGCACCCTTAATCATCTTACATCCTGTTTCAGAAAAGACTACCTGCACACCTGCATCTATCAGTTTGCTCACAGATAACAAGTTTCGTTTTAATCCAGGGATATGCAACACACCATTAATCCTTTTTATTCTACCATCAGAAAACCTGATTCTAACTTTACCTCGACCAACAATGTCTAGTTGTGAATCATCACCCAAGTACACCTTACCTCCATTAAATCCTTCATATTCAGAAAACCAATCTCTATTGGAAGTCATATGAAAAGATGCACCTGAGTCAATTAGCCAGGCATTATTACCTGCATGAGTCGCCAAAGCCGCAATAAATGCATCGCCATCTTCCTTGTCAGACTCAGAATCAGAATCGAACTTTTTCTTTTTCTTCTTCTTTTCTTCTTTGCAGTCCTTACGGATGTGACCCGGTTTACCGCAATTCCAGCAAATGACTTTGGACTTTCCAAGAGATTTCGATCTCCCTTTGGATTTGGACTTGCCGCGCTTCTCATTCTTCTTGCCTTTCTCCTTAGGTCTTCCATGAACGGTTAGGGCTTCCTTTGAACTGATGGATACCTTCCTTCGCATCTCTTCACCGAGTAGGGCACCCACCACGTCTTCAGTTTTCAAAACAACAGAAGTACTACCGATAGCCATAACAAGAGAATCCCACGAATCAGGCAAAGAACAAAGCAAGATCTGACATTTCTCCTCCTCATCCATCTTAACACCGACGGATACTAATTGAGCCACAATCATATTGAATGCTTCTAGGTGGTCTGCAATTCGTCCACCCTCTTCCATCTTCAAGGAATACAATTTCTTTCTTAAGAAAATTTGATTTAATAAAGATTTCACTTGATACATCTCACCAAGCTTAGTCCATAGCTTCTTTGCAGAGTTTTCTTCATGGACATTGATTAGAACAGAGTCTGCCAGGCACAGTCTGATGAGACCCTTGGCTTTTCGGTCCATAACATCATACTGAGCTGCCGTAGTAGGATCTGAGGGCCTTTGGACATTCGCATCAACAGCATCCCAAAGATCTCGATCTATTAGCAGATCTTCCATCTTCAGCTTCCACATCTCAAAATTACTTCCATTAAATTTCTCCACCTCTATTCTCCCTGACGAACTCGCCATCTGAATATTCCTGCAACAAGATCAAAAAGTGTCTTCTGCACAAGCTCCCACTCAAATCTGGATTAGTTCAAAAAACCCAACTGCCCACAATTGAAACCAAAGGTGATCAGGCTCTGATACCACTTGTAAGGAAGTTTAAGTAGCGGAAACAACTTCCTACACTAACCTTGAGAGGAGGGTAATGCAAAACTTTTTCAGATTGTTACAACAGTTACAGAAAATAGAAATAGATATAATAGCATTCATACCACAACACAGTGATTTACGTGGGGAAAACCCTTTCGGGAGAAAAACCCCACCCTCCAAAAGCAGCTGGAGGGTAATGCAAAACTTTTTCAGATTGTTACAACAGTTACAGAAAATAGAAATAGATATAATAGCATTCATACCACAACACAGTGATTTACGTGGGGAAAACCCTTTCGGGAGAAAAACCCCACCCTCCAAAAGCAGCTCAATATTTTATTCAGCAATCAAAAACAGATTACAAAATACTTGCAGAGCAAGCTCTTCGCAGGAGTAGCACTAATCAGAGATTCAGAGGCAACTCAATAGCCATAGGACTCTTACACACAACCTCTATCTCACACACCTCATAAATAGGAGATACAACACAAGAAACCGTCAAACGGTATTACAAAACCATGGGCTAAAACCACCCAATAAGGTGTAGCCGACCTTATCTCCCTTCTAGATGCCCTATGACATGTTAAAGCACACATCAACACGTGTCGCTCCCTTTTACAGCTCATTTATGTATCCGATACAAATTATTTTTCCTATTTCAGGAGTACAAACTTCCGGAGGCCATAACTTGAGAACCGGGTGTCCGATTGACGAACCGTTTGAAGCGCCGGAAAGCTCGCAAAGTGCTCTATCACCTCATAACCCGCTTCGCCGGTTACGGCAACTTTTCAAGGCGTTTCGGAGCCTCTAAAGTCCCCAAAATTAAGTTTAAACATTTTATTGCACCCCTCCAAGACGAAAACTTTAATATCTTCAAAACTAGCTGTGACCTTGCGACGAAACTTTACCGGAATGCTTATCTAGCCAATCAAAAGCTTCAGGGAGAGTTTCGCACCATTTCGTGCTCAAATGAAAACTTACTATAAATAGTAACCTCGCATAAATGCAAGATTGAGACACCATTTTTCCCAACAATCCATTACATCAATCTTGGGTCCTTGCATCTATCCATCCACCACCCCATCACCTCAAACGATCCCTAAACAAGATCAACAAAGGGACACATCCTTTATTTCATTTCAACATTCTCCCTCCATCATCCCATACATAATATCTTCAAGTCATCTGCCCTTATACACCCGCACCATTTCTATTGGAAGCAATTGGGATACCAAATAAAAAAGGCATAAAGTCAAGAATTCATAAAAATCAAAGGATCATTATGTCCCATCAAAAAGACATGCTCAAGAAAATAAAAATATGATACAGAAGAAGGAAAAATCCAAAAGGCCACAAAGGCCCCAAAATAAAAGAACCAAAACTATGTGGATTCCCAAACTACTCATAGAAGCAATTCACCTCAAAGTAAAATCCAAATTGGCATCCAAACTTGCTAATCCAAAAGCTCCCTCCCCTCATAAGTCCTCCAATCCTCCATCTAACAATCTGCCATCATCAAAATCCATTTTGGGCCCTTACGTCATAAAATCCAATATCTTAACTCCATCACCTCCTTCATCTATTTTGGGCCCTTATGCCCCCAGAACCACATTTGATCCTCGATCTAATTGAAAACCTCCTCCTCTCCAACTCCACCACCCTTCAAGGTGTGTGCCAATTATGATCTTCCAAAATTTTCTTAAAACCTCATCCATTATCTAACATCCATTTTTCATAATCCCATTCCTTTAGTCCAAGCCTTTGCATAAATCCTTATCCCCTCCATATTTCATCCATTCCATATCCCCATCTAATTCTACCAACATCTATGAGCATGCCTCCAATTATATGTCTATTATAGCACATCTTCAAGGGATAGCATCAATGGAACTAGATGCTTGAGTCCTTCCTCTATCCTATCACACATACACTATTCTCCAAATCTACTTATCCTATCCTTATCCATCCAAGAAGTTCAGAAAAGAAAAAAAAATTAAAGAGAAAAAATTCATCCAATGGTGAAAACCACTTCTTGTGGAACCTTGGGTAAGTACCGTGATGAAAACTGGGTAAACAAGTGTCATGTGTAATCCCCTCATCCTCTTGCACTCTACACTTGGGGGAGTGCTTCATCCATGCCATCCTACCATCCACATCTACCATATTCCTCCATCTCCTATCCATAATCCCATCTAAATCCATTCTTCTTTCCTATCTTTGATTTTGACTATCCTATCCATATCCTCCATGTCATATCCCTCATCTTATCCAAATGCATTCTCCATTCTTACCTTTGGTCTTGATCATGTTAGAGGAAAAATAATGTATATGCATTCTTTGGAAAATCCAAGCCTTAATTGCTCTTCCATCCATATCCCAAACACACTATTCTTCCATCTCATACATCTTTATCCACCATTGCACTACCTTCAGTGGGGTATTTTCCTCCATTGCAACATAGTTCTTGGATCCCCATTCCACCCATCTTTCATCCTTTAGTCCTCCATATCCTATCACTATCCATCTACTTAATCCCTCCATCTCCTATCCAAGAAATCGCTTGCTACATCCATCCTCTTACCAAGCCTGGGTTCTCCCTTGTCATTGGTCCCCATCCATTTACCATAACCCACAATCCAATCCTATCATATTCCCCATCTCTTCCAATCCAATCCAATCATATCCCCCATCTCATCCAATCCAACCCAATCATATGCCCCATCCCATCCAATCCTATTTGATCATTAACCCCCCACCCATATCATCCAAGCAATTTATGATCCCCATCACACTGAGTTTTTCCCATCAACCTGAGATTATATTTACTTGCATGTAATATAAATACCCATCCATAGTGTGCTAACTGAATCCAAGTGGAAATCCTCCCATCTACACACCTTTCAGAACCATCTTATATGTTATCTCCCATCAATCTATCCACACCCTGCCCATCGGGATGCATCCTTCCCATGTTTGGCTGTCTATCCAAGACCATCACCTGCCCATTGGGATGTATCCTTCCCATATCCAATAGTCCACCCAGATCCACATCCTACTCTTGGAAAGAGATATCAGTTGTCCATGTGCATGTTGTTTTCATGATTGAGCTTTTTGCTTTGATTTTTTATCTTGTGTCCTAGAACTATACCTATTCAGGGTTGCCTCGATCATCCTATATCTCAATATGTATTGGTTGGTGTATAATGGGGCATAGTTTTTATGGTTTGGTGTGTTTGATGGTTTCTCTTGTGCGATCCTACAGTCCTACATGTACATCATCATCGATGTTTGCGAACCTGTGTGCATTGAGATACCTATTGTCTAAGAATCAATGCACGCCTTGGGTTTTTCATAACATCCTGATTTCTATAATCAGTGGTGTAGACTACCCTTAAAATATTAAAACTATGTTTTCTCTCCACATCTACACAACAAGAAATCCCAACCACTTACTTCATTTTATTCATTCATCTCATTTCACTCCAATTCATTTATTCTCCCTTAATCATCTTTATCCTTTTTACATGCTCAATCCTCTACTCCTCTAATCCATTTTGAGAGCACACCCATGTTCGTAGAACCCGCATGTCCACTTGAGGGGGCATACCACTACCTCCTTGTCATCAGGTTCCTCATCTCACTTATGATTGTGGCATCATTCTACTAGTCCTTATCCTTTCTATCCACTATGTTTTATTCTTCTTTGATATAACATCATTTCATGACACTATATCAAAGAGGGGCAAAATGTAGACACCTTTAATATTTAACTAATTTAAGCCTCTCCACATAATTAATTAATTTAATTATGTTGGTCTCTTTCTTCCTAAAACTAATTAAATCAAATTTAATTAATTTATCACTATGGACCTATAGTTAATTTATCAAAATTCATTATTCCCCATTCTTCTAAAGTCATCTCAATCATTAATTCTAATTAATTAACTTAAGTCATGTGATTCTTAAAAATCACTTCTCCTAATCCTCACTTAGCCTAATTAATTCTTCTAGAAGCATTACTACCATTATTCCTCCACTCATTCTCTGTCCTCATAACTTTACCACTTGCACTATAATCACTCATTAAGCCACCTAATCAATCTCCTTAATCATTTGAACATCCCTAATCACCTTTATCCTTTCAAATAAACTCAACTTGTTTGAATCTCCCCATGCCTCCTCTCCCAAGGAATTTTTAATTTCTTTATCCATTTAGTATTCCCACACATCCTCTTGTTTTGGAATTTTTAATTCCTTTTTCTCCTCCCAATGTACTTGGGAGCTCTTCCCCATGTACCTTGACAAGAAATGCCTTTATGGCATATCTCTTGAATCCCACACCTTGTCCTCTCAATCTATGTGCTCCTTCTCAAATCGATCTCAACCCTTCATTTTGAAATCAATCTTGGCCCTACATTTTGGCCTCCTACAATCTATAAATTGCGGTCTCCTCGCCTCATTTCCATATCCACTTTTCACCTAATCTTATGTTGTCGATCTGAGATCCAAAATCATCTATCATGCCTTCATAATGCCCAAATCATCACACACTTATCCATTATCATTTAATTCATTCATCTATCAAAAATTATCCAATCTTGTTGTGTAGTGGAGAGCAATTGATGTAGGAGCATCATCGGTTGATGAGCAATCTTGCATCAACCAAAAATATTTTCATTTAGTTTTGTGTTTATTTAGTTCTTTGTGCAATTTTTTGTTTTCTTGCTGGTTAGTACTGGTAGTTGCTTTTTCTTCGTGGCAGATCTTATTTTCAGTTTCCAGATGGTTTCATGTGCTTGCTTCTATATTTTTAATTCATTTGGGTTCTTTTCCAGTCAGTTTTCACTTCTGGTTGACTATTTTTGGGTTTTGGGACAGTTGTTGTGCTTACCAATTGGTTTTCCTTCATTACCGACACAATTATTGGTATGTGGATCTATCTTGGGTCTTGTTTGATGTTCTTTGGCATGTGGATGACCTTCTTGCTAAACCGCATCACTTGGTTGTTATTTTCTAGAAAGATTTATTTAATTCTTAGGGCTGACCTAATTACACATTTCATTTTCCTGCATTGGTGAATGTAACCTTATGAGGCTGACCCGGATGTGTTCTGGTGGGTATAAATATGTTATTATGTATTCATTTGTAGGGGTAGAGGAAGTGGAACTTATAATAGGGATGAAGATTCGCATGTGATCCGGTTGATTCTTAGAGTCCCAGTTAGATTGTATCTAGCTTGAAGCCTGCATGTAACTGGTTAATTACCAGATGTTCTTTGATAATAATATCATGATTGTTAGATGATTGTTAGAAGTTCTAAGGCTTTAATATGATCAGTTTATGTAAACTTGTTATGTTCTCTTGTTGCATAAGTCAATTGACTCTATTGAGGGTTTTTATTGGTTATAGCTGCATTAAGTGGTATCAGAGCTAGTTATGGATTGGCTGGTGGAAGAATCATTTGTGAACATTGAGGCATTCCTTGGGGTGGGTAGATTGCCGATTGGAGGCAAGCTACATGTGTGTTCAATAGATTTCCAAGGGGAGGCAATTGAAACTAGTAGTCAGATCATTGAGTTGAGGTAGTACACTAGAGTCGTAGAAGAGATGTCAATGAGGTAGACAAACCCTTAGAGGGTAGAAAAGATGATGGAAGACTTCAAGAATGAAGTAAGGAATGAAATCCAAAACTCTTTGGCTGGTTTGCAGAGAAACCCTAATTCTAAGGATGAATATGAGGAAGATGGTGAAGAGCTTGAGATAGCTAAAGGATCAAAAGATGAAGAGAGGAAATATTCATGAGAGTAGTGGTGCAAGTGAGTAAAGTTCATAAAGTTGAGGTTTCCAATTTTTTTGGAACGTTGAACTTGAAGGATCTGATCGATTGGATCAGAGAGTTGGAGGACTACTTTGAGTTTAAGGATGTCAACGACCTGCAAAGAGTCTAGTTGGCACAAACCAAGTTGAAAGGGAATGTTGCCTTATGGTGAAAAAAATTGCAGAAAGACGGGGTGGAGAATGGTGAATTGAAGATCACCCAGTGGAGACAGATGGTTGCAAGATTGAAGGCTAAGTTCATACTGGGAGACTGTGAATTGGAACTTGTCAAGAAGTTACAAAACCTAAAATAGAGAAACATGACTATGAATGAGTATACTAAGAAATTCTACAAGGTGGTGATTAGATCTGGACATAGAAAGGTGGATAGGGAAAAGGTGGTGAGGTACATCAATGGACTTGCTTTTAACATTCAAGTTGAGATGAGTATGTTGAAGGTTTCCACAATTGAAGAACCTTACCAGTATGATTTGAGGGTTGAGGAGAAGGTGAGAAGAAGACAACCGAATAAGGAAAGGAGAAATTCAAGATGAACGATAGTATGAAGAAACTAGTTGAAGAAGAGGAGTCAAAACCTAAGTGGAATAAAGAACCAAAATAGAAGCCATCGAGGAATGGTCGCAGTAGTACTGGTAGAGAATTTACTGGAGAATGTTTCAAGTGTGGAGAAACTAGATATAGATTCTATTAATGTAAACAAGGAATGGAAAGAAATTGTGTGACAAGTGAGGAACCAGAAGGTGATGGTACCAGATCTGACTATGCACCAAAGCAAGGAGAATCACTTATGTTTAGAACAAAGGATATCAGATATACTCAGAGGAAGAGTCTTTTCTGGACTGTGTGCAAATCAGGTGGTAAGTATTGCAAGGTCATTTTAGATAGTAGAAGTACTGATAATTTAGTATCTAAGGAGATGGTTGTGAAGCTTGGGTTGAAGAGGCTTAAGCATCCTTGTCCTTATGAGGTAAGTTGGTTACAAGATGATCAAAAGATAGAGATAAAGGAGTAGTGTTTCATGAGTTTCGATATTGGGCCTTTCAAAGATGAAGTTTTATGTGATGTTTTATCTATGAGTGTTTACCATGTCTTATTGGGAAAGCCTTGGTAGTATGATAGAGGAGATATTTATGATTGTAGAAGAAATATAGTTACTATTGAAAAGTATGGGAAGAAGTTCACATTGATTTCTTTGAAGGAGAAAGAGAAGAAGGTGAAGAGGTTATACCAATGGTAGAGGTTATACCGGTGGTAGAGGTTATACTGGAAGGTTTGATAGAACTGGTTGCAGAGGTCATACTAGAGGTTTTGAAGAAAGATCTGATAGAACTAGTTGTAGAGGTTAAACTAGAGGGTGACATGAGTTTGTAGAAGGAGTTGATGGATGAACCCAATGTACATATGGAACCGGTTGATAGAGAGATGATGGTGACAAACCAGATGAAGTCTTGTGGCAAAACCAAATTAGAGTTGCAAAAATAGAGACAATCTATAGATTTGAAGAAAAGAAAGAGAAAGAAAGGGAGTCAAAGGTTAGAAAAGCTAGTTGAGGCACCAGAGGAGCTAAAGGAGAGGTTGGAAGATAACGAAGATGTCTGGATCAGAAATGAGAATGGGATCTTCATTCCAAATCCTTTTAGGTGTTCGTGAGTTGCCTCTCTTGCAACATATTTTTCTACCTAGGTTGTCTAATGCAAGAGAATCCCCAGTTGATGAGAAATATTGCATCAACCAAAAATATTTCCTTTTAGTTTTGTTCTTTCTTAGTTCTTTGTGTAGTTTTCTATGTTATTACCAGTTAGTACTGGTAGTGTCTTGTTCTTCATGGCATATCTTATTTTTGATTTATAGATGGTTTTATGTGCTTGATTTTAGATTTCAGTTCATTTGGGTTCTTTTCTCATCAGTTTTTGCTTCCGGATGACTGTTTCTTAGTTCCAGGATAGTTCTTGTGCTTACCAGTTGGTTTTCCTTCATTATCAACATGATTCTTGGCATGTGGATCTATCTTGGGTCTTGTCCGATATTGTTTGGCATATGGCAGACCTTCCTACTAAACCGCATCACTTGGTTGTTATTTTCCAAAAAGATTTATTTAATTCTTAGGGTCAACCTAATTACATGTTTCATTTTCCTGCATTAGTGAATGTAATCTTATGAGGCCGACCCAGATGTGTTTCGGTGGGTATAAATATGTTATTATGTATTCATTTGTAGGGGCAGAGGAAGTGGAACTTAGAATAGGGATGGAGATTCACATGTTGTGATCCGATTGATTCTTAGAGTCTCAGTTTTATTGTATCTGGCTTGAAGCATGCATGTAACCGGTTAATTACCGGATGTTCTTTGATGATAATATGATGATTGTCGGATGATTTTTGGAAGTTCTAAGGCTCTAATATGATTAGTTTATGTAAAACTTGTTATGTTCTCTTGCTGCATAAACGGGTTGACTCTATTGAGGGTTTTTACCGATTATGGCTGCATTAGCAATCCACATATCATCCATCAAAGGAGAAAATGAAGTAGAGCAAGAAGGGCGCCTCTCCTTCATCAAGCTCAATCCAAGAAACAAGTGAAGTTTTGTGAAGATATAATGGTTTTCATTGAGTTTATTTGAATTTTTTATGCATATTTGTATTCAAACTAACCTTATATTTTCATGATAGTTTTCCCTTACTTTAATATTTTTAAGGATTTTGATAAGGTTTTTATTAGAAGCCTTAGCTTGATCATTTCCTTGCAAGTAGTAAGGAATGGAGAAATGGTTTTGGATATTAAATAGCTTTAGAAAAGTTTGTGTACATCCTAATTTTTGAAGGGTCTGCAATTACCTATAATGATGGCATCCCATGCCATAGCGACATATGAGTTAATTTAGAATAAAATTTTTTTATGTGTTTGCTAGTGGTGTAGGTGAGTGGATTGAACTTGACCCATTTGATAAAGTATTTTATTTTTGTTATTACGATCTTGTGGCCATTAGAGGAGGTGGGATGGATTTTGCTAGCAAGATCAAGCCCCCATTATGAGAAGGGATAAGGTGTAATAATTGGTTGCAATGTTTGAGAGGATACATGAATCAAATCGCTCTGTTGTTGACATGAGAGACATTTCTTCAAAAATTAATAGGCTACCTGTTCAATTGTATGCCAATAGTAGCCCATTATGGGGATATTTTTAGAAAGTGTAAGACTACTTGAATGTGTCCCACAAATACCCTCATGTGCCTCACGTAGTGCTCTTTGTGTTGGCAAATGCACACTCCATTAAGAAATTGTAGGTGATTTAAGGTACTGTCATTGCTGGAAACCTTACAATCATATGATACCGGCAAGCACTGGCATTGATAGACTCTACACCGGCATAGAGTTCACCGGCACCCTGGCCGACAGAAATTTTGTTTAATTATATTTTGTATTTAATTGTAAAATCCTTTTGTAAGCCAACATGGTGGATTGTAATAAGACTCATATAAGTATGAGATCTTGTAGATCATTTAGAAGGTAGATATGGATAGATTATTGCAGACTTAGTGTGTGAATTGTAAGCCAGATTTTAGATAAGGGTTTATGATTATTGCAAAGCTTGAACCGGTACTGAACCTGCATAGAAGATGCTGATCTGAAGCACTACATGACATTGGATTTGTATAATCCATTTTTGTAAGTCAGTGAGACTTCTTTTGTAACTGAGCAGTGACCTCTAGGCACTTGGCCTTCTTGCATGTGCAAGCCCCTATTGTAATAGTAATATTCTCTTATTGGCCAGTAAGTGAATATTGTGGGTCACAAATCCCTCTAAGGTTTTTCCCAGACTGAGTTTCCTCGTTAAAATATTGTATTATGGTGTGTCTTTCATGTTTTGGTTGTTTTTCTTATTTATTGAATTAATTTTGGTTTACTGGTACACATTTTTGAAATGCTTTTCATACTATAAGTCAAGAAAATTCTTTAACCAGTCAGATACTGATTCACCCCCCTCTCTCAGTATCTTTGGGAATCCTAACACTTTGAGCTTCTTCTTTCCATAAACATCATAAGAGGATTTTATCAAAGTGCTTCTAGTATAAGGTACCTCCAAGGATAGTGTATCAGATGGATCACCAAATGAAGGTTTCTTGTTGGCTTCTGGTAAGGTTGGGCAAGATGTTATTATGAAGGTACACATAAATTAATGTCTTGATAGCATGGTGAATTAAGACCAATAATTTCACATAATATTTTAGATTTTGGGACATCATATGTTGGTACTAAGAGATTCTCAACCAAACACTTACATTTGTGACTATTCTTAGGCATTTCTAACAAGGAACGAATCGTTTCCATGGTCTTAGTTGTATTATTGACTACTTTGGGTATTTTCTCAAATTATATTTAGGTGGAGTGTTGTTTCAAATATTTGACCATCCTTCTATAATGAAGTATATTCATCCTTTGTTTGGTACTCATCATTGACTTGCTTAATGACCAACTTAGAGTCATCATAGACATGTAAATCAAAAGAAATTCTATTTGATTTCTATTTGGAGTCCTATGATGAGATCCTCATAGTTAGCAATGTCATTAGTTCATTGAAATGCTATCTTATAAGACTTTGGGATGAAATCACCTTGATGTGTGATAATAATTTTTTTTTCCCTGATCCATGTTTGGTGCAAGAGACATGAATGTATAGCTTCCATTAGGTGGATTGTGTAACTATCATTATGGCATCATCAAAAAAAATTGGGATTAATGTATGACCATATTATAGAGGGGTTTCAACTAGCTGATTTGAAATTACTTATCCTTTGATTACCTTTCTATTTACATATTCATTGTCAAACTCACTTAGGATCATTATCCATTTAGTTGTTCATCCAATAAGATCTTCCCTAGAGAGAAGGTACTTTAGTGGATCTATCTCTGCAATGAGCTTAGATTTATGACTAGGCATGTATAGTTGAAGTTTTTGAGTTCTCTAATCATGAAAATAAGAGCTCACAAATTTAGCTATTTAAACAAGCAATTAGACCTATTTCACACACATTACATTAAAACAAGATTGAACCCAATATCAACCTCAAATTTATTAAAAGGAGGGTTGAATTCAATTTGAATTCTAATTAATTTTGATTGATTTTAAAATGTAATTGAAAGGATGTAATTTGGGTGTTAGAACTAGATGGCAGTCTTTAACATATATAGGAAATCTTAGATTAGATATGTAGCCACAAATGCAAACATAAAACCAAGATGTAGAGGGGAATTTGTAACCAAAGCTGAGAGAGTAACATATATGATTGGGATGCAATTAGTAGCCTAGTCCTCTTTGGGCATCTTGGTCCTCAAGAGTATCCCAATCCTCTACAAAAACTAGATCTATTTTCCTTCGTCTCCTCTACCTAATTTTTCATTTGCAACTCCTGGATCTATCACCTATGCACAAAAAGAACATAAATTGTGTTATGGAGGGGGGTTTTCCTAGGCCAAACATCAAGTTTGGAATTAACCTTTGAGTTGAATTAAAATTGAATTGGAAATGCTTGAATTGAAATGATTTACCTTAAATTGATGAATAAATGTCTTGAGGATAAGTCCTCCACATGTTGATGTAATAAGATAATAAATCACAAAAAATCCATCATGAAATCATAATTGAAAAAAATTGAATATTCTTTAATGTAGTTTTTTCCTCCTTGAATTAGATCTACTCTTGAAGTGTTGCTCTTGAATTGGAATGATAGAATAATAATGAGATAATGATAGATTGATGAAATGAGTTGAAAAGGATGTCTTAGATAAGGGATTTCATACTAAAATAACCTTTAGGTGGACTTAGAATTATTATATTTTTGCATGGTGCTATATTTGAATAGAATAGGACCATCTTATTATACATTCAAAGTTTATGGCAAAAAGAATGAGACGAGGATGCATTTATCGATACGGTCCTAACAATTTCAACTTGAATATTTAATAATTCAAGATACTAGGGTTATAATGCCAAAATTAGTTTTGTGTGACAATATATAATGTTTATATTGGGGAAACATGTCTTGAGATTTAAAATAGGGTAAAATCTATTATAAATTAGGATAATAAAAGATAAAGGGTTTACCTTAAAATAAGACTGTAATATTGAATTAAATATTGATTAATTACAATAAAGGTCCTGTAATTCATAGAGGAATGGGAAATAATAATTTAATGGGTTCTAAGAGAGTGTTAAATTGGATGCCCGAATTAAAGGTGTACAATTTATAATGCTACATGTATCCCAAACTTTAGTAGGGTATGACCTTACGATCACACTCTTGATAAAGTAGAAATGAAGAAATAAAGCATCTGATAGTAAGACATTTTGGGGATAGGAAACTAAATTCAAGGGATGTGCAAGCCCCCAAGCATAGGGTCCTATCATTCCATGCAATTAACATGTATACAACAATATTACTAAAACACAATGTTCCAAGCCAATTAGTTGAAGAGACCTCGATAGTCAAAATGTCTCAACTAATAATACCATTCTCAATATGTTATTGCAAGAACACAAATGAATTTATAGAAAGAACAAGTATGTGCACTAATTTAAATGAGAAAAGACCATGATTCAATGCTATCAAAGTCTATTATTCTATGGGTTCATGGGAGATGGAGAAAGAAATATGGATTCCACAAGCTATCAAATTATGTTATGCTAGTTGAACAATGAAAAAGGAAGGGAGAGTTGAAATGAAGAGTCAAAAGGTCTAACAAATGGTCTTATGCTAGTCAACTCTTCCTACTATGACATTGTATGGTTGTAGGAATGAAGTACCCCATCTAAGACTTTTGGTCTAGTTTCAAGCATGCAACAACCTATATAAAATGCATAATAGAAAAGTTATGGTTTTGACAATTAAACATCTAATCCGAGACTTTGGTCTAGTTTTGAGAATGTACATCCCATCTAAGATGTATTAAAGAAAATGTTTGGTTTTCAAAATCAAACATCTCATGTAAGAGTTTGGTATGGTTTCAAGAATGTACATCCCATCTAAGATATATATTAATGTGAAATTAGAGGCTAGGTCCCTCCTTAAGATGTCGACATAGCCCCATGTTGATATATTAAGGTAGAGTTTTATAAAGGATAAAAATCTTCAGCACCAAGGAGATATCCTTTTAGCAAAAATGTACATAACTCCAAGATAGAGAGGCATAACTCTTATGAGCAATTAAAAGAAATAATGTAAATAACTCCAAGATAGAGAGGAATAACTCTTATGAGAAAGGAAAATATAGTTGCAAGAAGATATCTTGCACAACTATAAGGGATCATTTTGAGGGATACAAGGAGGAAGAGATCTTTACCCAGAGATATCAGCCTCCAAAAATATATGATATATTTATTAAAGATGACATTTTTGAAAGGGGAAGTAACCAAGAATACACACCTTCCCCACCACTAGGAAAAAATGGATTCTTAGTAAAGGATTGTACACATTCACTAAGGAGAGATTGTTCACAAAATGACACACCATTTCAAAGAAAGAGAAAGTTATAACCAAGGTAGCTATATGTTCTCACATGGAGGAAAACTCTATGCATTAAAGGACCTAAAGTTATGAAAGATGCAAATGAATAAAGGAAAAAGGAAATCCTTGGAAAAGAGAGAGAATTGAAATATTATTCTTGCCCCCCAAGTAAGGAGACAAGGATATAAATTTAACACCAAAGGGAGATCATTTAAAAAAGACACACTTTTCTAAAATAAGGAAAAGATACCTATTAGGGATATATTTTCCTACAACAGGGATGAGATCCTTAGCAGGGATATGTATGTCCACAATATAGAAGGGTTTATTATAAAACATTCAACTAAATAAATGGAAAGTGGGTCTTTAAGAAAAAGAATGATTTGATGAATGATTATAGAATTTCATCACTAAGGAAGAGGTACTAATCAAGGATATATACTTCTAAAGAAAGGATAAGATTCACATTAGGGATAAATCTTTCAATAAGATGGAGTGGATCCTCAGTACAAATATACACCCCCTCAATCAAGAAGAGATCCTTATAGAAGACACATCTTCAACAAAGTGAAAGTTTAATCCTTAAGAAGGAGAGAATTATTCTTTCCCCCTAGCATAGAGGCAAGAGAGGATACAAAATAGGCTATTATGTTTCTACCAAGGTATGATTTGACAAAATTGTACCACCATGAATGGCAATGAGCCTCTAATAGGTAAGGTACTAATGTCACATAGTGAGGAGCAACATAATAGTCACTATTGGTATTTAATTACATGATAGATTAGACAAAGAATTTGAATATGGCATGCTAAATTCTCTAGAATCAATGGAAGTAAGACCATATTGAGATGATAAGCATAAAAGAATAAATTTGAATAGTCAAAGGTAAAAAACCAATCAAATGGTCTCTTAGGATTTTTAATAAGATTTAGTCTTCTCTAAAGAAAGGAAAGTGGTTAGCCACTATTCTCATGTGGTGTAAATGAAAGTGTGTAGATAGGATATAAGTAGGGAAGATTATGCCATACAATATAAGATCTATAGGGACATTGATCTCTATATCATGTCCACTATATTCTTATTTAGAAAGGATGTTGAAGCCAATATTGCAATACATATGAAATTGTAATCAAGAGGAACTTTCATCACAAACCTCACTGAGATTGGTAGTGTAAGTATTGTGAATAACCAAAAGGATGAATGGAAGAATAAGGATTTATCTTTATTGGGGGATAAACTTCTTTATCTAAAATATTCATGTCCACTTGGGAGGTAAAGAAGTCCTCTTGAATTTTGGGAAACATATCTTCAAGAAAACAAGTATCATGATGTTTCATTGAAATATCTTGATCAACAAAGTAGTGTCTAGGGGAAGAATGGGCCTCTTGTTGAATTGGTTGAATGGACCAGAATATTGAGAGGGGGGTGAATTAGTATTCCCACAATTTCTAAAACTTTTACTGATATATCAATTTCATCAATTAAACTCATCAACATGAAATAGAAAATGTAGAATAAACAAATAAGACAACCAAAAACTAAACACCAGATTTTATATGTGGAAATCCAAATGGGAAAAATCACGGAGAGGGTTGTCTCTCAAGATAATATAACTAGTTATATAGTGTTTACAAAAAGGGTGGCTCATTGACAAATGACTCAATACTAGATACAAAAGCATCTCATTGTCAGAATGTTCACTACAATAGAAAGTAAGTGAACTGGTAAAATTGCATCTCCTAATGCATGAGGTCAGTTCCAAATTAAGCTCAGATAACAACTCATAGAAACTTACAACAAATCTGCTAAGGGATTATTGTACCATTGTTCATAATTGCCTATAGTAAGTCTAGTAAGGGATTATTGTACTACTCTATAGAACAAACTACTTGTAGTAGATCTAGTAAAGGATTATTTCAACATTGTACACACTCTAATTCTTCTTCACATACCTTCACTCATACACTGTATACTTCTTCTCTTACTTCAACTACTCTGATGTCAACAACTTTGTCACTCAGACACTTCTTACTCTACTACACACACACTATGCTTTATTCAATCTCATATACTTCATACACTTATTTCTTCATTTCACACACCTTCTATATATATATTGGTAATCTCATAAACTAGTAAGCTCATACACCAAGATACTATGTTGGCCTAGCACAAATGTTGCTGCTCAGATCAACACATTATCCAAAAATGCCTAGACCAGAAAACAAGAAAATTGTTGCTAATTTTTTGTGCCAACCTTAGCAGAGCTCGGATCTATAATTTCAATCGGGCTTGTTCCCTCATCCCGCAACACATTGGGAGTAGTCATGTGGTCACGTGGGATAAGAGAAACATGGAGCAAAGGGTATTTTTTCTTTTCCTGCATGATTTCAAATGTAGCAATGGTGGGGGCTCTTTTCTATTCAGGCTCCAAAATTCTATTTTTGAGTTGACCGACTTGGGCGGTCAACTCACTTAAGGTCACCGATTTGAGGGTTCCAAGTCATTCACGAGTCGATTCCCCTTTATTTCCTCTTATTGGTCATTGGTGGTTCCACCTCAGATTAAGGGCCCCAGCTAGCCCGCAAGATTTTCTAATCTCATAGATGATGTCGCAGAATAGTGGGATGGTGTTCCGGCTTATGATTCCCGCCACCCCGCACAGGCAAAGGGGAGGGGTGAAGTCGCATGCAGGGTAGTGGGGGAACAGTAAGGAAGTCTCTTCCTCACTACCCCGCAAGGAAGGATAGGGCACACAAAGGCCCCTATGAGGTAAACAAGGCTAAGGGTGGATGGCTTCCCCGCCATCTTGCATGCCATTCCAAGGGGTCACAAAGACCTTGTAGAATAAAGATGAAGTAACAAATATGATTCCTCGCTATCTCGCAAGGATTTTTTGGGAAGCATTTATGCCTCACTGAATAAAGACTAACAATTGGGTAGTGTCCCCGCTATCCTACAATAGATTTCTTGGGAGGTAAAGCAATTTGCAAGATAGGAGATTGTAGGGGGAGGGTCTACAGTACTATCCTGCATGGTTGGTCAGGTAGCTAGGCCATCATAGAGTAGGGTGGAGACATGGGTCTGTGGAGCCACGTCAGCCAATTATGGTCATTGGATCTTCATAAAGGCTCGATCTAATGACCATGTTTTAATCACAGATTGGCCTTGCTAGATGCCTATTTGGAGAGATCTCGCGCATCCATCTTCATGTGAATCTCTTAGATCAACAATGGACATTTGAATTTGTAGTGGTCATTGAGTTTTGAATGCTCTGCATGAGGGTGGTTGTCGGCCCAATGGTCAAAGACGTTCTTTGCTCAATCGATGCTTGATTTTGGACCCAATTTTAGTGCAACCACCGAATTCGCTCAACTTTCCTCGAGATTGGATTGTACAGGCTGATTTCAAATGCCACTCATGCCTCTTCAATGCATTATGAATACTTTTGGGTTTGATAGAGATTTTGCAGACGCCATCCCATGCACATTTCTTCTGATTTTTAGGAAATGATTGTCCCTCCCATGCCTCTGTAGCCAATTTTAGATGCCACCCATGCCCTCTTCAATGTAGTTCAGAGACTTTTTGGATTTGTAGGTACCCTAAGATGCATCCAGATGCAGGGTTTTCCTTGATTTGTGGGGTGTTTTCTCTTCTAGAGGCAAAGGATGCCTTCAGAGGCTAGATTCAACACACCATCAGATCATCCTTGATCTGATCTTCTTCTCCCCTCTTAGTTTTTTGTAACCTAACCTGGGTGGGGTTAGGGTTTCCATTAGTTGTTCAATTTTGAGTTATCCCAGAACTATAAAGGAAATTTGTTTATCTTTCTAAGGGATCTTCTTCCTTTTCATTTTTTATTGAATACTTATTTTCATGATTTGTAAAAGTTGTCTTGCCTTTACATTAATAGATTATTCTTACTTTGCCTCCTTTAGTTCTTACGACCTGTGCAATATTTTACCTCTTTGTATGAATGTATTCTGCTTTGTTTTCTTTAGTTGTAAGTGTATGTGTTGATCCCTCTGTGAATGTTGACTGTGAACTAAACTCAATTCCTCTCTTCATTTCATAGGATTTCAACCTTCACTCACACATAGGTGGCTAACTAGGATATGAATTTATGAATAAGAGAAATTTTATTAATGTTCTATGCAGATATAGGAAGGACGATCAAACTCTCAATCTAGGTGCAAACCTTTTCCTTTTCAAGCAGTCCTTCTTCCCTTTTTTCCTTCAGAAATCAGTATTGTTAGATTATTTGTGTTGGCTTGGTCCAACACCTACATCATATTGGAAAGGAAATTGACCTTCTCCGAAGACTCAACCTCACCTATGCAAGTCCCACAGTTGAGAGGTTGTTTCCATTTTTCACAAGGTTGGTGATCAATCCTGATCACCAAGAGTGCAAACTTTTGTGATAATAATAACCAAGTCGGCCTACACGGACCGCTTACACACTTCCATCACAAACTTCATTTATCAAAACATATGCCTTAATAACCAAGATGAACAAGAGTCATCTAGACCCATAGATACAAATCCATAAAAACAACTTCCAAGAATAATAACTCCCAACTCCAAGCCATAGATTCTAGATGCAATACAACCAATACAAATAATATAACTAATACCACTAATGTCAGAAATGAATATAAACTAAGATAAGCACATCATAGGATTTTGGAGATGAGGATTTTCCATAAATGACTCCAATAGATCATCTGTTCCTTATTGCTTCATATCACATACATACCTATCTTCCATTGATGCTCAAATTATGATACCAAAAATGATTCCAACAGCATTTAACAACAACATACCACATCCAATCTTAACCAGATTACTGAGTTTGACATCAATGACAATATTCACACAAATCCAACAATCTCTCCCTTTGTCATTGATGGAAAAACATCTCTAAAACATATAACTCCCCCTTACTCAAGTATCTCCATTAAATTTTCTTTCTCCTCCTTTGGCATCAAGGACAAAGGATGCCTTTGATGAAACAAGAAAAAGAAGAAGAAAGTAAATGAATGCATTCAATTGAAAAAAAAGAATGTCAAGATTGTATACCAACCAAAAAGGATTTTCAATTGCTTTTCTTCCGAAATATTTGTTTATAATTCTCCTTAAGCTTTAAAGGGAGAACCTTCCAGAAGTGAACAACCAACATAATTCTAATAGATAAACTCCTACATTCCACCAACATATCAACAACATGATAGAAACTATCCAGAGCAGTCAGATTTTTCTCATGCTAAACTACATGACCAAGCAATACTGAAAAAATGCTCTAATTTAGCTTCAACAATTTCCTTGACCTTCTAAAAAAAACTCACAAAGTATTCCCTTTTCCTTTGTAAAAATAACAACTCAACTTGAAGAGAATTTACCTTTTTCCTTTATTCTCCATCCTTGTTGCTCAGAAAATCAAATGACTTACCCAAAGAACACAGTTCTTCTTCAAGAACTTCTCTCTTTGCTTTATGCTTCACTACAATAGTCGGCCATGAAAAAAAATACATGTAAATTTTTCTATCACTATAGATACAATCTCTCATTTCATTTATGCATTTGGATAGAGCCCTCTATGCATCATTTCATTTATCCAACATACTTTGCATGTTATCAGCTTCTTCATCTGAATCTTCTACACTAACAAGTTGCATAACTAATTTCTCTTTAACTAACTCAAATACAAATTTTGATAGCACATCACTGGCATCTTCAATTTTAATATTGTTCCAAAGAAAATGATCTATTAGGACATTCTCAATTCTATATACCTCAATAGAAGTAAGCCACGTCTCTCCAATCTTCTTTATTCCATCTCCTCTATCAAAAATTTCCAACAAATTAGACTCATCATCATCAGATTTGGATACTTCTACTTTCTTCTTTGCAACAACTATTGGTATTTTGGTATGGTTTTTTCATTGATGTCAACACCTACTAAAACACTAGCACTTTGGAGATCCAAGAACATTCACTGGCAAGCAAGTAACTATTGCACAGTTATTGGTATATGGTTCACCGACAGGATATAATGATCACCGACACTTGGAATGATATGGAAGACACTTGGTAATGTCAAAGAAATCAAGTGGACACTTTGTTTTGAAGAATTAATCATTGGTATATTCATATTTGCATATTTTCTTTTACTAGCAAATAGGTCCAGGGTTACCTAGGATTACACTGACAGGTTTATCTTTTCCAGATCAGCATGGCACACTATGGAGATGATTAATTATTGTTGTAAATGCATTAAGCTGACATGTTTAATCACTTATTGCATTGGATAATATATTATTTTTAAAATGTTTTAATTGTAATATCTTGTAGAGTCAACCTACTAAAATTGGTCTTAGGTTTTGGTATAAATGTAAGATTTTATTTGTAAGATCATGTGTGGAATGCAAAAAAGAATTGTGTGAAGGTATATGCGAGATTAAGTAGAGCTATACACAAAGACATCATTTGAAGGTGAAGCTAGATTTTTGTAGAAGCATATCAACATTACATTGGTACTGAATCCAGCATATGAAGATGCTATTTTGTACAGTACATTCTTATTGGATTTAACCATCCAACTGTAGTCAGTGTGACTCTCATGTTGTGATTGAGCAGTGAGCTCTAGGTTGTTGGCCTTCCTGCATGTGCAGACCCCATTTATGTACACTTGCTATCTGCAATAGTATCATCTGATTGTGGGTAAGGCTTCCCACCATGGTTTTTCCCTTTACAGGGTTTCCACGTACAAATATTGGTGTTATGTGTTGTGGATAACTTTATGTTTATGTTTCATGCATTAATCTTTACTGGTATAGCAATTAACTGTTAACACTGTCTACTGGCATACTTAATTGGTTTACCGGTATTAAGCATTAAGTTGGTTAATTTGTTTTTGGTTTGAATTTATTTGACAACTGATTCACACCCCCCCCCCCCCTCTCAGTTGTCTCTGGGACCTAACAATTGGTATCAGAGCTTAGTCCTCTTTTGCAGAAGTTTAACAACTTGAGGAGATCCAATGACTACTAATTATTTCAGGAAGGACAAACCTAAACTTGATGGAACCAACTATGGGATATGGAAGATTAGAATGGAGACACATCTGAATTGCATTGATAAAGACATCTAGGAAATTACAAGGAATGGTTATACTATTGCTGTAGCTGGTCAGACCACTCCAACTACCTTAGCTAAAGAGGAGGAGTATGATTGTAAAGCAAGAGAAGGACTTTTGAGCACTTTATCAAATCAATAAATCATGGGATTATCAGATAGATCTACTGCTAAAGCTATTTGGGATCATTTGGAAACACTGAATGAAGGAGATTCCATAGTCAAGATTGCAAAACTTGAAAGCTTCCGAATTAGGTATGAACATCTGAAAATGGAAGAAGATGAAAGGATTTTTGCTTTCATGGAAAGAGTAAATGAAATTGTTTTGGGTATTAAATGTTATGGAGGAACCTTGAGTGAGGATGAAATTGTTTCAAAAATCTTAAGAGGATTGCCACCGGCATATAAAATGAAGGTTACTGCCATAAATGAGTTGACAACAATGCCTAATACATCAGTAACTAGGGATACATTGATTGGAAAACTTTCAACTTTTGAAATTGAACAATTTGGTCCTATTGCTACTATAAAGATAGATTTGGCCTTTAAAGCATCAACATCGTCTACTCCATCATTTGACAAATCAGATTGGAAAGCCTTTTATGCAAGAGAACTTGAAGAAACTAGGAAGGAGAATGAAAAACTTGAAGAACTTGAAGCACTATTTGCAAGGAAAATGCCTAAAGGTCTAGTTGGAAGTAAGTATGAAGGTCAAGCACCCTTTAAATGTTTTAACCGCAATAAGATTGGTCATATGGCTTCGAGATGCCCTGATAGACATGCTAGACTAAGAGAAGAAGCTAGAAGAACATATAGGCCTAATCCTGAATATCAAAGATACAGATTTAAGAAGAACAAAGACAAATCTTGTTACATTGTTGATGAAGGTGTGACTGATGATTCTGGTGAGGATCCAACAGACAATGGATGGGTTTTTGTTGCTATAACAGAAGATCAACTGGTAGAACAAGCCCTAGCAGCTAAAGTTGAAGTAAGGATGAATGGATCATTGACTTAGGATGCTCACATCATATGACAAGAGACAAAGGTAAATTCTTGAACTTTCAAGAATACAATGGAGGTTTAGTAAGATTTGGAGATGACAATGCCTTTTCAATCAAAGGTAAGGGTTCAATATCTCTTGATGGTAAGCATAACACTAAGAGTGTCTACTATGTTAAAGGATTAAAGCATAATCTTTTAGGTGTTGGTCAATTATTTGAGAAAGGATTTTAGTTACAATTTAAGAATGGAAAATGCAAAATCATGAATAGAACTAGTTTAGAAATTGTAACCAGTAATCAGACTACAGGAAATATCTTTCATTTGAATAACAGTGAAAGCATGCTTGATTGCACATATAAATGAAAGTTGGTTATGGCATAAGAGACTCTGACATGTAAACTTTGATTGCATGGTGAAGATTAGTAATTCTAAGGTAGTTAGAGATCTACCTAAAATTGTGAAACCTCATAATACAATATGTAAGGAATGTCAATTTGGAAAACAAGTTAGAGCTAGTTTCAAAAGTATTCTAGAAAAATCAAATAATGCTCTTGATTTGATTCACACTGATTTATGTGGTCCAGCTAGAACTAAAATCTTAGAAGGTGATAGATATTTCATGCTAATTATTGATGATTAATCTAGAATGTGTTGGGTTACTTTTCTCAGAGAAAAATCAAAAGCACTAGGAAAGTTCAAACTGTTCAAAGCAATGGTTGAAAATGAAACCAGTAAGAAAATCAAATGTTTAAGATCAGATCAAGGAGGAGAATTCACACCTAAGGACTTTAATACATTCTGTGAAATGAATGGAATCAGAAGACAATTATCAACACCTCAGACACCACAACAAAATGGAGTTGTTGAAAGGAAAAACATAACTATCTTGGATGCAGCAAGAAGTATGTTATCTGAAGCAAATTTACCACATGTATATTGGAGAGACACAGTTAACATAGCTGTCTATACATTCAACAAAGTTCACATCAAAGGTGAAACTGGTAAGACCCCTCATGAACTATGGTTTGGTAATACTCCTACTCTTAAGTATTTCAGAATTTTTGGAAGTAAATGTTATATTAGAAGAGATGAGTATATTGGAAAATTTGATCCTAGAAGTGATGAAGGAATATTTCTTGGTTATTCATCTAAGTGCAAGGCATATAGATGTTTTAATAAGAGATTGCAGAAAATTGTTGAGAGTACAAATGTAAAAATTGATGAACAATTTAGAGGAACTTCAAGGTATATAGACTCTGAACCGGCAACAATAATTGTGACAAATGAACCTACACTAAATCCACTAGTACAGAATGAAGATCCAGTTACCCCGGTACCATCAAAGGATTCCACAATAATTGAAGAACAACAACAAACTAAGACACCTCGGTATGTAAGATTGAATCATTCTGAAGATCAGATAATTGGAAACAAATTCAAAGGAGTTATGACAAGAGGAAGATTGGCAAATGAAGAGATATGTCTTATTTCTCAAATTGAACCATCATCTATTACTGAGGCATGTGAAGATAAATTTTGGATTAAAGCTATGAAAGAAGAATTAGAATAAATTAAAAAAAATAATACTTGGACATTAGTTCCCCAGCCTAAAGATAAAAATATAATTGGAACCAAATGGGTATTTAGAAAAAAACTTAATGAAGATGGTAAGGTTGTCAGAAATAAAGCAAGACTAGTGTGTAAGGGATATTCTTAGAAAGAAGGAGTTGATTACAATGAAACCTTTGCACCAGTAGCTAGAATTGAGGTATTCAGATTATTCTTGGCTTTTGCAGTTCACAAAAACTACAAAGTTTATCAAATGGATATTAAATGTGCATTCTTGAATGGAGATCTTGAAGAGGAAGTCTATATTGAACAACCTGATGGATTTTCTTTGACAGATGACAATGATATGGTTTGCAGGTTAAGAAAAGCTCTGTATGGATTGAAACAAGCCCTAAGAGCTTGGTATGCAAGGTTGGATAAGTATCTTTTAAAGATTGGTTTTACTAAAGGAAATGTAGACAACAATTTATATTACAAAATAACTAATGATTATATCTTGATTATAGAAGTATTTGTTGATGATATAATCTTTGGAGGAGAAGATGGATTATGTAAAGAATTTTCTATTAAAATGCATCAAGAATTTGAAATGTCTATGATTGGAGAAATTAAATTGTTCTTAGGATTGCAGATTTCACAGACTGACAAAAGTATATTTTTGAGTCAATCCAAGTACTTGAAAGAGTTACTAAAGAAATTTGGGATGGAGAACTCTAAACTGGTAAGCACACCTATGACTACAAATGACAAATTATCTCAAAGGGATGAATCTACACCTATTAATCCAACTAGATACAAATCTATGATTGGAGGTTTACTGTATTTGACACAAACCATACCTGATATTATGAATGCAGTATGTATTGTTTCTAGATTTCAAAGTAATCCTAGAGAAAATCATGAATTAGCTATAAAAAGGATTTTCTGGTACTTACAAGGCACTGCAAATCTTGGATTATGGTATCCTAGAGATGAAAATTTTGATCTATGTGCATACACATATGCAAATTGGGCAAGAGATGTAGATGATAGAAAAAGCACCACCGGTGGAGCATTCTTTCTTGGAAAGAGATTAGTTTCTTGGTTGAGAAAGAAATAGAGTTGTACATCTTTATCAATAGCAGAATCAGAATATGTTGCATCAGCAACTAACTGTATACAGGTACTATGGCTTAAGCAAATGTTGAAGGACATAAAGGTAAAATGCAAGGAACCTATTACTATATATTGTGATAACACTGTAGCAATTGATATATCTAAGAATCAGGTATTAAATTCTAAAACAAAACATGTTTCTATCAAACTAAATTTTCTAAGGAAGAAAGTTGAAGAAAAGGAGATAAAACTGGTTTATGTGAATACTAAAGAACAACTTGCAAATATTTTCACAAAACCTTTTCCTAAAGAGACTTTTGAATATCTCAGAGATTAGCTTGGATTCATACAACCACCGATAGAGACTTAGACAATTGATGATTGTCATCAACTGGCAGAATTAAAAGACAAATCTTTTACTTCGGTCTTTGATGAGGAAGCTACTTCTCAGGGGGAATAGTTGGTATATTGAATTGATTGGTATTTTGTATATGAACTTGGTATTATTATAACTTTGGAATTTGATGTCAAAGGGGGAGAGATATCTATGGAAAAACACATTATCTTTTAAAGAGAGATTGGTATTGAAAATCTTTGGATAACACATGTTGCTCCTAGGGGGAGAGATTGTTGGTTTTTGGTATTTGGTATTTCTATTTTGGCACTTTGATGGTTTTTCCATCTTGTGTTGCCATAAATGCCAAAGGGGGAGATTGTTGGTATTTTGGTATGTTTTTGTCATTGATGTCAACACCTACTAAAACACTAGCACTTTGGAGATCCAACAACATTCACCAGCAAGCAAGTAACTATTGCACAGTTACTGGTATATGGTTCACCGACAAGATATAACGATCACTGACACTTGGAATGATATGGAAGACACTTGGTAATGTCAAAGACATCATGTGGACTCTTTGTTTTGAATAATTAATCATTGGTATATTCATATTTGCATATTTTCTTTTATCGGCAAATAGGTCTAGGGTTACACCGGCAGGTTTATCTTTTCCAGATCAGCATGGTATGCTATGGAGATGATTAAATATTGTTGTAAATGCATTAAGCTGACATGTTTAATCGGTTATTGCATCGGATAATATATTGTTTGTAAACTTTTTTAATTGTAATATCTTGTAGAGCTGACCTACTAAAATTGGTCTTAGGTTATGGTATAAATGTAAGATCTTATTTGTAAGATCGTGTGTGGAATGCGAAAAAGAATTTTGTGAAGGTATATGCAAGATTAATCAGAGCTATACATGAAGACATCATTTGAAGGTGAAGCTAGGTTTTTGTAGAAGCATATCAGCATTACACCAATATTGAATCCAGCATATGAAGATGCTATTTTGTGTAGTACATTCTTATTGGATTTAACCATCCAACTGTAGTCAGTGTGACTCTCATTTTGTGATTGAACAGTGCACGGCCTTTCTGCATGTGTAGACCCCATTTATGTACACTTACTATCTGCAGTAGTATCATCTGATTGTGGGTAAGGTTTCCCACCATAGTTTTTCCCCTTACAGGGTTTCCACATACAAATATTGGTGTTATATGTTGTGGATAACTTTATGTTTATGTTTCATGCATTAATCTTTATTGATATAGCAATTCACTATTAACACTGTCTATCGGCATACTTAACTGGTTTACCGATATTAAGCATTAAGTTGGTTAAGCTTTTTTTGGTTTGAATTTATTTGACAACTGATTCACCCCCCCTCTCAATTGTCTCTGGGACCTAACAACAACCACTTCTCCATTAACCACAAGGGAACCTAGATCTTTAATCACAACAATGTCTTTTTCTTTTTTATCCTTCTTTTTCTTCTTAGATTCCAAAGAGCTAGTAGACACAGTCTCCTTCCTTTTTCTCTTTCTGGAGGAAGAACCCTTTTTAGCTGAATTGGTAGCCAGGGATACTGGACCAATACACCAAGCATCCATAAATGATTTAAATCTAACATTACATGCATCTTCTCTCTTATCTAAACCACTCAAATATCGAAATATTTGCCTAGGAACCGAGACTCTAGATTCCCATATCAGTTTCTCTATAGTCAGAAGCGATCCCAGAATATACATAGCCAAAGAGATAAGCAATGATCCAAACCGAAAGGGATAACTTTGATCTTTTGTCATTTTGATATTTTCTAATAGTTGATCCTTTAACAATTCACATAAATCAAACACAACATCTTACATAGAAATGTTATGCGTAACATATACTGCAATTGCCGAAGTTAAACCTTCTCTATTTCTGAAATAAATCTTATAGGATATTCCATATGCTACATACCTCACAATAGGATTATTGATTTTGTCTATCAACAATTCTTTCTAATCACATTTCACATCAGTTAGGGTTTCAACTTCCTTATTCTTTATTGTCTTCTTAACCGGTACACTTCCACTATCACACAAGCTAGAAAAAATTAAAATAATGTCCTTCGTGATTGGATAGGGTGTATCCAACATGATACATTCATTCTACATGTGACTCAAAATTAACCTGATCACATCTTCATTGTCAAACCACGGAAACTCATGCTCCATAAATCCATTCCTTTGTGACTTAACTCTTTAACCTTCTGCAAATCTACTTCACTAAGACTCCTTGCCATTTTTTTACTCTTCTCTATGTCAAATTCATATAGCCATACCTTTTCCATGAACTGAAAATTTTTGTTGCTTTATTCGAGCTAACAATCATCTTAGATTCCATTCTTTCTATGCTTCTTTGTTTTTCGTTCTTCTCTTGCTCCTCAAACAATCCTTTTTGCATATGACAAAAATGATCTCGAACTCCCAAATTTAACTTACCAATTCCTTCTAGGGTTTTACCACCAAAAGATGTCTTGTCGATGATGTCAAGACTCAACATAAACCTTGCATTATCGAATAGCATCTCTAACAAAGTCATGTCAAACTGACAACATGAACCAACTCAAAAGAGGGGACCAAAAATTTTTCTTGAAAAACTCCCCCTTGAGCTGAAACAATATGCTTAGTTATTGTAGGAAGAGGTGCCTACACTAGATTCTGGAACACCAGACAATCTTCCATTGTTGACCTCCTTTCTCCAAACCATGACTTCTTTTTCTTTGATTGACTTGTCTTCGCCATATTCTTCTTAGTAGACTTCTCAACTTCATTTCTACACTAATTAGCATAATGTCTGGATTGCTAGCACTTGTAACAATTGATGTTGTTCTGCACTAAATTTACTGAATGTGTTCTAGATCTGCACTAACTAGCTTTGTGACCATACCCACTGCATACATAAAAATATCTATGAAAGTTATTATTCACCTTATTCTCTCCAACCAGGTTATGATATTGAGTCATAGCATGATTTCTACAATAATTTTCTTTATGACCAAACCTCTTACAATGATAACATTGAATGCTTCTATAGTCTGCATCTTTATGTCCACATTTATTGTACTAAAAATAATAACCGTTAAATAATGGTCACCTTTGTTCATGCAGTTGTCAACCCAGTAGTCTCCTTGCTATAGATCTCTGATTTTGAGTTTTGCTTGCATCTTCTGATTTCTTCTCTTGTTTTTCCTTAACATCTTTTCCTTTATCTTTATAATTATGATTTGAAATTTCACCAGGCTGATATCAAAGTCTAGTCTTGTCTAAATGAGTTTTTTGCATGTTAGTCAAATCTTCCAAAAGTTTTCTGCTATTGCAACACCACTCTTCACACCTCTAAATTGGTCTTCTATATATACCATCTTCTTCATTACAACCATCAATTAGGTTGGCCAAAATAAAGGATAACCATAAGTCCTATTAAGCCAACCACCAAACACAATTATGGTGAATGTGGTCCAAACTAGAAGATAGAGAGGACCTAAAAAATCATTTTACACTTCTCTAAGTAGCTTCAAATAATATACACATTGGCACACATCATCTAGGGGTGGTAACAAGGTAACATGTAGAAAAATAATGTAGCACATAGCCAATCAGCCCCAAAACATAGCATCTAAATGAATAACATAATGCAAATCCCCACACACCAAAGATAGGACCAAAGTACAATTTAACACACTCTCCAAAACTGACATATATTATTGAGATCATAACACAAGCTGGAAGACAAAGATTTGTTTTCCAAATCACACCAATTACCTAGACAAAAAATATCAAATGTACTACAACACCATGCATACCACACAAATAAATTTTTATAACATTCAAAATCATTCCCAAATACTTCTTTCTCACTGTCACATCTATACATGCTAGCACAACACAAACAAATAAAGATCACTATATTGTTAGAATGTCAAGAATAAAATCTTGAACAAAACATCAAATTAAATATTCTTGCAGAACACGTCGACACTTAAAACTAGAACTAAGACAATGCACAAACATTACGAGAATTTCCTCCAAGTTGCAACACCTAAAACATCAATGTGGAGAAATGTAGAGAAATTTTCAAATCAATCAAATCTAGTTATGATAGACAACCAAATTGTGAGTGAACAACAATCACTATACACTTCAGTTGCAACATTGGGAACTTGATATGATAGAAGTGCAATGTCCATAGAGCATAAACATCATGTTCAAATCTACAAAACCAAATTCTCAAATGCAAAGGAATGCAAAGCATTCTTCTAGCTAGACTTTAAATACTCTTTACTACATATCACATCTCCTGATATTTCAAACATTCCAAAAATAACATTAACATAAACAAGAGTGTTAGAACCAAGGAAAACATATCCCAACCATAATCATCATGCTAAAAATCTACAACTTATTACCATTAACACATCATATTGAATGCAAACATCAAACACCAAGAAAGTGGATATCCACAACCTAAAGCAACTGAAATCATTGATATCTATCTCCTCATATTTTACCAAAATATATTTGACAACCCAATACAAACTACAGGTTGATAATGAATGACAACACTGCCAACACTTCCCCATTGATAGTAAAAAAACATCAATGATAACACAACAAATTCCCATCATTAAGAACACGTCATTAAGGACAACACATATTGTTAGACATCAAGTGACATCAATGACAACACATATTGCCAATAATTTGTGTATGTAAAATGAAAAATAATTTGTTGTCGATAGGTACCAATGGAACTTATTATGGTAATAAAAACTCTTGATCCCTTATTATAGTCATGTTAGTCAATTCAACAATTTAGAACAAATTTGAAGAAGAATCAAACAACACATGTAATGGTTGTGTAAATAGTTAACTTTAATATGATACAATTACATGATGAGTACTTGACACTTGACATAGTAAATAAGTGCAATGAATACATTGAGTTCAACAATTAGGGTTTTAATGTTGATGTAAAGTGATGGAAAGACAAAGATTTAGAAGTAATATTCTACAATTTTGAGTATTTTAATACATAGAAACAATTGTAACTACCAACTTTTGGATGTTAAAATGATTATCAAATCGCCTAGGGATGATGTATGTTTATGCATGTCCTAGCAGCATAATTTAAACTTTTTGAAATTAGATTAAGGTAATGATAAATTTAATTAGAAGATGTTATGGCCATAATAGAATTTGCAATTGGACAAAAAGGATCAAAATTACATGTTTAGCCCTAATTTGGATAAAATTCATCATTAATAAGAAAAACACGATTTTTAAATTTAAAAAAGATTTAGGTAGATTAAAATAATTTTCAATATTAAACAAAATTTAATGAATGAATATGTCAAATTAAACAAATTAATATATTAAGTCTATATATTTAAAACCCACATACAAAACAATAATAATAATAATGATACAATAGTCCAACATGTTGACTTACAAAAATAATCCGAATAAATAATATATAATCAAATAAAACTAAATTTACAATATTGTATTAATGATGCCCACTTAAATTTCACTCATAAATATTTTCTTAAACTATTGGAGTATCTCTATGGAAAGTTTAGCTAAAAATTCATGTATAAATGTGCCAGTATCATAAGGAACCATTTTTAGCCATTTTATATTGCTTAGTGTGGCTCAATGTAACTATCAGATTTTCCTTATTTTATATTCTTCAAAAGGTGTGCTTTATTAAATAGATCCACCATTTATCTAGAATGAAAGCTCCATTCCCAAATTTTAACGTTTTATAATGTTAAAAATCAATTTAATTATATTATAATTTTGGGTGGGAGAGATAGACCGTTGCATAATAATAAAGAAAGCAAATATTATAACATGATAATTAAATATTTTATTACTCATGAGTTGTTTAAACTTGACCATTGTCGCGGTCAAGATGATTTAGCTTCCAAATTTAGTACGACAAAACTAACTTAATTTATTATATATAGAAAGTTACGAGTTTCATTGGTGGAAATCATAATCATCACATATATTATTATACACCTTTTAATTGGAATAAAAATCTTGAAATCATTATATTTATCCTTTTAATTGGAATAAAAATCCTGAAATCATTATATTACTAAATAAATATGTTGTTAACCAATAATAGAGGATATATTGAGTTGGTACCCACACGGTTTTGACCCTTTTTTCTTTTCAAACTTGCATGATCTTCATTTTTCTAACATTTGAGTACAGCTTTATTATATTATTATTATAAAAGAATGGATTTAAGAATTATATTTCCAAATTTATGTGGAGTAAAAGTCTACAACACTATAAACAGGTTATTAAATACAGATTAAATTATATAAATAAAGTAATAAATTTAAGTAGAAAGAGGAATGAATATATATTGAGGTTGATCATGACATTTTGAATTGTTTTATTCAGAAAATAAGTTTTTTTTTCATTATTAAAGATGAGTCTTAGTAATTGATAATGACATTCTTAGTAGTTTGTTCTTGGTAAGTATCATTTGGATGAGGGTTAAACATTTCTGAAAAAAGTCTTGGAGTAAAAGTTAAGGTCAATTTGAGAAATTTATGATTTTGCATATCATCATCACCCAACCATGCAGTTATGAAATAGGAGAGGGCTCACAAAATTATTGGGATCATCCTTGAGATCTTTGTTGAACGCTACTAGATGTTGAGAGAGTGTAATGAATTAGCATACACTAAAACTTGTTTAAATTAAACTAATAAAATCATGACATCCATTCAAACCAATATGCATGAAAGTAAATAATTGAAACAACAAATGCATCCAAACAAGAACACCAAGGTCTTTATGCGGAAAACCCAAACTAGAAAAAACCTCGGTGAGAATCACTCACAATATATATTAACTGTTTACAATGCTTAAGGTCATAGGCTAGGGAGCTCATTGCTCCGGACTTGCAGGACAAGGCACACAACCTTAGGCAATATACAAAAGAAAGACTTGCACAACAATTTAGATCACTTCTTTAGGGCAAGGTACAAAATCAACTATCTAGAGATACAATATGAGAAATAGATTCAACTAAATGAGAAAAAAACATCTATCAAAATACAGATAACAATTCACTATTTAAGAACTTATCTAACTGCTTTGTAGCACTAATGGGTGAGGTTGTTGATGTCACAACTCAAATCATTAAATATTTTAATTATCGAACTAGGTGTGCCTTAGAGTTCTATGTGGTAAGGATGTTTCCAACTTTTGTTGGGGTGGGGGGGGGTGGGGGGAGGGTTTATAGTGAAAAGAGTGATTTGTGCTTCAGTCATGCTTCGTCGGGAGCTTTTGGGAATTACTTCCTAAGGTTAACTTCTAAATCAAAGATCCTATTTTATTTTGTCATAAATCAAAACTAAGGCACTTAACTTATCCTAGACCGAGACTTTGGTGATTTAGGTTCAAACCAAACATGACTTAATCAGAATCAATTCATGGAATGCTTAAGCTACAAATATTAACCAAATTCAAATTTAATCTACCACACACATACAAAATTCAAATTCTAAATCTACTTTGCTATAAAAGAAACCTATTTTACTCTTACAGAGAATCAAAATGTTAATCTAAAGCACACTTGAGATGAAACTAAATTCCATGAATAAACTCAATAAAGCTTTTGCCTAATCTTTACTTCTATTACCATTGTCATATTCTACTGAAACCATTTCCGATCTAGAAATAATTAACACTTGAACTACTTAGAAGATCCAAATCTAAGCTATCTTAAAGAAATACAAATTTGAACATTCATGGGAAAAATTAGCTAATTCCAAACATTACAGGAACTAAAACTACTAACAAACTACAATAGATAATTATCATGAATTCCAACTATTTTTTATTTTAATCTGAACCTAAAACTTGCTAAAGGAAAGATAAACAAAAACATGAACACAAGATCACCTCCCTTTGATTAAGTGGGATTTGCTCTTCCTTTGGTGGGATCTTTAAACATTGTAGATCAAATCAACATCTAACTTGCATTCAAATTGGGCCTCAAAGGGGAGTGGAACAAGGTTTGGAATTGCAAATTGTAGAATTGAAGAAACTAATGATAGAGAATGACTGATAACTAACTCCTTTCTACCTAAGAATAGATGGATATATAGACATATCCTTATTTAAAATTCAAACTAAGGTGCTACCCACCCAGATGGGTAACGAATGTTAACAAGATTTATAAAAATAAATGTTCTATTATAGAGCTTCACTTCATCACTGGCAAAAATAGAAGTTTTATAAATAACCAATAAAGTAAGCTTGAAGATAATAAATACATTTCACAACTGGAACAATTAGGATCTCCACATTGTTTATTTGAAATTCCAACAATTCTGCACCATGAAACAACCTTTCAAAAATCTAAAACAAAATCCACAAAAATAGAACAAGAATATAGCAGCCAAGATTCTAGATAAATGGTCACTTCTTCATTCATTTGATCTTCAAAGTATTGCATTTAATACAAAATATCATTTCTAATATATCTGCTAATTAGCTAAGTATAACAACAAAATAAGTAAACATGAAAGTATATAATCTACCACCAACTACATTAATTAACAAAATATACAAAGCTATTAAGTATAAACTGAGTATTTAAAGTGTCATAAATAAGCACGCATCATGCTCCCTCTCTTATTTTCAACCATATCCACATGGTTGAGGGTCTGGTAGATCTTTGTTCATGGTTTCAATCCAAATGACAAGATCAAAACATTTTTGTATATATTCCTACTAAGTCCTAAGAGGAGCATAGACATTCACTTGTTCCATTTTGTTCATCCAGTTTCTTAGAATGTCTCTTGCAAATTGGCAAGGTGCATTAAGTCTTGTTGAAGGTAAAATAACTAGAGGTGGTCTAGTGTCAATCCATCCCTCCTGTTTCTCTTTTGTAACCCCTATTAATGTCCTTACTCTAGTTAAACTCTAGGTACTATTATGTGGAGAGATAGGTGTTGGATATTGCTGAGAAGTTTGTTGGAATGATGTGTTGTCATTGATGTCAACATATTCTTCTATTTATTCCAATGTTGCAGTCACATTAAATGAGTTGGTTTAGTCAGTGTGTTATAGTTGAGCTATTGTGGTTTAATAGGTTTATAGATACTTATCTCTAATAGATTCAGTTAAAGTGTCAATGGTCTGCATGATGAATTGATTGAGTTATGAGTTCCAATATTGTGGTTGTTTGTGGTGTTCATTGTTCTAGTTTCTACTCTGCATTACTTTGGAATTGAATTATATTGGTTTCCAGATTTAACAGAGTGTTTGGGATGTTCATATGTCTCCTCAATTCAAATCATTTATGATTTGGATATCTGCAAGTGAATCTTTTAGTTTGACAGTCAGTTCAACGTGTGTTCTTGAGGTTCGGTATATTGATGATGGAGATTCTAGTAAGTGGTGATGTTGAAGATGTTGTTGTGGTGATTCACGTTCCTTGTGGATGTTTCTAGATCATGTTCTATCAATGTTGGTGTTTTGCATTGATCATTGTGCACATTATTGAAGATTTTCTTGATCTGGTGGTATTCTTCATGTTATGTGACATTCTTGGTGACTCTAGTGTGTTGCAGATGTTTGAGGTGTAATTCTTGGCAGTGTTTCTTGCATGCAATATAGATTAAGGTCCATACTATGTCTTAGCTGACATTTTTTTGGTTTGCATGTGTTGTTGTAACTTGTGAGGCTGTATTATTGTAATTTTTGTTGAGGATTGAGTTGACCTTGAAATATAGGTTGATAATTTGTATAAATATATGCAATATTCATTTGTGATGTTAGACCACCGGAATAGTTCATCCATTTGATGGAGGAGCACCATAGTAGTTCATTCGGTTGGAGCAGTTAATAGTGGAGTTGCTTGGAGATCATTGCATTTCTTCATGTTTTTGGATTCTAAGTTGTGGATTTGGATTTATCATCTTGAGATCATTGTATTAAACATATTCTAGATTCATGGCATTTGGATTTGTTTTTGGTGAGATATCGATTCTGGTATTGTAAGAGTATTGATGCGTTCTTACCAGTTGGTCTTGCACTGAGTTAAGTGAAGCAAAATTGGGTTGCAGATGGTTTTCGTAACTTCTAGATCATTGGAAGATGTTTTTTTGCGCTTGACCGATGTTCTTGGAGGTCTGCACGAAGTTCTAAGCATTATTGGAGGTGTTCTTGGTGATTTTGGCTGACATCTTATTGTTTGCACGTTTCATCATGAACAGGTTGATCTTTGGCCAACTTGATTTAGTTGTTGTTTCTTGTGGATGGTATAAAGAGGAAGTTTGGAGATTAATTTTGTAGCACAGAGCTCAAAGGAAGAAGAGATTGAGAGCAGATGTAGTTTTGGGAGTAGTTCTGGTCTAGGGGGATTGAAGTCTGGAGGGACTGAGGTCTGAATTAGTGTAGAACAATGCAAACTATCACTGGAGACCGAATTGCTAAGAATATGATCTCTGGATCATAGATTTGAGTTGTAAGTATTTTTTTATAATCCTGGGTTATGGTCCAGCATATGTGTAAAGCTTGAGGGCATATGTACATCATAAACTGTTATAAGGATTTCTCTTTCTATTTTATCGGTTATATCTTGTGTTGTGTGTATCGATTACCGATATCTTTCATTCTAATAGTGTTATAGGCTACAAGGCAAGGCTTCCCTTCATTGGATCTCCCTACCTTGGCTTCTTCAAGTGGTATCAGAGTTGGTTATGAACCTGTTGATGGAGGAAGAGCTGGTTATGAACCTATTGATGGAGGAAGAGCTTCTTAGGAACCTATTGTGAACCGGTTGGTTGAAAAGAACTTGAGGCAGCCTGTGGACTTGTTCAGATCATCGAGCATTGAGGAAGTACAAGGCTTGCAAGCAAACCACCAAAGCTAATAGCTTGAGCTTGAGGAAGTTGGTAGGTGGAGACTTGAATAGATCATCGAACTGAGGTAGGCACCAGGGTGGTCTGATAGATTCACCGAGGAGAGGCAATCAGAACTTATAGTCAAACAATCAAACCCCTGAGGCAGTTGCAAGTACCTATTGGCATATCGCCAAACCAGATCAAGTGATGTGACTCACTTTTCAAATATCCCTAAGAGTCTGATTCTGGAGCACTAGAGTAGTTCATCTGGTTGATGTAGGAGCACTGAAGTAGTTCATCTGGCTGATGTAGGAGCACTAGAGTAGTTCATCTGGTTGGAGCAGTTAACAATGGAGTTGCTTGGAGATTGTTGCATTTCTTCATGTTTTTGGATTCTAAGTTGTGGATTTGGATTTATCATCTTGAGATTGTTCTCTTAAACATATACAAGATTCATGGCATTTGGATTTGTTTCCAGTGAGATATCAATTTTGGTATTGTTACGGTATTGGTGTGTTCTATTAGATACTTGATCTATCCCAAAGACATAGAGAGGGGGGGTGAATCAGTGTCTAACCGGTATATGAAATATTTAAACTTGTTTCCAATTTTGCAACCCAAATTAATGTACTGGTAAAAAAGCAATAAAGCAATAAATAAAAATAAGAGATACATCATCAATGCACACCATAACACAAGATATTTTGGTGAGGAAACCCGGTAGGGGAAAAACCTCGGTGGGATTTGTGACCCACAATATTTACTCACTGGCCAATATGAATAAATATTACTAATACAATAGGGGCTTTCACGGGTAGGAAGGCCAACAACCTAGAGCTCACTGCTCAATCACAAAAAGGAGTCACACTGACTACAAAATTGGATGATTAAATCCAATGACAATGTACTACTCAAAATAGCATCTACAATGCTTGATTCAGTACCAATTTAAGCTCTATCAAATACATCTCAATGACAATGTACTACTCAAAATAGCATCTACAATGCTTGATTCAGTACCAATTTAAGCTCTATCAAATACATCTGCCACAAACCTTTCTTCGCTCTACTCTACTCTTATTCGCTCATCAAAATTATTACATCAAAATACATATACATATATTTGCTCTCATAATCCACTTGCATTAATTACCTATGCATACCTATCACTTTCTCACATACCTATGTCTCTTAAAAATGACCTATAAGATCTCATACATATATGAGTCTTTACAATACATCATGTCGGCTATACAATATAATTACAATACAAAACAATATAATTTCCATGTTGCTTGGGGTGTCGGTAAGATCTTCTGTCGGTGTAGACTAGGTGCTAGTGAGAATAATCTTGTTGTGCCTGCCAATGCCAGTAAATGATGTTTGTTGCCAATGTATGTTGTGAATCATATTACCAGTTGGTTGCCATCAATGACAACATCAACTATTCTCATCTAAATGTAGAATGCCAACATGTTCTTACTAGTTGGTATTGCAGTGAGTAAAGCGAATCGAAATTGGGTTGAAAATGGTTTTCGTAACTTGTGGATCATTGGGAGATGTCATTTTGGGCTTGACTAATGTTCTTGGAGGTCCACACGAAGTTGTAAGCATTATTGGAGGTGTTCTTGGTGATTTGGGTTGACATCTTATTGTTTGCACATTTCATCATGAACCGATTGATCTTTGAATGACTTGATTTAGTTGTTGTTGCTTGCAGATGTTATAAAGAGGAAGTTTAGAAATTCATTTTGTAGGAAAGAGGTCAGAGGAAGAAGAGATTGAGAGTAGATGTAGTTTTTGGAGTGATTCCAGTCTAGGGGGACTGAAGTTCGGAGGGATTGAGGTGCGGATCAGTGCAAAATAGTGTAGATTGTTATCAAAGGTTGAATTGCTGAGCATATTATCTGTGGATCATAGATTTGAGTTGTAAGTATTTATTTTTAATCTTGGGTTGCGGTCCAACATGTGTAAAGCTTGAGGGCATATGTAGTTCATAAACTAATACAAGCATTTCTCTTTCTATTTTACCAGTTATATCTTGTTTTGTATGAACCGATTATCGATATCTTTCATGTTGATAGTGTTATAGGCTGCAAGGTGGTTCTTTCCTTCATTGGATCTCCCTACCTTGGCTGCATCCATTTTGTGAGATGTATTTGCATTGCATCTGTGAGTGTGTGATGGAGTAAGTGTGCGAGCAAGTGTTTTGATCTTTTGGAAATGTGTGGCAGAGAAGATCGGATTGTGCTTAACCAAAACTATAACAAGGTGTATGAAGATGTTATTTCATCAGTTCATGATCCTCCAGATGTAATACAAATGTTTTTGTAAGATAGTGAGTCTTCCTCATGGTTGTAGCCCTTCTTGTTTTGTGATTTGAGTAGTGAGCTCTAGGCAGTGTGCCTGAATGCATGTGCATTCCCCATTGTAATATTTTATTTACTCCTAACATGGTATTATCTCATTGTGGGTAGGTTACCACTATGGTTTTTCCCTTAACCAGGTTTTCCATGTCAAAAATCTTGGTGTTATGTGTGTTATTGATGTGGCATTGATTTGTGCTTTCATTGTTAATAATGATATCTAAATTTAAGTGTGAGTTGTGTAGAGTTTGTGACAAACTAATTCACCCCCCCTCTCAGTTTGTTTCCTTATTGCCAACAATTGGCATCAGAGCTTGGTCATAGGTTCAAACCCCTCGCTTGCACTGGGGGGATTGTTGCAATGTGTGCGCCTTGGTCTCCTTGTGGTGTGTAGCATAGTGCTCAGGTTTGTTACATGGCTGAATTACCTCTTGTGGATTTAACAAGTGGTATCATATATGTTTTTGATAAGCCTACTGCTATATACTATGATAATTCAAGTGGTATCAATATTTCTAAGAATCCGATGTTGCATTCAAAGACCAAGCATATATATATTAAGTTTCATTTCTTGAGAGAGAAGGTAAATGAGAAGGAGGTTAGATTGGAGTATGTATCTATAAAGGAACGGCTTGCAGATATCTTCATGAAGCCTTTGCCTAAAGATTCATTTGAGTTTCTCAAAGAGAAGCTAGGGGTAATTTCCCCTCCTGATGAGAACTAAGATGCATTGAATTGCATCAGTCTGATGGACTTCACAGGTATATCTTCTTATCTAAATTGATGAGTGAGGCTGCTACTCACAGGGAGTAGTCAATGGTGTGTTTCAGATGTTCAAAATTGTTTGAGAATCAAGATTTATGTTGTATGTGTCTTTTGCATTGATGTCAAAGGGGGAGAGAAGCATGTGAAAAACTATTATGTTGATCTTAGGGGGAGATAGCTAAGAGTTATGGGAATGATTTCTTTCTTTGCATTGATTGTTTTTCACATCCATATGTTGCCATCAATTCCAAAGGGGGAGATTATTGGATATTGCTGAGAAGTTTGTTGGAATGATGCATTGTCATTGATGTCAACATATTATTCTATGTATTCCAGTGTTGCAATCAGATTAAATGAGTTAGTTTGGCCAATGTGTTGTAGTAGAGCTATTGTAGTTTAATGGGTTTAGAGATAATTATCTCTAGTTGATTCAGATAAAGTTTTAGTGGTTTGCATCATAATTTGATCGAGTTATGAGGTTTGGTATTGCGGTTGTTTATGGTTTTCAGTGTTCTGGTTTCTACTCCGCATTGCTCCGAAATTGCATTATCCTGGTTTTGGATTTGGCAGAGTGCTTGGGACATTCATATGTGTCCTCAATTTAGATGGCTCATTATTTGGAGGTCCACAAGGGAATCTTTCAGTTTCACAATCAGTTTAGTGTGTGTTCTTGAGGTTCGGTATATTGATGATGGAGATTCTAGTACATGGTGATGTTTTAGATGTTGGTGTGGTGATTGGCATTGCTTGTGGACGTTTCTAGGTTGTGTTGTATCCATGTTGGTGGTTTGCATTGATCATTGTGTGTGTTATTGGTCATTTTCCTGATCTGGTGGTATTCTTTGTGTTATGCAACATTCTTGGTGATTGTAGCATGTTATTGATGGGGTTCACCTAGTTGGTGTTGCTCAGTTCCACCAACTCACCAGGCCTAGTTGCTCTCTAGACCTTCAAGTCCTTCTCAGTCTCTTCTAGGGCTTGACTCTTGACCATTCCAAGGTGTCTGCTTCAAGTGTTCTAGCTAGTAACCCTACCAATTCACAGTGCTTCCCATGTGCTCAATTATGGCTTCTTGGCTTCAACTTCTCAGATTGACCTCCTACTATCATAAGTTGATGCAGAGGTGTGGAGGTGTCTTCTAACATGTTTTTAATGCATTTAGGATCCATTTGAGGTTTTCAATCATTAGGTTTCTTACCGATTTCAAAATCTTGCCTAGAAAAGGGCTACAAGGAATTAGCCTTATTAAGCCTCCAAAATCTGGTTTTCTAGGGCTTGAGTGAAAACGGTCAAAAAGACCCCCTAGAAAGTTTGGTTTTTATTTAATTTTTCACCTAACCTCAACATATTTTTGTGTTTTTGGCTTCTTTTTTAATCGTTCAATATGCTAACCCCAAAAATGAGGGTTTTGAAGAGTTTTTAGGCCTTCTAGCTGATAGTGACTGGTCAAGTTGGGGTTTAGGCATTAAATGAATTAGTCAAGGCTTCTCTTTGCATTAGAAACTTTGTACAAAATTCACGGAACCCTCCAAAAGCTTATATGGTGGTTTGGCATTCACCCCTACACTTAATACTTCAATTTCACTTTATTTCCTCTAGTCGGGTTGCTCCTGGACTCGCCTAGAACAAGGTGATAGTCATACTGAAACTCATCTCCAGCACTTGTCCCTACATATGTTCACTATACAAGTGGTTTCCCTTCATTTCTCAATAGGTTGTGATGGTAGCACATGTGAAATTCATGGGGTAACCATTTTTACATAAAATTGCTATATACAAGCCAAGACTGGCAGTTTACAAACCAAAGCAAGAAAACACAAAATTAAACTATCTACAAAGATTGAAAAGGAACCAAAATACTGTAAAACACTAGATAAATTCAATCCATTGATGGATCAATGGATTCAATCCATTTTTAGTTACAAAATGAGTAAAATCAAGCCAAAATGCTACCAACTAGTCTGAAAAATGAGTAGTTTCAGATTGTTGAACTTACAAAACACATTCTCTAACCTTGGTAATCATGAAAGAGAGGGTACTTATAGCTTTTCCCACCTGTGGAATCATCCTAGGGCGTTGGAAAATCCCTAACTCCGTTGCTAACCAATTCAGGACAAAAGTTGTCATGACAACTTTTTGCAACTTTGCACTTTTGCACTTTTTGGTCTTCTCAACCTATGAGACCTATTATAAGTCATCACACATGAATTTTAAAAAATTTCTAAGACTACTTTAACCCTCCCTAATTTTTATACCAAGTTTTGACACTTTTGACCATCAAGAAGGTCAACTACCTACTCAAACCCACTATTTACACAAAAATGCAAACCTAAGAAGAATGAACTCAACCTAGGCCTACATTGACTCAAAAAAATAACCCTTGGACCCTCCTAGAGTCCTTATTCACTACTGACTTGGCTAGGGTCAGTACAAGACAAAATTGAGAAAACTAGATAGCCTAAGTCCTAGGTGCTCCTGCACCATTCTCCCAAACAAAAGAAAATCATGTCACCTCCTTGGGAATCAGATTCTGATTAGTTCCAATCTTCTTAAACTTTTTCTCTAGCACCAATGTAGCTTCAGCATCATCCATACCTTTCCATTTGATTAGCTGCTCCCAATAGGCTTGATGCCTTGTCTTCTTGGGGATCCTTGAACTCAACACCTTCTTGGCCTTTGGATTTGGTTTGGCTGGTAAATGAAGGTTGTTCACATCATTTGATACCTTTGATTGAGTATAATCTAAACCTTGAATTGGTCCCTTGTAGCCAACTAAGTCTGCTATGTTGAAAACCAGTGACAATCCTATGTCACTAGGTAGATCCACCTTGTATGCATTTTCTCCATACTTGGCTAGAATGGCACATGGACCTATCCTTCTCATTTGCAACTTGTTAGGCACTCCTTTTTGTAGCCTTGCTTTGTTTAGGTGCACCATGACAAGATCTCCCACTTGAAATTGGAGGTTCTTCCTTCTTTCATCAACTTTTTGTTTGATTTTTCTTGTGTTCTCTATCAATGCTTGCTTGACTGATTCATGTACCTCCTTCATTGATTGAGAAAACTCTTTTGCATATCCACTTCTTGCTGCTACACTTCCTAAGTCTCTCAACTCCAAAATGCCTCTTGGGTGCACACCATAGACCACTTCAAAAGGGCTCTTGCCAGTAGTCCTATTCATGGTGTCATTATATGCATATTCAGCTTGTGAGAGTACTTGATCCCATGTTTGACCATATTCCTTAGTAAGGCACCTTAATAAGTTTCCTAAACTTCTATTCACCACTTCAATCTGACCATGTATTTGAGGATGGTAGGCTGATCCAAAAGAGAGGTTGGTGCCAAGCTTTTGCCAAAGTGTCTTCCAAAAATGACTCATGAACTTTGAGTCCATATCTAAAACAATTCTCATGAGTAAACCATGTATCCTCACTACCTCTTTGAAGAACAAATGAGCTATTTGGCATGCATCATGAGTAGTCTTGCAAAGCACAAAGTGAGCCATTTTGCTAAATCTGTCCACAATGACATAAATGTTGTCATATCCCTCCTTTGTCCTTGGTAAACCTACTACAAATTCCATACTAATGCATTCCTAAGGTCTATTTGGTATGGGAAGAGGTTGGTATAAATCAACATTTGTAGAAGTACCCTTGGCTTTTTGGCAAACTATGCAAGTCTCCACATACTTGTTCACATCTTGATTCATCCTTGGCCAATAGTAGTACCTTTGAACCAACTCTTGAGTCTTATTGACTCCAAAATGTCCACTAAGGCTTCCATTATGCTTCTCTTGAATGAGGTTTTCTCTCATTGAGCCTCTAGGCACACAAAGCTGCCCACCTTTAAACAATAGCCCATTTTGCAAAGTAAAATCAGAATACTCACTATGGAAGTGATTTTGATACTCCTTACACACCTTGTAGGCATTTGAGAAGTCTTCATCCTTTGGGTACAAGCCTTTAAAACTTTCAATCGGATTTCTTGGACTGTCAAAAGTCTCCTACTTAATGCATCAACTACGTGGTTCAACTTCCCTTTCTTGTGCTTAATGGTGAATGTATAGGCCTGCATGTACTCCACCCATTTCATGTGTTTATGACTGAGTTTGTCTTGGGATTTTAGAAAACTCAATGCTTGGTTGTCCATATAGACTACAAATTATTTAGGGAGGAGATAGTGTCTCCACTTCCTCAAAGCCTGCACTAAAGCATATAACTCAAGATCATAAGAGGAGTATTTCCTCTTGGCATCACTTAGCTTCTCACTATGGAAGGCTACTGGTCTTTCTTCTTAGCTTAGGACAACACCTACTGTAACATTTTTTGCATCACATTCCACTATGAAAAGTTTCTCAAAACTAGGCAACACTAGCACCGGTTGAGTAGCTATCTTCTCCTTCAAGGTTTCAAAACCTTTGTTTGTATTTTCACCCCACTAAAAATTTTCCTTTATTCCACCTCTAATGGTGTCTAACATTGGCTCACATATAGCACTGAATTGCCTAATGAACTTCATGTAATACTGAGCTAGTCCATAGAAACTTCTCACCTCTATTGTTGACTTAGGAGTAGGCCAATTTACAATGGCTTCAACCTTGCTGGGATCCATCTTGAGGTTTCCTTGAGACAACACAAACCAAAGGTAAACCAACTCCTACTTAACAAACTCACACTTATCCAAGTTCATGGTTAGCTTTTCATCATACAATCTTTGTAATACATCTTGCAAGTGATTAATACGATCAACTCTATCCTTACTGAAAATGAGAATACCATCTAGATATACCACCACAAATTTACCTATGAAGTCCTTCATCACCTCATTCATGAGTCTCATGAAGGTGCTTGGAGCATTGGATAAGCCAAATGGAATTACAAGCCACTCATAAAGACCCTCTATTGTCTAAAAGGTAGTTTTCCATTCATCACCCTCCTTAATCCTAATTTGGTGATATCCACTCTTAAGGTCAATATTGGTAAAGTACTTGGCTTCTCCTAAACAATCCATTAGGTCTTCTATTCTAGGAATAGGGAACCTATATTTGATGGTGATCCTATTTATATCTCTAGAATCAATACACAATCTCCAAGTACCATCTTTCTTTGGGGCTAACACGGTAGCGACAACACATGGGCTAATACTTTTCCTAATTAGGCCTTGGTCTAAGAGCTCTTGGATTTGCTTGGCAATCTCAACATTTTGTTGGGGAGTCATTTTATAAGCTGCCTTATTAGGAAAGGATGATCTGGGAATGAAGTCTATTTGATGGCTTATGGTTCTTCTAGGAGGTAAGGTGGTTGGTTGTCCATCACTTACTATGCCTTTGAATTTGTTCAACAAATATTGCACCTCCATTGGAAAATCTAGCTGCTCTTTCTTATCTTCCTCTTTGGGCTTCATTACTAGTGCAAACCCTATACCTTCACCTTCCTCAAGTGTCTTCAAGAATTGCTTTTCACTTACCAAAAGAACATTAGGACCTGCTTTCCTCTTTTCACCTTCCTCAAGGATAGAGTGAATCTTGAATGTGACTCCATCTTTCTTAAAAGAGTATGCATTCTTGGCTCCATCATGGATAGCTTGTCCATCAAATTTCCATGGTCTTCCCAATAGAAGATGCCATGCATCCATGGGTAGGACATCACATAACACCTTGTCCTTATACCTTCCAATGGTAAAATCCACCCATGCTTTCTCATTGACTAGAGAATGTTGGCCTTTGTTCAACCAAGTGACTCTATAAGGATTGTTGCGAGGCATCCTTTTCAATTTGAGCTTACTCACTGCCTCTTCTGACACAATGTTGTTTGTAGACCCTGAATCAATGATCACTTTGCAAACTTTGTCCATAATCTTGCATTTGATCCTAAACAAGGACCTTCTTTGGCTTGGCTCTTCTTTGACCAGTTCTTTGATCAAAGTTATCCTTATCATCAAGTTGTCACCTACCTCTAACTCTAAGGCAACCTCTAAAGTCTTGCTACTTGAAGACTCTTCTTGAAGATAGTTCACTCTTCTTTCACTACCATGTGATGATGTTCCCTTCTCTGGACACCTATATGCTCGATGACCAAGCTGGTTACAATGGTAACACTTCATTGTTGCAAAATATGAGGAACCTCTACCTTGGCCACTAGATCTTCCTCTGAAACCACTATTGGATCCCCTTCCTCTATTGAATCCTCCTTTATTAGTGTCACTATCTTGTTGCTCAGTGAGTTTAGACTCTCCTTGTGTTCTTTGTTCAAAACTTCTTCCTCCAAAGCCTCCCCTATGGCCTCTATTGTCTTTTCCTCTACCCCTACCCCTATTGCTACTTGAGTCATGTCTTTTTTTCAGTTTTTCCTCCACCTTAAGGGCAAGTTGATAGGTTTGATGGACTATTTTTGGGCTCATTAGACTAATTTCTTCTTGGATGTTCCACCATAGACCATTTAGGTACTTAGCAACCTTGAGACTCTCTTCTTCTACTGCACGAGATCTAAGGCTAAGTTTGTGAAACTCCTTCGTATAGCTACTGACATCAAGGTATTTTTGTCTTAAATTTTGCCTCTTCCTATGAATTTTCACTTCATAGTCATTAGGGAGGTAGACTTCTTTGATTTTGACTAACATCCATTTCCAAGAAGAAATGGGTGCTTTGCCTATTTTCTTCCTTTCATCTTGCACAAATTTGCACCATGTGAGAGAAGATCCTCTCATCCTTGACTTGGCTACCTTGACTCTCTGGGCTTGAGTTATGCCTTCACATTCAAAATGGTTCTCCATGCTTTCTATCCATTCTAGGACCACTTCTGCCTCCATCTTACTAGTGATTTACCACTCAAGGCCTTCAATGCCTTCAGGAAAGGTTCTTGCTCTTGGATAGGATTAGGCTCAAGTATTTTGTCTATCTCTAGTACTTCTTTACCATTTCCTTCTGCTCCTTCCACCTTTGCCAACACTTCATCTACCTTGGTTTCTACCTCACCAAGCTTACTCTCCAATTTTAACAACTTCTCCTTCAAGAGTCTATTTTCCTCCTCCTGATCATCTACTTTCTTTCCCAACTCTGCATTGGTCACCATGTTGTTATCTCCTATAGATTCCACTGAGGAAATCTACTCACCTACCCCAAATCTTATAGGCTCTGGTAACAATTTTATGGGGTTCACCTAGTTGGTGTTGCTCAATTCCACCAACTTAACAAGCCTAGTTTCTCTCTAGACATCCAAGTCCTTCTCAGTCTTTTCTAGGGCTTGACTCTTGACCATTCCAAGGTTTCTGCTTCAAGTGTTCTGGCTAGGAACCCTACCAATTCACAATCCTTCCCATGTGCTCAATTATGGCTTCTTGGCTTCAACTTGTCAAATTGACCTCCTACTATCATGAGTTGATGTAGAGGTGTGGAGGTGTCTTCTAACATGTTTTTAATGCATTTAGGGTCCATTTTAGGTTTTCTATCATTAGTTTTCTTACCGATTTCAAAATCTTGTCTAGAAAAGGGCTACAAGGAATTAGCCCTATTAGGCCTCCAAAATCCATTTTTCTAGGGCTTGAGTAAAAATGGTCCAAAAGACCCCCTAGAAATTTTGGATTTTCTTCAATTTTTCACCTAACCTCAATATTTTTTTGTGGTTTTGGCTTCTTGAATCACCATTCAATATGCTAACCCCAAAAATGAGGGTTTTGAAGGGTTTAAAGGACTTCTAACTGGTAGTGACTAGTCAAGTTGGGGTTTGGGCATCATATTACTTTTTCAAGGCTTCTCCTTGCATTACAAACACTTTCCCAACTTCATGGACCCCTCCAAAATATTATATGGTGGTTTGGCATTCACCCCTACACTTAACACTTCAATTTCACCTTATTTCCTCTAGCCAGGTTGCTCCTAGACTCGCTTAGAACAAGGTGACAGTCATACTGAAACTCATCTCCAGCACTTGTCCCTACATATGTACACTGTACAAGTGGTTTCCCTTCATGTCCCAATAGGCAGTGATGGTAGCACATTTAGAATTCATGGGGCAACCATTTTTACATAAAACAGCTATATACAAGCCAAAACTGGCAGTTTACAAACCAAAGCAAGAAAATACCAAAGTTAACTATCTACAAAGATTGAAAAGGAACCAAAAATATTATAACACACTAGAGAAATTAAATACATTTCTAGATCAATGGATTCAATCCATTTTCAATTACAAAATGAGTAAAATCAGGCCAAAATGTTGCCAACTAGTCTGAAAAATAAGTAGTTTCAGATTGTTGAACTTACAAAACACATTCTCTAACCTTGGTAACCATACAAGAGAGGGTACTTATAGCTTTTCCCACCTATGGATTCATCCTATGGCATTGGACAATCCCTAACTCCATCACTAACCAATTCGGGACAAAAGTTGCCATGACAACTTTCAAAAGTTGCCATGACAACTTTCATTAGTTATCATGACAACTTTTTGCAACTTTGTACTTTTGCACTTTTTGGTCTTCTCATTCTATGAGACCTATTCTAAGTCATTAGACATAACTTTTAAAACATTTCTAAGACTAATTGAACCCTCCCTAATGCCTATACCAATTTTTGACACTTTTGACCATCAAGAAGGTCAACTACCTACTCAAACCCACTATTTACACAAAAATGCAAACCTAAGAAGAATGAACTCAATCTAGGCCTACATTGACTCAAAACACTAACTCTTCGACCCTCTCAGAGTCCTTATTCACTACTGACTTGGCTAGGGTTAGTACAAGCCAAAATTGACAAAACTAGTTGACGATTTGTATAAATATGTAATATTTATATGTGAGATGTATCTGCATTGTATCTGTGAGTATGTGATCGAGTAAGTGTGTGAGAAAGTGTTTTGATCTATCAAAAGTATGAAGAGGAAATGTGTGGTAGAGTATATTAGACTGTGCTTAACCTAGCATATGAAGATGTTATTTCATCAATTCATGATCACCCGGATGTAATCCAAATGTTTTTGTAAGACATTAAGTCTTCCTCGGGGTTGTAGCCCTTCTTGTTTTGTGATTTGAGTAGTGAGCTTCAGGTAGTGTGCCTAAATGCATGTGCATTCCCCATTGTAATATTTCATTTACTCCTAATAGGATATTATCTCATTGTGGGTAGATTCCCACCATGGTTTTTCCCTTAACCAGGTTTTCCACATAAAAAATCTTGATGTTATGTGTGTTATTGATGTGGTGTTGATTTGTGCTTTCATTGTTAATAATCAAATCTGAATTTAAGTTTGAGTTGTGTAGAGTTTTGTGAGCGAATTGTCTCACCTCCCCTCTCAATTTTCTGCCTTTTTGCCGAAAATAGGTTCTCTTCTTTGTATTTTCACTAGTATGGTATTAAATCTTTCCCAAATTCTAGCAAGGTACAATAAGGTAACTGATTTTGGACATCCTTGAAAGGTTTAATGCTTTCTATTAGGTTTCTCCTATATGTTGGGACTATCTATTGTATTTGTTCTATTGCAATAAACCAATATATTTTGTTCTTCTCTATATTGATTCATTTGATCTTCCCATTCAATCTAATTTTGTAATAATGATACAAAAGATCTAACCTATGTCTCACCAACAAACAAATTTATAAAAGATTTGGTGAAATTCCTCAAAAGAAACCTATGCTGGAAGTATTCACACATTTGATTCTGAATGGTGGGATGACTTCTTAGGAAGTCCTCAACAAAATCCCTATCATCTGAATAATCAGTTTTTCTTTCCAAAACCAACTAACTAATTTTCCATTGTAAAATGATTTCTCTTAGAAACAATGCATATAGTCTGGATGGCTTTCTCATTGCCAACAATGCAAAGGATACTTATGCAGTTTCTTCCACCCTTTGATTAGCTTCATTTTTTTTCTTCTCCAAGTTTTCAATCTCCTTTCTTAGTTCAAAATTTTCCTGTTTGTATTTCATGGTAGTTAAAGAAAGGTATTTGGGTGAAGAAGATGAGTTAGAGACTTCATGGTCATGTGTCTCCTAATAGCCTGGCTTTTCCATTACTCTTCTTTTTACTCTAGCTCAATATTTAATTTATTAATCTCCTCAGAACTTTCTAATGCTTGAGCATTAGATTTTCATAGTGCTTCCTTTGTTTCAAGTAACTGCCTCCACATAATATCCTATCTTTTTTTTCTTCATTTTTCAGCATGTTGAACAACTTGTTGTAATTCTTCCTCCTTCCTTCTCAAATTTTCTTCAAAAAGCCACATTTTACTTTTTGTTTCTTCTATTTCTATCTCCATTCTAAACATTGCCATTGGCCTCATCTATTCTTTTTCCTCTTCAATCCTTTCTCTATCTTGTTTTTGTTTAGGACTCTTCTTCTTCAATCATTGGTTTTTTTCCTTCCCTTCTAATAAATGTCGGGGAAGGTAAAGGAGGTTGTGCTTGTTCAAGAGGAGGTGAAGGACATGATTGATCTGTGTTCAATTCAGACTCCTCTGAAACTTCAACCTCCTCTATTTCATTTCCTGATTAATAGGGAGAATGATTAGAATGTTGTATTTTTGGTTCATCAAAAGAACTTTCATCAACTTTGATATAAATAGGCTATTCCTCATTAGAAGGGTTTTTAGCTTCTTGAACAAGGGACTTTGAGATAGTAGTTTCTTTTATAGGAGCAAGGGATTGTATAGGGATTTAAGTTTCAATGCGGCCTTTAGGAGATTCATGGGGAGATCCAAGAGTTCCATTGGGATCTTCAAGAGGTTGTTTAGGTGTACTAGCAGGAGCTTATGTAGAGGTAGTAGTAGCACTAGGCTTTTCTTCTAACTACTCCTGAATTGATTTCATACAAATCCATAAAAATTATCATCTAAAACTACATTATTAACAAATAATTATTTGGAACAATTTTTGGAATTCCTTAAGCAATAAAGAAAAAAAAAATCTTTCTTACAGTTTCATCTGATATAGGAGGCATGCCCTTGTCCATAGGGACATTTCCCAAAACTTGAATTAAAAAGGTCTATATGGTTTTCTCTCCTTGGTTTATTGACAACTAAGTATATATATCCATTGCATCTTCTTGTTTTGATTGAAGCGAGAATTTTGCATCTTTTCATTCCTTTCTCGATCTAAAGGAGTGAGGTAAAAATGAGTGACGAAGGGCAAGGGCATGGACAGGGGCAAGAGAAGGGATAAACATCCAATGCTAGCTCTTCTTCTCCTGCAGAGCAGGCAAGGGCCTTTCATGAGGTATGATTGAAAAATCAGGATTTTTTTACATCCATGTAGGAATTGTCATTGATTTACTATAGGTTACTCTAACAAATTTACTTTTCTCAATTTCTATTCTTCCCTATTTCTTCCCAGAAGGTTCCCCTTTTTCAAATTTTACCCACTTTGGTGTGAGTCCATTTTTGGAAATTTTACTAGTTTTCCCAACAAGTGAAAAGATATTCAAACCACCATTCTTTCTCTAATTCCTTCTTCAAAAATTGAGGCTTTATAATCAAATTAATTAAACTATGATATCGTATTGAGCTACCCCTAGCTTTTACCCTAGATATCATAGAAAAAATTTGAGAAGACAAAAAATATAGGATATTAAAATTCAAACTTTGTGCTGGGTGTTTCCATACCTGAAGTGTGTCAAAATTTGCATTCTCAACCCCAATATGGTCCCATACTAGTGCTCACAAGTAAATAATTTCATCAACCACTTTACAATAGTTTTCTAGGGCTCATCCAATCTTGCATTACTCACACCTTTCGTGCTTCTCTTATGTAGTTATAGTTTAGGTCATCACTGTGGCTCCTAATGAAATGCATTCACTATGTCTTGAAAATTAATATGGCCCTTATTAACTAGCTCTACCTCTGTTGGAACCCCAAACAATTCACTGATAAATTTTGGGTTCACTTCAACAATCTCCCCTTGGACTCTTGTGACATTAACATGGAAATTCCTCACAAATTCCTCAACTAATTCCAGTTCAAAACCCTCATACATTTGTATGAAATTTAACCAACCTGCCTCTCTTAATAATCTTTTTGTCTTAGCATACAAATTGCAGTCATTTGGCTCTGATTTTCTCTTGTTCCCCATTTTAGGTCTGCAACTAAATAAAGATGCCTATGTTAATTTCCCAATTAGTTACAATGTAGAATGGACAATTTCTTTTTTGTCGGCAAGAGTTTTTAAAACTAAAATGATGGTTTGTCTCACATGTTTTGCATTGATTTTCTTTAAAAAAATCAGATGATCCACACACCATTTCTCCATGCTTCCTCTTTTATTTGAAAACTTGGCAAGAATCCTGATGTGTGCAGACCTCTTTAAGTAATGATTACTTCAAACATGAAATTATTGTTATGTCATTCAAATTTATTCTCTTATCTCTCTACCATCATTACTTGGACACTTAATACTTTTTAATTATAATGTTAATAATGAGTTGGCAAAAATTTCTATACCCACAATGCCTACTAATTGTACTTTATACTAAGTAAATTAGAAAATAATTCTTCAAAAATAATATTCACAATAAATGCATATGTAATGCCCTTCCATATCACTCTTTTAATGATACTCTTTCCAGATACTTATGGTTTTATGTATGTTTTCAATGCTTTTAGTTTTGGTGCTAGACATTTCATATTGACACTTGATACATTATGGTTTTATGCAGATGATGATATACTTAGGACTATTATGATGATGGGACATATGTGGTTATTTATGTGCACTCATTATATGCATGTTGTTGTTTATATCTATTTATGATGATGTTGTCTTTTGTACTAACCCTACTTCATGCTCATACTGGATATGATGAGGTTATTGATGATGTTATGTTGCCATGCTTGTACTATTCATGTGGATGTGAAAGGGATGATGTTATGCCACTCATTTATGAGCAAGGTGTGATGTCGCGATTCTCTTTCACCTATTTGATTGTTTTATGTTATTTGCAAATGTATATGTTGTTGTACAAACATTTTTTTAATGCAAGTTGCATGTATTAAACATCGACTCCACCTCGTTTTATAGGTTTGAGCATGTCTCTAATCCCAAATTTGGCACGCTGATCGGAGGTGGCATGAGATCTTATCATACTCTAGGCTTAGTTGGTGTCTTGTCAGTTCTAGTGTGTTAGCTAGAGTTCCCTTTCTAGGTGTTATGTGGTATTGTATTTATTTCTTGATAGGTTGATTTTATGAGTTGTGGTAATTTATTAATTAATTGATTGATTGATAATCATATTTGTATGCGGGAAAAGCGGGTTGATGAAACTTAAAATGTGAAAAATGAAGCTCCAAGAGGCTTGTCCACACACCCACAAGACTTCTTGGTGCAAGTTATGGAGTCATGGAGAATGACTCAACTTCCCAAGGATGGTTCCATGGTTCTCTATCTCACAAGGTCCCTCAAGCCAATGCCTTTGCTCTCAGATCACTGAGCAAAGTGGCTTAGGGATAACAAATGCAAGAACGAGGGATGCTTATGATTGATTTAGTCATGAAAATGCATCCTATCTATGCATGATTCTACAAATGCAATAAACTAGATTAGAAGATGACAAGATTAGTAGCAATACTATCCTAACATGATATACTAGTTTATGATTTAAGCTAATGATAAAGGAAATAGTCTAAAATGCTTATTAGATTTATTCCTATAATAAAGAGAAGCTAGATGTGTTAATAAAATTGAGCATAAATGAGATACTAAAGCTTGCATGGATCTTAGATAATAGATTTCTTAGATTCATGGATCCTCAAAATGGAGGAAGGAGAGCTCTATTTATAGCAAAAATAGGGCAATGGATGGCCAGGATTGAGAGAGTTAATCAAGGGTCAAGATTGAAAGTTGTCAATCCATGTTTTCAATTTTCACCAATGAAATGGTGACAATTGTCAACATAAGACTGGTTGAGAGGAGATGTAAGAAGCATTAAATGCTTGAGAATACCTCATGGTTACCCTAGGAGGTAAGGGTTAAGGTTAGGCTAGAGTTATCCATTGGATAAAGCTTTTATCTAAGGGGTAAACTCTTGTGCAAAGGTTAAAGGAATAACTACGGTCAAAGCAATAAATGCTTGACGAGACCCTTGGGTTAGATGGAGGTTAAGTTAGTCAAAAAGTCTCTAACCATGCCACTAAGGGTTAGTTAACCATTAATGGTTTGAAGACTTTGGGGACAAATCTGTAAGAGTGCTTCCAAATTTGGGGGCATTCAACCAGTTATATAAAGGCTTTAATGCATTCTGAAGACTTTACTCCAAATTTGAGAAGTGACCTCCTCAAATTTAGGGAAAGGGGATAATTGATGGGTTTGGGTTAATTGATTAGGATTAGATGGATTCTAGAAGAATTTAGGAATAGGGTTTAGGATGCAAGTGGGAGATGTAAGAAAGTGCAAGTGGGTGGGAAAAATATAATTTAATTAAAATAAAATTAATTTATTTCAATTTGGTTGCAATTAGGGAATTTGAATAAATTAGATTTATTCAATTTGGGGTGAACTATTTAATTAAATGTAAATTTAATTAAAAGTAGAGAGAAAGGGATTTAATTAAATAAAATGATTTATTCAATTAAATGATGCAAAAGGTTTTAGTGAATTTAACTTAAATAAATTGAATAATTTACTTAATTAAATAGAGGAATGAGAATAAAATGAACATTAAATATTGATTCGGGAATATGGTCATTTTTATATGTCTACATTTTGCCCCTCTTTGAAGTGACATGTGTGCACATGTTGATTCAAAGAAAATGATGTGTCATTATGATTTGTTTGTGATCAATTTTTATGTCATTTTGAAATTTTCATGTCGTGCCCCAGATTTGATAAATGATGCTCCAGATTTGACAAAATGATGTTGATAATGCCCCCTTGGGAGATGAATCAAAAATTTTGAAAAATTGATTTGATTTGGATAATTTTGATAGCGTTGTAAATTTTGGTCTATGTTGAATGCGAAAATTGATTCATCTCCCGATAATGATGTGGGGTAGGTTGGCATGAGACACCACAAGTGATTTTTGCGTTCCTCCATGTAACCCTAATTTTGATTTACCTTATATAAAGGGAAAAAGTGATTTCTTTTGTCTCATTTGTGCTTGTTGACTTTGGAGATAGTGACATTTGGAGTGAAGTCAACATGCCAATTCCGTATTCTTCTCATCGATTCGAGGGTGTTAGGAGGTATTGAAGGCCTGCCGCATATGGACCACCGGTAAGTCAACCTTTTTGACCCCTGTTTGATTTTTGATTTTATCGTTTTTGGTCATTTTTTCAATTTTTAATGCAGATTTTTACGTTTTAAAGCATCGGGTCGAAAGGGTAGCACATACAAAAAATTTCATAGCACGTAGGGTTTAACAATGGAGGGTAGAGTCTGAAAATTTTAGGCTAGTGCATCGTTAGGCTAGGGTAGCGCATAGGATTAGGTTAGCGCACTGGGGGCACAGGGTAGCACGTTGGGTAAAACTTGTAGCGCATAGGGCTTCTAGGGGGTCGCATGGGTAGGTCTAGATAGCGCGTAGGTGTGACCTAGTGCATAGGGATGGATATGTAGTGCAAGAGTAGGATAAAATAGCGCATAGGTAGGTTAGGTGGCACTTTGGCAGAAAAGGGTAGCGCATAGGTTAAGGCTAGCGCATAGGGTAAATCGAAGAGCATGTGGAGAAAATAGGTTAGTGCATGAGAAATAGTTTAGCATGTAGACAAGATGATTTAGCGCATATAGGAAAATTTTTGGTATAGTGGGATCTAGGAATGAAGAAAATGGGTAGGGTGATGCTAGTTCTGTCCGGATAAGTGCATTTTGCTAGTCTTCGTGTTTGCTGCCATTGGTGTGATAAGTGTGTCCAATATGAGTTTTGAGATAACTTTATTTGATTTACGATGTTTGAAGTTGATATAGATTTGATGTGATTTTGATATGATGTGGAACTTGATTTAAATTGTTCAAAGTTTTCAGGTTTTTGATATGAATGTGTTTGATATAAATTGTGGAGCTTGAGTTGTGTTACAAGCTGCATTGATTGTGGAACTTGAGTTGTTTTACAAGTTGATATAGAACTGGAGTTGTGTTACAAGTTGATATGTTTGTGAAACTTGATTTAGATTTGTTCAAAGTTTTCAAGTTTTTGAGATGAATTTGATTTTGATATCCATGTGTTGATGAGGGAACTGATATTGGACTTGCGTTTCTTTTTGATAGGAACGTCTTGGAGTGGTGTAGTCGCGTGAGAAATTTCCAAGACCATGGTCCTTGATACCATGACTGACACAGGCTGACAGAGACATTATTGAGAGGTATGGTTTGACCTCTTTGTTAGATATGCCTCGATTTATCGTAAAGCGAGGTTTATTGATAGCTTTGGCAGAGAGGTGGCATAGTGATACGAACACCTTTCATTTGGCGACAGGCGAGATTACAGTGACCCCTGAGGATTGTTATTGGATTCTGTGGATTCCTATAGTAGGTGCATTGCTTCCCTATGACCAGACTAAGGAGGGTGGGATTGAGGCACTTCACTGGATCTTTCAGGATGATACTGTGTGCGGGTATGAGATCCCCTAGTAGGAGTTTTTGGATTTGGATTATGCGCCTCTACCATCAGTTCTGAAAAAATTTATAGGTGGTTTCTTATGTCTTGACCATAGGTCGAAGGGACTAGCAGTGGGGTTGGGATTGGTTCTAGAGGATATGGTGATGCAGGGTCACTGATTTGCATGGGGGTCAGCTATGCTGGCTCACTTATACATGGATTTTTACCAGGCGGTATACCTAGGCTACAACAGTTTATTAGTTGGAGTGACACTGCTACAGGTATGGGCGTGGGAGCATATTCCCATAGCTAGGCCATTGGCAAATAGAGATAGGCTTGTTGGGTGTGCCTATGCATATGGATACAGAGGGATAGTTGTCCAGCATAAGCTGGGCAAACTAGAGCACTGGAGGAGAGTGTTGGATGACATTGATATGGTCGTCTGGCAACCATATACACATTGCGAGGTATGGGCCGAGGATGAGATGGAGATGCCTTATGTCTACATGACCAGATATTTGATAGGGAAGATGCCCTTTGTCATTGAGAGATTTCTATATAGCAAGGTGCTGGGACAGTATGGTTGATAGCAGGGGATTCCATAGGGAGCATGTTTTTATGCTCAATGGAGACAAGATATTCTGGATTGGGGACCAACAATTGATAGCAGGGCAATAGTGGAGGAGTTCTTTCATGCAGCCAGCTAGATTTGGGATTATGCCCCTGAGATAGTAGATGAAGGGATGACAAACAAGTTTGCAGCACTCTTTGCAGTGCATGTAGTGGCCTAGATATCAAATCCAACATAGATGATTCCTTCTTTTGATGACGATGAGGATGATCAGCAAGGAGAGGTTGGTGAGGAGATAGAGGTTGGAGGTGGGGATGGAGGGGGTGATGATGGAGGAGGTGATGATAGAGGAGGTGGTCAGGGAGGTGGTCAGGGGCGGTGGGGGGAGAGGAGGAGATTGGATCGAGGGAGACTTGATTGAGGGAGGAGAGGAGAGAGAGGTGGAGATGGTGGTGCCAGAGGGATACAAGGTGAGAGGGTAGGGTAGTGGGTGGCGATGGATAGGGGGAGAGGAGGTTTGCCTATCAGAGTTGGAGAGGAGGAGTGGGTTGGCAAGGTGCTATTGGTGGTGGGAGGGTATGATGATTTCAGACAACCAACCCAGAGGAGGAGGTCAGATGTTTTACCTCCACCTTTACTGAGGACAGTTAGAGGGATAGGGGGTACCCCTTCATAGGTACCCTTGCAGATGTGGATTCAGACGCATGTGGAGGATGTGCAGATTAGATCACTGTAGTTGTTAGTGCAACATTTGTAGACACAGTTGTTGGTGCATCAATGTTAGATGATACAGCTAACTACAAAGTGGGATACTACTTTGGAGTGGTTGGGTCGAGCTGAGGCTTGAGTAGAGGCTTTGGAGAGAGTGGCAGCAGGTGGCCCAATGAGAGACACCTTGAGAGAGTTATCTTTGAGAGCCAAGGAGGCGGAGTCCTACAAGAGACATTATGACGATGTAGTGCCCAAGGAGCACTAAGTGCAAAGTTTTACACAGTCACGATCTAGTCAATCTCGAGAGACTGGGTCAAGGACGGAGAGCAGAGGCATGACAGGGCCTCTTAGACAGGATCCACCTAGAGATCCAGGAGCTAGGACATCTGCAGCAAGATTGTCTCCCTCAGGAGATAGTCATACATGAGAGATGTTGTCTCCATTGTATTTTGGTCATTGTATTGTACTTGGCACAAACATGACATATTTTGTATATTAATCATTTGTCGAGATATATATGACATCATTTTCTTTGATCTTCATGTTATGTGTTATGGATGATGCGTTCTATATGCTTTTATTTATTCTATGATGATTCAATGCTTAGATATATATGTATGTGATGCGATATTTGATGAATATGATGTGATAATGTATGATGTTGTGAGATGTTTCTTGTATGATATGATATGCTGTGAGATGTATCTTGAAAATGAGATGTATGATATGATATGTTGTGAGATGTATCTTGAAAATGAGATGTATGATATGATATGCTATGAGATGTATCTTGAAAATGAGATGTATTATATGATATGCAACTAATTGTTTTTGAGCATCCTCATTATGTGTTTGTCATTCCAATATAGCCACATGTTGTTTGTTTTCTTTGTATGTATCATCATTGAGCATTGATTTGTTTGGGATATGTTGAAAACTTATACAAGCATAATGGTATATTTGAACCATAATGACCTGAGAAAAATTTATATGATTTTTTATTTTGCAAGATAGCACAAGCATCAATGTATAATTGAACTAGGACGACCTGAGTGTGGATTGTGTATAATCAGACAAGATTAAATCATTTGTATGCGTAAAGTGGAATCATGTCTTCAGTAATATGATTTGAATCATGTCTCAAGACAAGTATTTACATAGTACAGATGATCGCCTCATAGACAAAAAACTAAGAAAAATATTGGAATCCCTATGACATTCTCTAGCTTTGAAGCATTGTTGAGAAAATTTAGAGGATCCAATAATTCAAAAAGTTAAAGTGCAAAATTAGTCAAAACTTTATGCAAGATGCAACATTTGATATTTTAGAAAATCATCCATCATATTTTGTGAATCCTGTTAAGCGATCAATGTTTTGCTTTGCGATTGTACGAGTGTTGTTTTGCTAGATATGAAGTTTTGAGTTTGCGACAAGTTTTAACATTTCGAATGTGTTGCAAGTTTTGATTACTACCCCTAGTCAAGTGTACTTCTTAATGTGGATATGTATAGTGATTACCAAACCATGGTGAGATGCAGTGAAAGGATATGTGGATAAACCAAGATAGTGACTACGCTAAGTATGGCTTGGATGGATATTATGCTAAAAATGTCGGGTGATGGCTGATAGTGCTTTATTGTGGAGATAATGGTATGGATATAGATAGAGGAGTTTTCCTCTCACAATAGCACATGTTGCCAGGTTTTCACCAAGTGCTTTTATTGTACCTTTTTATTTACGCGTTTCTTGTTTTTTTTTTTGATTTTTTTGATTTTTTGACTTTTTTGTGCATTAGATTACTCAAGTGTAGTATTTCTTCAGATGAATGTTGTTAGTTGTTTCATCAAGCACATATCCTTCTGAAGTTGTTAGCTGATAGGCACCTGATCCATAGGCTGATATGATGACATAGGGACCTAACCAATTAGCTTCAAATTTCCCTTTATTTTCTCGATCTTGCTGATTCCTAGGATTTTCTTCGAGTACTAGGTCACCAATTTTAAAAATTCTGGGAATGACCTTGTGGTTGTAGCTCCTACACATACATTGCTGATATGCTTTGAGATGAGTGTAGGCATGTTGATGTCTTTCATCTAGAAGCTCGAGCTCTTGTAGTCGGTTAACTCGATACTCTTCATCTAGGATTAAGCTTTTCAAAGAGACTCTGAGAGATGGAATTTCTACCTCCAAGGGTAAAATTGCTTTTGATCCATTTACCAATGAATAGGGTGTAGCTCCTGTAGGTGTGCGGATGCTAGTTCTATAGGCCCAAAGAGTTGGATTGAGTTGTATATGCCAATCTTTGCCTCTATCATTCACTATTTTCTTTAGGATTTTCTATATTGTTTTGTTGGATGCTTCCACCTGACCATTCCCCTATGGGTAGTAAGGTGTAGAGAAACGATGTTGGATTTTTATTTTTTCACATAGTTCTCATACATCTTGGTTTTTGAAAGGTCATCCATTATCTGTGATGAAAGAGCTTGGAATGCCATAACTGCAGATCGGATTATTAAGGATAAAAGAAGCAATTTGTTTCCCAGTCATTGTGGTCATGGGTACTGCTTCTATCCATTTGGTAAAGTATTATGTTGTCATTATAATGAACTTGTGTCTATTTGAAGATGAAGGATGAATTTTGCTGACCAAGTCTAGTCCCCATTGACAGAAGGGCTAGGATGTTGTGAATGGCTGCAATTCCTATGCTGGTGCATGTATAAGATTGCCATGGATTTGGCACTTAGGACACTTTTTTGCAAAGTGATAAGTCTTTTTCCATTGTTGGCCAGTAATATCACATTCTTAGAAGATTTTTAGCAAGAATAGTACCACTTGAATATGTGCCACAGATTCATTATGATCAAGACAATGAAGAAGAGTACCATCTAGACCTTGACGGTACAAAGTATCAATAGTAAGAGTATAATGGGCAGCTTGCCAGATAACGTTGGACTTTTGGTTTCGGGATAGGTCAATGGGTAGCATATTATTCTTAAGATAGTCATAGATGGGTCCATATAATGGAGAGCCAAAACCAATCAAGGCATAGATAACATGGGATTCCGAATGGTCATAGGCAGAGGAGAATAGTTGCTCTACCAGAAACTCATAACGATTCTATTACTATGGAATTTGTAGTAGTGAAGCAATAGTAGCCATGGCATCAGCTGCTTTGTTATCCAACCTTGGTATTTGCTCGAAGGTGATGTGTACAAAATATTGTTTTAAATCATCCACCATTCGCTTGTAGGGTAGCAGCTTGTTGTCCTTTGCCTGATAGTCATTTTTTATTTGATTGATGATGAGTTGTGAATCTCCATAGACTTTTAATTCGATGATCCACCATTCTACGACCATTTTGATGCCTATAACCAATGCCTCATATTCAGCAATGTTGTTGGTAAATGGAAACATAAGCCTATATGATCTTGGTATAGTGTGTCCTTCAGGAGTGATGAACCGAATACCAGCACTTGAGCCATGTTGTGTGTAGGATCCATCAAAATACAAGGTCCATTGTTTGGTAGAAATAGCCAGTACGTCTCTATCTAGAAATTTGATCTCCATAGTTTGTTTTCCAAGTAGTGGTGCTTCATCTAGTTGATTTGCGATTGCTTGTCCTTTGATAGCTATTCGTTCTATGTAGTGGATATCAAATTCACTGACAATCATGACCCATTTAGCCAATCTACCTATAAGAGTTGCCTTGCTGAGTAGATATTTGAGAGGATAAATTTTTGCAACTAGCTTAATTGTGTGCGCTAGCATGTAATATCAGAATTTTTGAGAGGCGAATACTACTGTTAGACAAGCCTTCTCAATGAATGTATAGTTGAGTTCATACCCGTTCAATGTCCTGCTGATGTAGTATATAGCTCATTCCTTGCCTTGTTGATCTTCTTGTGCTAACAATTCTCCCAGTGATATATCTATTGTTGAAATGTATAGAATGAGTGGCTTTCCTACTATTGGTGGTACTAGAACTGGTGGATTCATGAGATACTGTTTGATTTGATAGAAAGATTCTGCATATTTGGCTTCCCATCTAAATGGTACATTTTTATGTAGCAAATGATTAAATGGGAGACTTTTATCTGCTAGTTGAGCGATTATTCACCTGATTGATTGGAGTCATCCTTGTAGAGATCTAAGTTGACTGATATTCTTTGGTGGTGGCATCTCCATAATGGATTGTACCTTTGTTGGATCCACTTCAATACCCTTAGCTGAAACTATGTAGTCTAGTAACTTTCCTGATGTAACCCCGAAGACACACTTCTTAGGGTTGAGTCTGACTTGGAATTTCTCCAATTGATCAAAAATATTTTCTAAGATGCTTAGGTGTTCTGCTCTGGTGAAGGATTTAGCTAGTAAATCATCTACATAGTCTTCCATGAAGGTATGCATCATGTCATGAAAGATTATTGTCATTTCTCGTTGATAAGTTTCACCTGCATTCTTCAAGCCAAAAGGCATAACATTCCAATTGTATGTTCCCCAAGGATAGGTAAACATTGTTCTATCTTGATCTTCTAGGGCTATCTTGATTTGATTATAGCCTAAAAAACTGTCCATTAGTGATAGCATTGAATGGCCTATTGTGAGGTCTACAATTATGTCGATACTGGGTAAAGGAAAGTCATCTTTTGGACAGGCTTTGTTGAAATCTCTGAAATCAGTACAGATTCTGATACTGCCATCTAGTTTCGATACTGGTACAATGTTGGAAATCCAGTCAGAATAGTCAATGGGTCAGATAAATCCGACATCTAATAGTTTCTTCAATTCATCTTTAACCATGAGTTCCACATGTGGATTTATCTTTCACATTTTTTGCTTGACTGGCTTAGCTCCTGGAGCAATGGACAAGTGGTGCATGATTAATTTTGGATCAATCCCAGGCATATCTACATATGACCAAGCAAAGTTGATTTTCTTTTCTTTAAAAAATTTGATAAATTCTGATCTTTCTGCTTCCGTCAGATATTCTGCAAGATGTATAGTTTTGGCTGCTTTTGTAGTACCAATGTTGATTGATTGAGTGTGCTCAATCAATATGGATGATCGCTCATGATAATGTCCAGGAAGAGTGTCAAGTCTCCCATCCTTAGGTGCCTTAAAAAGGTTTTCACCCTCAGATGTGTCCTTTATTTTTACTTTTGTGTGATCTATTGCTGCCATTGACTGGTGTTCAGTAGTAGATCCTTTATTTGGTTTATTTTTGTGACTGAGAGACTTGGCACTCCCTGGATTGTAGACGTCATTACTTTGTTCATTGGTAGAGTCTATTTTTGGGTTAACGGTACATAAGTAATGGATAATGGATTCATCATTTGGGAAAATTGGTATATCATGTATTTCAGGTTCATCCTAGTCTATGAGGTTAGGAAAGACAAGTGGTAAGGAGTCATTTGGTGGATCAAGTTCCGCTACTATAAGTGTCAGGATGGAAGTATCATCATGATTGGTCGGGGTGTTAAAGAAGTTAAGTATTTCATCAAGGTCTTCGATGGTATCATCTTCCATATAGACTTGCGCATAATGTTGCTTCTCATTTACCTTGGCGTCATAGATATTTTCTGGACCAAATTCAAGTGGTCTAGATTTTGTACCGCATCCTTCTTGAGAGATGGGTGTATTACTGTCATTTGCACAAATATATTTAGTAACATTAGAACAGCTGCCCCATTTATATTCATTGGAATCAATCTCAGACGTATTATCCCAAATTTTATTAGTGCTATGAACTAGTATGTTGTAGGGTGAGAATAGGTCTTCAATGATTGACACAAGTTAGATAGTTTTCTATGACTCTGTATTAGATCCTGCTTCCACTTTTGGCATTTGTTCATATATTGTCCCTCCTTGGGGAGGAATGATGTTTTTAGGAGGTTATTCCCCTTTGCTGAACATGAGTTCTTGAATATGATATACCTCTGCACAAGATGCTGCTTTCTTTGGAATAATGGGCTTCTCTTGATGGTTCTTTTGTTCTTGATGTTCACATTCCTTACATATGTTCTTTGCTGACTCAAATAGTGCCTCCTGCCAGGAGTCTTCCTTGTACTTCTTCTTTGCTTTCCACTAAGGTTTTTGATATTTGTGTGGTACCTTCTTTGGTAGTAGAGTGAGTTCAAATCCCAATTCCTTTTTGTCTTTACTAAATTGTGAAGGAGGATCCAATTGTTATGTGACGCCTTCCTGACACTTGCCAATAGGTCCTTTGCCATTGTATCCCATTTGCTGCATGATTAAGTAACCTTTTCCATATAAGTATGTTGGTATAGCTACTTCCATAGTAGCTGCTCTTTCTTCTTCCTCATCTTTGTATAACCAGCTAAGGATGTCCTTTTCCTTGGATTCATGTGCTAGAGTGTTGAGTTGGATGAATGTGCCATCAAACTTGGTGATGGGCTGAGTTGCTTGATGTGCAGATGCAATAGGTAATCCTTGAGATCTAGGTGATGTTGGTAAGTTGGCCAAACACATGGGTTCCAAAGAGTATTTTCCCATGCCTTGCTCTTTGATCTTCATTTTCTACTTGAAATCTCTAGGTAATGATTTAGACTTTTCTTCTTGAAGATCTTGTGCTAATGAATTTTGTTTTTCTCTATTATGTGGAACTAGGTTGTCTTGGGCTGCCCCCATTGCATTACAATGTTGAAATGGATTATGATCAACTGATATAGAAGCCTCCTGGCCATTATAGGGAAATTTGACACACTAGTGATATGTAGAAGGCACTGCTTGCATTTCATGTATCCAGGGTCAACCTAATAAGATATTGTATGTGAGATCTATGTCTAAGACCTGGCACATAGTATCCTTTTGTATCAGTCCTACCTGAATAGGCAACATCATGGTTCATTTAGATGATCTTTCTTCATCATCATATGCCTTTATGGTGATCTTCTTGCGTGGATCAATAGACTCTTCAGAAAAGCCTAATGCATGGATAAGTTTTAAAGTACAAATATTAAGTCTAGCTCCTCCATATATTAATACTCATTTAACTCAGTGTTTATAGACTATGAATTCAATATGGAGAGGAGTATTATGTGGATGGCTCAATGAGATATTATCATGCTCAGAAAAAAGTGAGATTATGAGGCCCTGTCATATGAGCGACCATGGCTTGGAATTTGTCAGCATCCAGATCTTAAGCTACATTTGTTTCTAATAATGCTTGTTCCAATATGTCTTTGTGTTTTGGTGAAAGTTTCAGCAACTCCAATATAGATATTTGAGCAGGAGTTATGCATAGTTGACTAACTAGGTCATATTGAATTTTGGGTACGGCATTTGTCATTGACGTATGTCCCTTCAAGACATACTTTTGAGCTTTGGTTGTTACATTGACGGATTCATGTCCATGCCTGTCTTTGATTATGATAACATTAAATTGATTTTCCTTAGCTGATATGCGATTCATGGTGTTATTGTATATGTGATTGATATGAGCTCCATGTGTATCATTTGAGGTTTAAGCTCCATCCTTGTTGTAGTTTGGAAGAGGATTTTTGAAAGCTCCGTGGTCACCATTTGTTTTGAGACCATCGACTGTTAAATCACCTCTGTCTATCATGTCTTGAACAATTTTTTTTAGCCTCATGCAATCATTTGTTTGATGACCTTTATTGCGATGAAAATCACAAAAGTGTGAGTCATTCCACTAGGGTGGTTTGATTTATGGTTCAAAGTTGTTGATTGTGGGTAAAGAGATAATTTTGTTTGCCAGGAGTTCTCTGAATGTTGACTCGAGTGATTGACCTAGTGGTGTATAAATGCATTTTGGAAAGTTGTTTGTGTTACCCCATGAGTTTGGATTAGGTCCTCTATTGGTGTTAATGTTTTGGGTATTGTTGGTGTTGTTTGTGCTGAGTTGATCTTGATTGGTATTTGGTGCATAAGTGTTAGTGCCTGGGTTAGCATCATTGGGATTTTTTGTAGCTTGATGGTTACTTGATAATGCGAGCATTGGTTGTTTAGATTTTGGATCATTTGATTATTGCCTCCTTCATTTCCATTGTTTTTGTTTCTAGTCCAAAATCTGGATTTGTCTAAATTGTTGTTGTTCTGATTGTTGTAGTTTGATGAACTTGTTCCTTCTTTGAAGAATTTTAGCATTCCTTTCTTGACACATGCTTCTTCCACTTGAATGCCATTCTTAATCAATTTAGCGAAAGATGGTATGCATTGGAGTTTGAGCCTATAACTCATCTCACCGTTTAAGTTGTCGATGAAAATTTCCATTTTCTCCTTTTAAGGGATATCTCGAGGATATCTAGAAACCATACATCACCATCATTGAAGGAAAACCATGAATGTTTCATTGTTTTTCTATTTGATGTTACAGATGTCTAACATGGTGATAGCATGTTGAATGTTATAGGAATATTAAGTTATGAATTTGTTGACTAGTTCATCAAATGATCTGACAGGAGGTGTGATTCTGGATAACCATTCCATTGTTTGTCCTCCCAAGCTTCTTGGGAATAACCTCATCAAATAAAATATCATCATGAGTGAATTCAAGACTCATTGTGCAAAATTCTTGAACATGATCATGGGGATCGCTTTTTCCATCATATTTGTCAAATTTGGGAACATCTGAGTTTGGAGGAAAAGGTATCATGTTCAATCTTCTATCAAACAGATAAGGACAAATTTCAGTTAAGGAGTATCGTACTATTGTACCTTGTTTCATGTCTTGCATTTGTCTTTGTAACATTTGCATTTGTTGAGTAAGAGCAATCAAAGGTGCATTGTTTTCCTAGGGAAGAATTCTTCTCTTGCATTAATTCTAGGCTGAAATGGGGTATGGAATGGTATGTTTTGTTCGGGGATGTTTTTCTTAGGTATATTTTGTTCTTATAGATTTTGTTCAAGAATATCCTGCTCAGGGTCACATGTCTCTTCCTCTCATTATCATTCTTGATATTTGTAATGTTGAGATCTTGTTCGAAAAATGTCCGTATCAAAGTCCTCCAGAAGTTTAAATCCTTTGTTTGTGAGCATGAGTAGGTATTTTTCTTTGTCATTTTCCATGAATCTTTCCACAAGCCTTTGAAATGAAGCACTTTCTTGACATTCTTGAAGTTCTTCAGAAATTTCAGTGTCCTCCAGATGTGGACCTTCAAAAGGATTAGATAACCTTAGATTCATGCTAGATTCAATTTGTGCTTCGCTTTGTTTGTTTTGTTGAGAGCGAGTGATAATAGGCATTTTAGAAATATTCTGGGGTTGGTGGTGGTAACCTTGGGAAGTTATAAGTGATGCATTCATTGGGAAAGAATGCTGGATTGATCTTTCCTCCATGATTTATTTGTTGACTGAACGCGGATTTTTGACAAAATGCTCTACTCTTCAAAGGTTCCTTGTCAAATTCGTTTGATTTTTTCTGAATATATAATCGTACATGACGAAGGAATGTTCGATGAGATTTGAAGAGTCGATGATTGATGTATAAAAATTTATTTCTTTTGGCAAGTTTCGAAGAACTTGGTTGCTATTTCTTCAACTTAGTGTTAAGATAAATATTCTTTCTTCTCAAAATATGAGGATTAGTCATGCACACACGATCAATGGTTTCCTTTGAGTTGTTTTCGATTCAATTTATCTTGTTTTGGAAACTTAAGTTTTAATTTATCAAAGTGAAGGTTTAGATGCCCCCTCATGACAAAGTGCATCAAATGATATGGAATAGAGCTTTCCCAATATGGAAACTCGATTTGACAACTTGGAGTTTTAAACAAGTGTGTTTTGGGATAAAAATTCGTGTTATAAAAAGGACCTATTTGCCACTTGTGATGATGTTTCCTAATTTTGATAGGATAGATATGTTTATTGTGCAACTAGTTTTAGATTTTCAACAACTTTTGTTTGATGAGAAACTTGCTTTGGAAATAGCTTTTGATACTCTGTTTTTGGTATTCTAATTTGACGAAGTTAAGGCTGATGAAAGGAGGTTTCTGAAAATGTTTTAAAAATTTTCCAATTTGACCTCTGTTTTGCCTCTTGTTTTTTATGGTTTTGACCATGCGCTGAGATAGAGACACTATGCACCACAAAGAGTTCTCAAAGCACTAAGGAAAACACCCCACACGCTATGCTACCCTGTGCTATGCACTAACTAGTTTCACTGGTTAAATTTGTTTCAGCTTTGGTTTAAAAGATCATGGGCTAATATGTCGCTGACATGCTACTGTTTATACTCTACGCACTAAAGGTTGACTTCCACGTGCTAAGTTGATGCTTCCACGTGCTAAACTATTTTTAGAACACGCTAACTACTACTGCTAATTTTAGATTTCAGTGAAGTGATACTATTCAGACTTTATGCGCTAAAGATACGGTTTGATGTGCTAAAGTATGGTTTCTACATGCTAAACTACCTTGACTTGATTGTTTCTTGCAATTTTTGGAACTTTGTTTTGAGCTTTTAGTGATGATAGATGATTTTATGAAGTAACAAATGAAGACACAACACCAAAGAAGTAACCATTTTTACTTAATCTAAACATTAAGTGTATGTTTTGCAAGGATGTGTTCAAATCCCCAATGTTTCAATAGGTTTGGATACAAAGAATACACTTCAAAAAGACTCTTTATTCAAGGGTCATAAGTAATATCATAGCCCACTAGTCTCGATACTCCATCAGCTCAAACAGCCATGTCACCCCCTAGAGGGCGCTCATTTTTTTGCCTTTCACTAGAAATAAACTCAAAGTGAATTGTTTCACTATTGAGTAGTTATCTTGGGAGATATATGGTGAGTGATCTTGGGGATGGATTCTTCCCCACCCTTGCACTATGATATTGCAAATGTCTGGTTACTGACTCAGCTCAATGTTTCTATGCTAAGGTTCATAATCAAGCTTCTTGTTTGGCTGTCAGTGATAAACTCCCTCAGGAGGCTTCCCAACCTGTAGAACACTTGGCTTCAAAGTTGTTTCCCACTTAGGTCATTCCCTTCACACCGGCCAAAAATGGCTTTAAGAGTTTTTCAACCCCTCGGGAAGGCAAGCCTGCTAAAGGATTTATTGCTTGAATTAAAGAAATCTTTTAAGAGTAGTTTGGCTTTTTGATCACCCAATTAAGGGGAGAGCATATACCTTCCACTTTTGAGACAAAGCACACAAGTTCTTTTTAACCCTTCAAAGCAATGATTTGTTAATCCTATATGGAGATGTTGCTCCATGAAAACATGGTGTTCTTTTTAACTTTTCAAGGAAATGATTTTCTAATCTGAAAAGAAGAACTTGGTCAACAAAATGAACATGATGTTTTGTCAACAAAAGAAATCGAGTGAAAGGGGAAGATCTTCCCTTTTTAAATTGCAAAACAAAAGACTTTTGGGACTGTGTGATTCTTTTCCTTGCTAAGACCTATAATGGATTCTTTTATACACCAAAGGATGGTGAAGTTCTTTTTAATCCATTTGTTTGCAAAACTTTGAAAAACAAAATTGATTTGCTCTTTTTACAACCCAATGTAAAAAATTTCTCTCCTAGCAAAGCAAGGAAAAATTTGTTTTGTGGTTCTTTTTAAAGCCCAAAATAAAAGTGAGTTCAGTTTTAAGAAGGATTAAAAAAAAGCTCAAATTTTAACTAACTTAACTAAGTTAGTAAAAACTTTAAACTATTTTAATGGTCCTAAATGAGCTCCTATCTGCAATAAATTTTGTTAGAACCCTACAAAATAACAAGCAAAATTGTTAGATAATTTGTGGACTTCAACAAGTCTAATTTCGCACTCAGTTACAACTTTTGTTTTTTTGCCTCAGTTTGTGATGCACTATAGAACAAACTCTACGCACTACAAAGTAATCCGGATGCGCTATTGAAAAGGACCGACGTGTTGAACTGTGTTTCAAATGCACTACTCTATTTTCTCTCACATCGAGACCTACAGGAAAGTATTAGTGGGGATGATGCACTAAGGTAAAGACCGCATGCACTAGAGAATAGACCCCATGCGCTAAAGAGTGCACTGGATATGCTGAAAGATCCACCAAATGTGCTAAGGGATGTTCCCTATGCGCTAATTCCTATTTCCCGCGTACCTACAAAAGTGTTTATTTTTGAAACCAATTTGATTAATGGGGTAGTGCCCCATGGTGGGCGCCATAAATGTATGTGGGAAAAACATGTTGATGAAACTTAAAATGCAAAAAATGAAGCTCCAAGAGGCCTGTCCACACACCCACAGGACTTCTTGGTGCAAGTTATGGAGTCATGAAGAATGACTCAACTTCCCAAGGATGGTTCCATGGTTCTCTATCTCACAAGGTCCCTCAAGCCAATGCCTTTGCTCTCAGATCACTGAGCAAAGTGGCTTAGGGATGACAAATGCAAGAACGAGGGATGCTTATGATTGATTTAGTCATGAAAATGCATCCTATCTATGCATGATTCTACAAATGCAATAAACTAGATTATAAGATGACAAGATTAGTAGCAATACTATCCTAACATGATATACTAGTTTATGAGTTAAGCTAATGATAAAGGAAATAGTCTAAAATGCTTATTAGATTTATTCCTATAACAAAGCGAAGCTAGATGTGTTAATAAAATTGAGCATAAATGAGATACTAAAGCTTGCATGGATCTTAGATAATAGATTTCTTAGATTCATGGATCCTCAAAATGGAGGAAGGAGAGCTCTATTTATAGCAAAAATAGGGCAATGGATGACCAAGATTGAAAGAGTTAATCAAGGGTCAAGATTGAAAGTTGTCAATCCATGTTTTCAATTTTCACCATTGAAATGGTGACAATTGTCAACATAAGGCTGGTTGAGAGGAGATGTAAGAAGCATTAAATGCTTGAGAAGACCTCATGGTTACCCTAGGAGGTAAGGGTTAAGGTTAGGTTAGGGTTATCCATTGCATAAAGCTTTTATCCAAGGGGTAAACTCTTGTGCAAAGGTTAAAGGAATAACTATGGTCAAAGCAATAAATGCTTGATGAGACCCTTGGGTTAGATGGAGGTTAAGTTAGTCAAAAAGTCTCTAACCATGCCACTAAGGGTTAGTTAACCATTAATGGTTTGAAGACTTTGGGGACAAATTTGTAAGAGTCCTTCCAAATTTGGGGGCATTCAACAAGTTATCTTGTTGAATGGATAAAGGCTTTAATGCATTTTAAAGACTTTAGTCCAAATTTGAGAAGTGACCTCCTCAAATTTAGGGAAAGGGGGTAATTGATGGGTTTGGGTTAATTGATTAGGATTAGATGTATTCTAGAAGAATTTATGAATAGGGTTTAGGATGCAAGTGGGAGATGTAGGAAAGTGCAAGCGGGTGCGGAAAATAGAATTTAATTAAAATAAAATTTATTTATTTCAATTTGGTTGCAATTTGGGAATTTGAATAAATTAGATTTATTCAATTTGGGGTGAACTATTTAATTAAATGTAAATTTCATTAAAAGTAGAGAGAAAGGGATTTAATTAAATTAAATGATGCAAAAGGTTTTAGTGAATTTAACTAAAATAAATTGAATAATTTACTTAATTAAATAGAGGAATGAGAATAAAATGAACATTAAATATTAATTTGGGAATATGGTCATTTTTATATGTCTACAATATTATATATAGTTTAATTATGTTAAATTAATTATAATGATTGGTATTGATATAAATATAATTATATTTAATTATTGAGAGCTTATAATAAATCAATGTTTATTTTTGTGAGATTATATTTAGTTGAGCATTTATCCTTATTTGTGTATTTTATTTATTTGATTATTTATTTATTGGTTTATATTATTGTTTAACCTTTTATTCTGTTTGTTTGTTTGAATGTTTATTTACTTACCCTTTCTTACTATTGGTCTTTGGGTGTTGAATTTGGAGAATAATATTATTTAATTTATTTTCTTTCGATTTTCGTAAAGGGTTGGTAATATTATTATTTTTTTATTATTTTAATTTTTGGCTATGATGAGGTATGACTTTGGAATAAATTTTGAAATGTGGAAAAATGATACGACCTTGATATTTTTTGCATGGAAAAGTTTCTGGATTTTAATTTTTGGTTTTGGAGGAAATGGATTATGTGTATGTTTGAAGATTGGAGTTGGTTTTTTATTTGCATTGTTACTATGTGTGCATGGTAGGAGTTTGTTGGATTGTAGGTTGTTTGGCTTCTTTAGATTTGCGGTGCATTCTCTTCTTCAAAATATATTGTTCATTTCTTCATATTTCTAGGTTGGTGGTTCAAAATCCTATTTTATGTAATTTTTTTAAAGAAAAGATTGTATGCTTCATGTTTGTTAGTTGAGTTTATGCACTCTTGAGATCTCTTTGTTTTTCCTAGCTCCATGCTTGTGAATTGGATAAAAGGATTTTTGTGTTCTTTTCTTGAGGGATGTGGTTGTGCTGGTAACCTATGTTTTGTTCTTCCCTGTATCTGTTATTTGGGAGGTTTTTGTTGTTATTTCTTTGGAGGCTATGTTGTTGTTGTGTTACCATACCCTATGTTTTTTATTTGTGTTTGCTGGGAATTGAAGTTTTCAGTGGTGGTGGACAATATTTGTATATTATTTTCCCATTTATGGTTGTAATCTTATACTTGGTTGTAAAATGCCCTTCTGTGTTTATTTTTTATGTTATAATTTATATTCAAGTCTTTCCTGAACTTAGTGATTTAATTTTTGTTGCGTCTAAGTCATAGTTTTCTCTTTGTGATGTTCGTGCTAAAATGACAATCAAATGTGTCATCTTATTTGTCATATGCACTATTCTAGTTAGTGAATTTCCTAGTCTAGTTAGTTAATGTGCCAAACTATTCCTTGTAGGCGCCATTTTACCTTTTGTAAGCATCATTCTATGTAGTATATGCATCATAGTATGTCATATATGTGCTAGTTTATGTTTTAAATGTGTTGTTCTGAGTCATAGAAGCACTAAAAGATTTTATAAAGGCGCAAGTATAATGAATGAAAGCGCTAGAGTTTATTGTAAAGGCATTGTTTTGTCATTTTGATGTTTCTAGTTGATTTTCTAAGTTAGTGTCGAACTAGAGGCTTTATTTCAAGATTTATGTGTGTCCTTGTGATGTTTCCACTTTTGATTTATTTGGATTTGATATTTTGATAAATGATTCATTATCCATGGCTTTTGGAAGAAATTGATATGCCTTGCATTGAATTGTTGGAATCATATTTTGGATGTACCATTCTTTGAGATTATTGGTTTCATGGTTGGAGTATTGTATGAGGTTGATGGATATTGGCATTATAGATTCAGATATGAATTATGGTTCAATATGGGTATGGAACCTTTGAAATATTGTATTATGTGACTCTCTTCAAAAGCTTTAGGTCATTGATGTTTTTACCATAGGTTTTAAGAACATGATAGGGGGAGTGGCTTCCAAGTGGGTGTTGGGGTCTAGAGAGAGACTGCTAGGAGATCTCATTGGAAGTTTTATATATGTAAGTGATAATCTTAATTAAATGATTTGTGAGTTGTTGATTATCTGGGAAACTGAGACGAGGGGGGGGGTGAATCAGTTGACAAGAAATTTTTCTCTAACCTTATTACACAGATTTAGAGTAAATAACAAAATTATTAGAAAGAGAAAACACATGCAAGAAATAGATTAGACATAAGAAATACCAGAATTTACATGGAAAACCCAAGAACGAAAAAACCACGGAGAATGCTAATTCTTAGTTTATAAACACTAGTTAAGGTGATTTTTACAAAATGTGGCTCACTACCAATGTGCTCACTACTAGTGGGTTCAATACCCTGAAAGGCTCATTGCTGGTGGGCTCACAACCCTGAAAGGCTCACTACTGGTGGGCTCATTGCCCTGAAAGGCTACCTACCAATGAAGAAAGAAAGATAAAGAGAATCCACCAAATAATAACACAATATTCACTACCAAAACTGCTTTCGGTAATAATCCACAACACAAAAACTAGATTCTTTCAATCTCTCATGTCTCCAACATAAAAATACATGTTTAAATTCATCAAATCATATTCCTATAAATATTGTCTCTGAAAATCATAATTTTTAATGTCCGTTCATATAGAGATCTAAAATAGGTCTCCACTAAATATTCTCATGGTGGGAAAGAATGAGAAGTGGACCAAATCACACCATTCCACATCAAACATATCACCACACTATATACATTACCAAAGATGGACCTAAAATACATTTTCATGATATTCAACATTAATGTATGGTCTAAGGCCTAAAGCTCTGAACCAATCTAGACCCAAAGATAATATCGAGAAAGATCTTTCGAGATAGAAAACTTATATGATGGAACTGGGAAATCTCTAAGTGCACACCAAACCTTAATCAAATATTTATGCTCATCATACCACATCCAGACCTAATCTAGACAAAGTGATTTGACATTAATGACAACACATAGTGTAATGCTAAAAATCTCCCCCTTTGTCATTGATGACAACATCCATCAACAAAAACATGAAAAATGAAAGATCATCATTATGCACAATCATCTCTCTCTCCCCCTTCAACAAAAATGACAAAGGTGGATAAAACTCCTGCTAAGAAACTCATTCTTTGTCCCCCTAAGAGGAAGCACACTAGCATCATTCCATGAAAGAATATGCATGCTACTCTTTGGACTAATGCACATCTGAAATGCACATTAGTTCAAAATAGTAAGGGGTAGTACCCCTAACTTCTGCCTTATATACTCAAAAGTATCTTTACACGATGCCTTAGTGAATATGTCTCCAATCTTCTCTTTTGTAGGTACAAACTCAAGTCTAACCTCATTGTCTAAAACTTTTTTCCTTCAAGAAGTGATACGTGATAGATATATGCTTTGTTTTGGAATGTTGCACTAGAATTTTTTAAATATTAATTACACTAGTATTATCATACATGGTTGGAATGGGGTCATCAAAATTTACAACAATGTCCTTCAAGGTCTACTTCATCCATAAAATATGAGTGCACAAGAAGATTCTGCAATATACTTTGCTTCCACCATAGATAAAGACACAAAATCTTTCTTCTTACTTTGCCAAGAAAGAATGCTCCTCCACTTGTACTTTTCTATCATCAACACTTCTAGCCCAATCTACATCTATGTAAGATATGAGGGTAAAATTAAAGCTTTTGGGATACCACAAAATAAATTCTTCTATTACTTTAAGATATCTAAAGATCCTTTTCACTGGCATAACATGTCATTCTTTCAGTTCTTGTTGAAACCTTATTGCTAAATATATTGCATGCATGATATTTGGTCTAGTAGCAGCTAGATATAATATCCCTCCAACCATTGATCTATATCAACTTGCATCTGCCTTACTATTTTTCATCTTTAGTTACTTTGTATCTAGTAGTCATATGTGTACATAACGGTTTGGAAATCTCTAACCCAAACTTATTCAACAGTTCTTTGATATACTTGGAATGAGAAATGAAAATCCTATATTATTCTGATTAGCTTGCAATCCAAGAAAGAAGTTTAATTCACCAGTCATGGACATTTCAAAATCTTCATGCATCTCAAGAACAAATCTTTTGCACATGTCTTCATTTCCTCCAAATATTATATCATCAACATATACTACCACAATTAGAGTTTTTTTGTGTTGAACCCTTCTGAAATCCTTGATCTATTAGATACTTGTCTAATCTTCCATACTAGGCTCTTGAGGCTTGCTTCAATCTATACAAAGCCTTTTTTAGTCTGCAAACAATGTTTGTATAATCTTTCAACTTGAATCCTTCTGATTGTTCAATGTAAACCTCTTCTTTCAATTCTCCATTTAGAAATGTTGATTTCACGTTCATCTGATAAACTTTGAAATCTTTGAATGTTGCAAATGCTAGGAACATCCAGATTGCTTACATTCTTGCAACTAGGGTAGAAGTTTCATCAAATTCAATTCCTTCAATCTAAGTGTATCCTTTGCAAACCAATCTTGCCTTATTCCTTACAACCTTTCCATCTTCATCTAGCTTGTTCTAGAACGTCCATTTAGTTCCAATCACATTCTTGTCTTATGGTCTACTGACTAATTTCAATGTCTAGTTTTTCTCAATCTGATCTAGTTCCTCCTTCATTGTCTTCATCCAGTTCTAATCATTACAAGCCTTTTCTATTGTTTTTGGATTAGTTTCATATACCAAACACAACAAGACCTATTCTTGAGCTACTTTTCTTCTTGTGATAACACCTTTTCTCTTATCTTTGATGATCTATTCTTCTGAATTATTCTTTCTGACATACCTTAGAGTTTTGGGTGTAGATACTAGAGCATCTTGTGTTAGGGTTTCAAGCAGATCTGAAGAAAAGATGAACTAACAATTATATGCAAATTTAAATACAAAAGATAAAGAAATAAAATAGGACACAAATAACACAGAGATTTAACGTGGTTCACCCATAATGGGTTACATCCACCATACACAACCGTCCAATCTTTCTTATTATCCAGAAAAAAATAGTACATCAACCTTATAATGCCTTAAGCATTCTAGTCGCTTATAACATGCATTTTTAGGGAAACAAACAAATTCAGCCTTTTTAGGGTTTTATTACAATGTCGATTTTCATCAACAAACCCCGACGATGATATGTGCTGAGTGTATAGTACTTTGTTGATTAGTCACCACATATCAACAATCTCCCACTTGGAGACTAATCAGGCTCCACACCAAACAATCTCCCACTTGGAGACTGATACTAGATGACACCACTATACTTGTAGCATCCGCTAGATAAAAAACTTGAACTTGACATATAAATTCCACAATTATCAATCAAGAAGACCAACAGAAACTAATGAAGAAATCAGCTTCTCCTGCGGAACTACCTTCATGAACATATCAGCAGGATTCTCACTTATGTGAATCTTCTCAAGTCATAATTGACCCTACTCTAAAACAGTTCAGATGAAGTGGTACTTGAGCTGAATGTGCTTTGTCCTTGAATGAAAAGTAGAGTTCTTTGCAAGATGAATGGCACTTTGGCTATCAGTATACAATGGATGATCCTCCTGTGTCTGACCCAATTCCTCTAGAAAATATTGTAACCAAATCATCTCCTTGCTGGCTTCTATAGCAGCAACATACTCAACGTCAATGGTTGAAAGTGAAACAACCTTTTGTAGCCTAGAAACCCAACTAACTGCAGTTCCCCCTATAGTAAAAACATACCCTGTAGTACTCCTCCATTAATCAATATCACCTGCCAGATTAGAGTCAACAAATCCAATCAAAGCAGCATTAGATCCTTTGAAAAATAATGCCTTTGTAGTAGTTCCTTTCAAATACTAAAGAATCCATTTCACAACATTCCAATGTTCGATTCCCGGATTACTCATAAACCTGCTCACAACTCCCACTACATGTACAATATCTTGCCTTGTGCATACCATTGCATACATCAAACTACTGACAACTAATGAATATGGGATGTTAGACATTTTATTTACCTCTTCTTGTGCCTCTGGGCACATCTCCTTAGTCAATTTGAAATGACTAGCCAAAGGTGTACTAACTACTTTTGCATCCTACATGTTAAATCTTTTCAACACCTTCTTTATATACTCACTTTGGGACAAATTCAAGGTTCTATTTTTCCCGTCCCATGTAATCCTCATACCGAGAATTTACTTAGTTGCACCCAAATCCTTCATAGGAAATGACCTGGCTAATTTCTATTTAAGATCATTTATGTGTTGCATGTTAGACCTAGCAACAAGCATGACATCAACATAAAGCAACAAGATAATATAACTGCCATTATCCAATCTCTTAAAATATACACAATGATCATAATGACATCTATGATAACCATGTTCAACCATGAAACTATCAAATTTTAAATACCATTGTTGGGTGCTTTCTTTAGGCCATACAAAGTTTTCTTCAACTTGCACACCAAGTTCTCCTTACCTTTGACCTCATATCCCTATGGTTCCAACATGTAAATTTCCTCCTCCAAATCTACATGGAGAAAAGTTGTTTTGACATCTAATTGTTCAAGATGTAAATCATTTGCAACCACAAGACTAAGTATAGTTCTAATTGAAGTCATTTTTACAACTGGAGAAAATATTTCATCATAATCTATACCCTTTTTTTGTGCAAAACCTTTTACCACAAGTTTGGCCTTATATCTTTTTTGACCTCGTTCCTCCTTCTTCAACTAATAAACCCATTTGCTAGGCAAGGCTCTTTTTTCTGCAGGTAAAGGGACTAATTCCCAAGTCTTATTTTTCATCAAGGAGTCCATCTCCTCTTTCATGCCTAGCTCCCACTATTGTTTGGCATCCACCTACATTGCTTCTTCATATTCTTCTAGTTCACCAGAATCAGTTAATAATATAGAATACAAAGGAGGAGAAAATCTTTCATGGGGTCTACTTGACCTCATAGAATGTCTAACACTTGCAGGAGTTTGTGGGACACTCTATTGTTGCTGAGCATCAGGTACCTATGGCATTTTATTTTTAGGAATCTCATCCAACACCACATATTCTTGCTTGTCCTATTCATGCTTCTTTTCTTGCATCTGTTCTTTATACATAACCTTCTCATTGAACATAACATCTCTACTTCTAATTATTTTCTTATTTTCAAAATCCCATAACCAATAGCCATATTCATCTATCCCATATCCAATGAAGGTACATTTCTGAGATTTAGCATCAAACTTGGTTCTATTTTCTTTATCAACATGGACAAAAGCTTCACAACCAAAGGTTTTTAGAAAAGAATAATTTACCTATCCATCAGTCCATGTCTCCTCTAGAATACCACCATCCAAAGGGGTTGAAGGTCCTCTATTTATCAAATAGACGATAGTATGTACAACATCTACCCAAAAATGTAAGGGCAATCCAGCATGCAATCTCATGCTGCTCGCGCATTTCATGATAGTCCTATTCATTCTCTCTGACACACCATTTTTTTGTGGATTTTTTGGAACTGTCTTCTACTTTCAAATCCCATTTAAGGAGCAGTAATCTTCAAATGCTTTGCTGCAATACTCACCTCCATTATCCGATCTGAGACAATTCAACTTTTTTCCTGTCTCATTCTCAACCAAAGCTTTCCATTTCTTAAAAGTTTCAAAAACATCTGATTTTTGTTTTAGGAAATATACCCATGTTTTTCTGGTTGAGTCATCAATAAAAATAACATAATAATAAGAGCCACCAAGAGATGATACTTGAGCCAGTCTCCATACATCTGAATGCACAAGCTCTAACTTCTCACTCTTCTTCTCTTTCCCAACTTTGAGAAATCTGACTCTTTTCTATTTGCCATAAACACAATTTTCACAGAACTCTAAATCAATCTTCTTTAGTCCTGGTGATGGATTTTTGGAGTGAAGGATTTTCATCCCTTTTTCACTCATGTGCCCAAGCCTATGGTGCCACATTATTGAATCTGTTCTTGCAACATTTATTGTTGTTGTCCCTGCAGTAACTTTATCTATAGCAGCTAAGGTAGAGTAAGTGTTACCAGTACACAGATATAATGTGCCTATCTTCGCACCTTTAGCTACTACTAATGATCCTTTAGTGACCTTCCATATACTATCTAAGAAGGTAACTACACAACATTCACTACTTAGTTGCCCTACATAAATTAAATTTCTTCTTAAGTTAGGAACGTCTTACCTCCTGCAGAAACCAGTCATTTCCATTCTGCAACTTGATCTTTATCTTTCCTTTTCCAACAATTTGACAGAGCTCATCATCACCCAAATATACTTGTCCAAAATCACCTTGAACATAATCTAAAAAATATTTTCTATGGGGTGTAGCATGAAATGAAGCCCCAAAATCTATTACCCAGGAATCATTAACGTTATCCAAACATAAGATTAAAGCATCTTGTAAAGTATTACTTGCAATATTAGCTTCCTTTCTATCATTTTCATTTTTGTCTCCTTCTTTGTTTTATCAAGACCAATAGTCTTTCTTTAGATGACCAGGCTTTCTACAATACCAACAATCTTTCTTTCCTCTAGATTGAGAGCATTCTTTCTTTGACTTCCCTCATGACTTCTCATTCCAAGGGCCTTTTCTTCTTTCCTTTGATCTTCCTCTATTCTACACATTCAAAACACTACTTGATGTTGAAGTCTCACCTGTGCTTTTCCTTTGCATTTCCTCGCTTAGGATAACACCAACAATATCATCACATATCAAAGTATTTTTACCAGAGATAGAGTTACTTACAGCCATAACCAAGCTATTCCAGCTTTCTGGCAAAGAACATAAAATCAAAAGAGCCCTAACCTCTTCTGCAAAGGTAATATTTACCAAAGACAATTGACTAGTAATTGTATTAAATTCATTTAAGTGCTCTGCTACAAAACCTCCCTCACTCATTTTCAAATTAAACAAATGCTTCATGAGAAATACCTTATTTTCGAAGCCGAGGGTTTCTCATACAACTTAGCCAATGTCGCTATCAAATCTACAGTTGTTTTTGCTTCTATTATATTGAATACTACAGACGGTGCAAGGCACAATCGAATGGATCCCAATGCCTTTCTATCTAAAATGTCCCACTCTTCATCTGACATTGTGGGCGCTCTGTACATACATAAGAGAATTAAAAACCCACTATAATCAAATATCCCACTATATACATACAACTAAATTATTTGTATGAATAAATACATAAATGAATTTCATTTCTTACAGTTAAATAAATAAACTTGTTTGATTAAAATAAATATAAATATATATATTTGTTTATATATATATAAATATATATATATTTGTTTATATATATATATATATATATATATATATATATAAATATATATAAATATTATATTTATATTTTTTAAATTAAACCAGAAAAAAACTATTTAAAACTCTTAAAAAAAAAAGGAAAAAAAAACAAACAAAATATGGGGGGGTTCGGCGGGCCGAACTCTGTGCATTGCATAGTGGGCTGCTATGGCCAACACCACTATGGACGTCCACAAAGGACGGCCCAAGGGCTGCCACTATGGGTGACCACAGTAGGCGCCACCACTACGGTCGTCCATAGTGAACGGCTCGAGGGCTGCCACTTTGGTAACCCATAGTGAGTGGCACTGCTCATGGGCAACCCCGCCACCGCCTTCCCAAAAACCCCCGCCTAAATGCATGGCCGCCACTCCAGTGTTCAGCCCTCCTCCGTCCTGCATAACACTAATAAAAAATTTTAAAAAATATAAAACCCTAGCCCGGGTAGGGCTAGGGATAAAATAGAAAAGAGTAAGAAAATAATAAAATAAGAGGTATTTTATAATATTCATTCCTAGTTAGGGTTTGCTTGAAGAATTTAGAAATATGAGGTAAATATTATAGTATTAAAATATATATCTATATATATATATATATATGGAGTTTGACAATATAAGAGAATAAGACAGATTTAGATTTAATATTTATTAAAGTGCTTTTAATTTATAAATGTTTTTTAATAAACGTATGGTTTTAATTAAGGAAGAAAATGAAATGTTTAAATTTAAATTACTTATGAAGTTTAACCTTTTAGAAATTTTATAATAAATTGAATTATTATAGGTCCACCTAAATATAGATTTGATGAGATTAAACTTTATAGAACAAATTTTCATTATAATTATAATTGACCCTTTAATCGATTTAGTTTATTCTTATTTTAATTATCGTTAAAATAAAACATAGACTTTTATAAACTAAGTGTCAGAACTATTTTAATTAGTTCTTAAAGTAAATTATTGGCTATTGGAGATTAATTTTATCTGCATCAATTAATTAATTAAGTTGGTTTATTGAGTAAAGTCGATAAGATAATAAATTAAATCCTTTAGTAATCCGCATTTAATTCTAAATTATTCTCGTCTACTTGAGTTAGTGTTTAAGTTAACTCAAGCATAGTTAAGACAAAATATGTTAGAGCATTTCATATTTGCTAATTTAATGTTTTAAGTTGTGACTTTAAAAAAAAATTTATCCCGTTCGTGCCCAAAAGTTCGGGCATGACATTTTGGTATGAGAGCAAGGTTTCCAACACTAGGAACCTTTCTCCATTACGTTTTGCTTTAATTGTTTAATTAATTTTATTATATTAATTTTCTAGGATATTTAAATATAATTAATTAAATATTTTTCCAAAGAAATTAATTATTTAATTTAATTTATTTTATTTTTCTCTTAGGATGCCTCCGACTACGCGACAAGCTCGCAAGTGTGGAAGGGGTCCTAGGCATGTATGCATGGCATGTGAAGAGGTAGATAGGGAGGAATCAGTTTTGGAAGGGAACCCAGAGGCTCCTCCCAAACAACCTGTTGACCCAAACTGAAACCTCTTAGAAGCAATCCACAACCTAATTGGAATAGTCCATGATAGGATTCCAGCTGAGGATCATCATGTTGAAAATCAGAACTCAGAGAGTCATAGATCGACTGATAGGGAATAGAGCAGGAGTCCACCTCCTATTCCTATAGAGAGTCAGGGTGGAAATGAGCCAGAGTCTGTGCACCTATCAGAACCACCTCTAGGGGCAGAGCCAATATATTATGAGAGAGATCATCGAGAGCTAGGGGATCTTATCAGGGAGGTTATGTGCCTCCACCCACTGTCTTTTGGGGAATCTACTCACGGGGTAGAAGCTAAGGCTTGGTTGTTGAGCCTTGATAGGTGCTTTGCATTGCACTCTTACGAGAGCAATCTAAAAGCACTTGTAGTAGTCCATCTATTGAGAGGGACGACCTCCACATGGTGGAGACAGGAGGAATACAAGTGTGGTTTGGTTGCTGATACTCTCACATGGGAGATTTTCATAGAGAGGTTCAGGGAGAGGTACTTGTCAGAGCATTATAGACAGTGTAGGATAGATGAGTTCCATGACCTCCAGCAAAAGGGTCTCTCAATGACCCAGTATGAGAGAAAATTATTTGAGCTCTTGCCATACGTGGACTATCTAAAGGATGAGAAACTTCTCATTAACCATTTCATCAGAGGGTTGAATGTCAGCATAGCAGGACTAGTGAGGATGTCCACTCTAGGGAGCCTTTAGGTTGCCATGGAGAAGGCACTGATAGTAGAGGAGATTCAAGTCAGACCACAAGATACTAGGGATTGGTTCTAGAATTGAAACCCTACACCCCAGACATATGGATTTCAAAAACCCCATTGGAAGGGTAATAATAGAAACTCACAGGGGTTCTCCAAACCCCCTCCTCCGCAACAATCACAACAAAACCAGAGGCAGAAGCCTCCATAGTATCAGTAGGGCGCAAACCCCAAGCAGTGGCAGTCTCAAGGTCAGAGGCAAGATCAAAGAGCTCAGGTGCCTTACACACCTCCGGTGAGGACTCAGCAGTCCTCCAGGGGTGGGTACAGTGGATCTAGCAGGACAGGAGGACAGGCCTTCTCTAGGCTTTAGGGCACCCAATTTCAGGCATGGGGTGCTTTCTTTACATGTGGAGCCATGGGGCATATGGTGAGGGATTGCCCTCAGAGTCAGATGGCAAGAAATCAGAGGATTTCCGCTTCAGAGCCTACAGTTGGCGATATGAGCAGGTCCCATAGAGTATTCGCAGCGGTTGACCACCGCCAAGCTGAGCATCAGGCCATGGTCATTGAGGCTGCAGGTATGATCAAACATAGCCGTGTATCTATTTTATTTGATTCAGGAGCTACTGACTCCTTTATATCTCCATTGGTTGTGGAGCGTTGTGGGCTAGTGGCAACTAGACAGGATGTTAGTTGGGAAGTGGAGTTAGCTTCAAGGGCTAAAGTGTCAATGTAATCAGAGGTTAGTGCATGTCAGCTGCAGATTGGCAATACCACCACTTTAGTAGACCTTAGAGTTACACCACTTGGATCCTATGGTATCGTACTTGGCATGGATTGGCTTTAAGCCCACATAACCAAGATGGATTGCCACAGGAAGGAAATCAAGTGTGAGGATGATCATGGTTCGCTCATAGTAATCATTGGAATTCAGAGACCCGTGTCTCTTTGTATGATCTCCGGAATGCAGCTTAAGTGAAGCATGCAGAAGGGATGTCAGCTTTTTGCCATCACCATCAGTGATAGAGAGGAAGAGGATGAAAAAGAAACATTGATTGACGACCATCCTATCCTTAAGGGATTTTCAGATGTGTTTCCTTCAGAGTTACCTAGAATGTCACCCCGTAGAGAGATTGACTTTCATATAGACCTTGTACCAGGAGTTGAGCCAGTTTCCAGAGCACCTTATAGGATGACCAAAAATGAGCTTAAAGAACTCAAGATGCAACTTGAGGAACTCCTAGAGAAGGGTCACATTCATCCTAGCATATCCCCTTGGGGTACACCAGTCATCTTCATGAAGAAGAAGGATGAATCTCTCCGTTTATGCATGGATTATCATCAGTTGAACAAAGCAACCATCAAGAACTGATATCCTTTGCCTAGAATTGATGATTTATTCGAACAACTTCAAGGTGCCAAAGTATTTTCCAAAATTGATCTGAAGTCAGGATACCATCAACTGAGAATAATGGAGAGCGATATCCACAAGACCGCGTTTCGCACTAGATATGGCCACTATGAGTTCATCATGGTACCATTTGGTCTTACGAATGCTCCCATTGTTTTCATGAGCCTCATGAATGGGGTATTCCGCACATTCCTTGACCATTTTGTGATCGTGTTCCTCGATGATATTTTGATATATTCTAAGAATGAGAAGGAGCACGAGGAGCACCTAAGGTAGGTTTTGCAATGTTTGAGGGACAATCAGTTGTTTGGCAGTTTGTCAAAGTATGTTTTCTTTTGATCAGAGGTCAAGTACCTTGGGCACATTATTTCCAGTGATGGGATCTCAGTAGACCCATCAAAGATCAGAGCCATTGTGGATTGACCAGTGCTAACCTGTGTGAAAGAGGTCAGGAGCTTCATGGGCTTAGCAGGTTATTACTGATGCTTTGTTGAGGGATTCTCTAGAGTCGCACATCCTATTACTTCTCTTCAGTGTAAAGGGAAGAAATTTGAATCGACAGAGAAGTGCGAGAGGGCCTTTCAGGAACTCAAAAAGGCACTTACTAGCACACCTATCCTTGTAGTACCAGATCCCTTAGCTGACTTCATGGTTTGCACTAATGCTTCCCTAGAGGGTTTAGGAGCAGTCCTTATGCAGGATGGTAGGGATATATCTATTGAGTCTAGGAAACTTAAGACTCATGAACTTAATTATCCTACTCATGACCCTGAGCTTGCAGCAGTAGTGCATGCACTTGTGAGGTGGAGACACTTCCTTTTGGGTCATCACTTCAAGCTTCATTTAGACCATCAGAGTCTTCAGTACATTTTCACTTAGCTAAATCTTAATGCACGTCAGAGGAGATGGATGGAGTTCTTGTGCGAATATGATTTTGAAGTTCACTACATCAAAGGGAAGGAAAACGTAGTTGTAGATGCTTTGAGTAGGAGACGTCACGAGGTATACACCATATCTATGGGCACGGATTTGAAAGACCATATACTACAACATTTGCCAAAGGATGGATGGTATTCAGAGGTTTGTCAGGTCATACGGTCTCAGGATACTCTAGAGGGGGAATATGTGGATTATTCTTTGAAGTCCGATGGACTATTATGCCATAGAGGGCGCATCTATGTACCTTCTTCCAGGGGATTGTGAGAGTTCATTGTCATGGAGGCTCATAGAGCTCCTTATACAGCACATCCCAGAGTTAAGAAGATGCATGCTAACTTGAGACAACTATATCATTGGCCAGGAATGTGGTAGCTCATTGCTGAGTTAGTAGCCCGATGCCTCAAGTGTTAGAGAGCTAAGGTAGAGCACCACCATCCAGGTGGGTTGCTCTAATCTCATGCTATACTAGAGTGGAAGTGGGATACTATATCCATGGATTTCATCATTGGTCTTCCTATGTCATTTCATCGCCATGATGCCATCTTGGTGACAGTTGACAAGTTGACCAAAGTGGCCCACTTTTCACCAGTTTGGACTACCTTCACAACACCAATAGTGGTATAGGTGTTCTTACAAGACATTGTCAGACTTCATGGCATTCCATGCAAGATTATTTCTGATAGGGATTCCCTCTTCACTTCTTCCTTTTGGAAGGCATTACAGGTAGCTATGGGCACTAAGCTCAATTTCAGTATAGCCTATCATCCGGAAATGGATGGTCAGACACAGAGGGTTAATCAGGTGTTAGAGGATATACTTTGCATGTACGTCATGGATCATTAGACCAGATGGGAAGAGTACCTTCCCTTAGCCAAGTTTTCCTATAACAATGGGCATCACACTTTGTTGGGGATGCCACCCTATCAAGCATTATACAACAGACCTTGCAGAACACCGTTGAATTGGGACTGCATAGAGGACAAAGTTGCTATTGGTCCAGAGATAGTTCGGGATATGGAATAGTAGGTGGATTTGATTAGGCAAAATCTTAGAGAGGCTCAGGATAGACAGAAGAAATATGCAGATGCAAAGAGGATAGATTGTAGCTACTTGGTTGGAGACAAAGTCTTTTTGAGAGTGTGATCGCATAACAGTCCAATCTATTATGGAAAGGGTTCTAAGCTCACACCTCATTTTGTAGGACCATTTGAGATCCTTGAGAGGATAGGACTAGTTGCCTACCGTTTAGCATTGCCACCTAGCCTGTCATGCATCCATGATGTGTTTCATGTATCAGTTTTGAGGAAGTATATCTATGATGAGTCTCATATATTAGATTGGGATGCCTTGCAGGTGAATTCGAACAGGCAGCTAGCTTTGGAGCCCATTCACATTTTGGTACACTAGACGCTAGCCCTTTGAGGTTGAGAGGTGGACCAGGTTAGGGTCCAATGGGATTGCTATGATGAGGTTACAACTTCATGGCAGGATGCAGCATGGATGAGATCAGAGTACCCCCATCTTTTTGATGAACTCCAGTCAGAAGTTCATGCCTAGAGAGGGAGGGTGTGAGGCCCTACCCCGACTCGGTCTAGTAGTTCAATTTTTATGTTGAGACTATTATGGATGCTTTACTTTTATGCATCATGGGTTTAGAACTTATATTATTCCATGTTTTGGATAACATTGCTATATGTTGATGCTTCATTTATATGCTTTATGTTATAAAACTCTATATGATTCTAGAATAAGATAAATTTGAGATGATGTATGTCATTTATGGATTTGCAATACTTTCCTATGATGATAGAAATAGGATGCATGTTTTATATGGATCGAAATTATGAGAAATATGATAATTGCTTATGTTGAGTTCTTTGGATGCAAGATGTATTGATTTAATGTATATTGTATGTTGAGCGTTTGATGTGTATTCTTTATCATGTGTTTTACAATATATGAGAGTATTTGAAATTACTAATGTGTAATTGAGATGCGCAGGAAAATTATCCATGTGACCATGGAAATATTATGGATAACCAAACCTAGACCTATGTGCGTTCGTAAAACCAGGTTTTGTCTACTTGGAGAGACAACACCCCGTTTGTATCGTATTTTATTCATGAAAGTGATTGTTGCATGAATGTTAAATTGAATTTTGTTTATTTGTGTAAATCCAACAAGAGACAAGATTTCATGTATAATTTTGTAAAAGTATTTTCTTTGTGTCACTTGACACATGTTTTGATTTATGTTTGAGTTTTTAAATTTGTCTCTTGGAGGGAGTTGTTTAACTATAGCTTTTTCAATTAATTTAATATGATTCCATAAATGCCTTGGGTAAAGAATCTTTGGGATGGTCAACTTAAGTTTGACCCGAAAATTAACTTCAAATGGGTTTAAAAAGGGTTAAATGGACACTTGGGGGTAGTTTAATAGGGTTTCCTAAAGCCCATAAGGTATACCTAAGGGTTAGGAGTAATTTTAGGCATGTACCAACTCTCATGTGACCTTTTAGACACCCTTAAAAGTGACTTTTCTAAGTTGTGCGAAAATTGAAATTAGAAGGATCATCTAAGTTGTAAACTTTCCTTTTGGATGTGAGATCTCTTTTCCATTTTCTCCTACCTTTCCTTTTCAGTTTTAGAAACTTGTGAGAACTCTCACTAGGGTCTTCTTAAGAAAGAATGAGAGATTTTGTGGGTAATGACCCACTCTCCATTTTTGGAGACAAGGAGTTTTGAAAGGAAAAAAAAATAGATTTTCAATTAAGAATTTGGCTAAGTGTAGAAAGGAACGACTTGTGGAATTGGGTTGTTCTTCCTCAACAAAACTAGCATACCCTTGGGTAGTTGAAGGTTGGTTTCATCTTACTTGTAATGTGTTTTCATATTGAATGTCATATTGAAATAATATCTTGTGTAAAAAATCTAGTTCCCTTGCATGTTTTCCCTTGGAAAATTATTGTGTTTTATGTTTTACTTTTGTATGGCATTTTATGTGCTTTGGGAGTAATCAAAGCCTCCTACTCTTGGGAGAGAGGATGGTCTTGTGGGTGGTAGAAGTGACAGCCCTCGAGTGAGAGGCTCTCGTTATGAGAGTGATCACAAGGGATTTTATGTGACCTTGCTGCATGGCTTGTTTATGCATTGGGGGTCATAAGGAGGGGAATAAGGCATGAATGCCTTGGAGGGCATAAGGAATATGGGGTTGTTATACTTATGATGTTTTTGGTTTTCCATGAAGTGGCTATTCATTTTACCATACTTGCAGTCTCCTCAGGGTACTTGGTCCACTACCACCCTTGAAAAGACATCACAATGTGTGGTGCAGTGTAGCTCTAGGTTGGGAATGTGTTGTGTTTATTTTCCCCTTGTTTACTATGTTTGCATGTGTGTAATCCTATCTAGGGCTTGGTTCTCTAAGCTCGAGGGTGGCTACTAGTTAGCCTACGCTGAAAGGTGAGCACTCCATGGTCATATCCTTTGATTATTTGTAGGTTGTTGGAAGGAAAGAATTAGGAAAAGTGGTAATTCGATGGAGTTATTTGTTACAGAAATCTATTTGAAAATATATTTATTATTTTGTTTAAAAGTCCTCATTTATTAATAATGAGAGATCCATTTGTAAAGTGACAATAAAGACTTGGAATATGTTTTAAAGATATGTAATATTTATTTCTGTTATATTGCAGAAGAGAAATGATTATTTCTGGTTTTAGTTCCTAAAGTTTTGAGATAAATATTTGTTGTGTATAGGATGTTTTGAAAAGAAAGAAATGTATTCATTCCCTTTATGCATTTAAAATCAAGACATTAGAAGAGGAATGGAATAGATCTACCTGCATGTAGTAGGTTGGGAAATAAAATAAAATCTAAAAGTTAGATCTATACATGGAAATGCCATATGTAGTTTCATTTAAATCTGTCATTTTTTCTATTGCAGAAAATAACAATCAAAATTTATTATAGTCATTTCTAAAGTTTTATTTTACTCTAGATTTATCTAGTTGCTGTTAAATTTATTAAATTTTGTCATTTATATAGTTGCTATTAGAATTATTACATACTGTCATTTGTTTATGTACATAAAATAAAATCTATAGTTAAACAGATTAAAAGAAATAAATAAAAATTCTAGCATTGCTATTCTAAGTGATTTAATTCTACTTTTTACTATATTTTGCTGAAAGTAAATCAATATTTAAATAACCTAACTATTTCTACTTTGCAACTAGGATATTAATAAAAAAGGGAAATAAATAAAATGATCAAATTGCAGAAAATATTTAATCTATTTTAATTGTTCGGAATAAAAATAATTGCAAGAAGGAAATTGCCCTAGATTTGATAGTATATATATATATATATATGTATATATATATATATATATATATATATATATATATATATGTATATATATATATATATATATATATATATATATATATATACAACTAAATTATTTACATGCATAAATATATAAATGAATTTCATTTCTTACAGTTAAATAAATAAACTTGTTTCATTAAAATATATATATATATAATCTATTTATATATATATATATATATAATTTATATTTTTTAAATTAAACAAAAATAAATAAATTTAAAACTCTTTTTTTTTTTAAAAAAAAGGAAAAAAATAAAATAAAATATGGGGGGCGTTCAGCGGGCCGAACTCTATGCATTGCATAGTGGGCGACCATGGATGATGCCACTATGGGTGCCGCCATTGCGGCCATCCATAGTGAATGGCCCAAGGGCCGCCACTGTAGGCGACCTCAGTGGTCACCGCCATTGTGGTAACCCATAGTGAGTGACGCCACTCATGGGCAACCCCGCCAACGCCTTCCCAAAAACCCACCTAAATGCATGGTTGTCACTCTAGTGTTCAGCCCTCCCTCCACCCTACATAACACTAATAAAATTATATATATATATATATATATATATATATATATATATATAACCCTAGCCCAAGTAGGGCTAGGGGTAAAATAGAAAAGATTAAGGAAATAATAAAATAAGAGGTATTTTATAATATTCATTTCTAGTTAGGGTTTTCTTGAAGAATTTAGAAATATGAGGTAAATATTATAGTATTAAAATATATAGTTATATATATAAATGTGGAGTTTGACAATATAAGAGAATAAGATAGATTTAGATTTAATATTTATTTAAGTGATTTTAATTTATATATGTTTTTTAATAAACGTATGGTTTTAATTAAGGAAGAAAATGAAATGTTTAAATTTAAATTACTTATGAAGTTTAACCTTTTAGAAATTTTATAATAAATTGAATTATTATAGGTCCACCTAAATATAGGTAATTGATGAGATTAAACTTTATAAAACAAATTTTCATTATAATTATAATTGACCCTTTAATCGATTTAGTTTATTCTTATTTTAATTATCGTTAAAATAAAACATAGACTTTTATAAACTAAGTGTCAGAACTAATTTAATTAATTCTTAAAATAAATTGTTGGCTATTGGAAATTAATTTTATCTATGTCAATTAATTGATTAAGTTGGTTTATTGAGTAAAGTTGATAAGATAATAAATTAAATCCTTTAGTAATCCGCATTTAATTCTAAATTATTCTCGTCTACTTGAGTTAGTGTTTAAGTTAACTCAAGCATAGTTAAGACAAAATATCTTAGAGCATTTCATATTTGCTAATTTAATGTTTTAAGTTGTGACTTTAAAAAATAAATTATCCCGTTCATGCCCAAAAGTTTGGGCATGACAATAGGTAGGTCTCTTAATGCACTCCTTGAACTAATTTGTACCAAGTTATCAAAATTGATATGACACATCCTTCGATGCCATAGCCAACTATTGTCAAGTTGTGATATTAAACAATACTTTTTAGCTCCTTCTAACTGGTACATATTTCCATTTGTCCCTCTTCCAACTGCAATAACCATTTCGGACTCCTTCCGGATTTCACACCCATTGTCTTGAAAAACAACTTTTTATTCATTTTTGCACATCTATCCAACACTGAAGAGATTATGATGCAAACCTTTCAGACAGTAAACATTGTCAGTGTTATGTTTTCAATCAAAACTAATTAAACCAATACCAACAATTTGTGATGTCTGATCATCTCCAAACCTAACTGAACCTCCATCATATTTTTCAAGTTTTATGAATTTACTTTTATCACTGGTCATATGATTTGAACATCCACTATCAATCAATCATTCATTCTTATTTCTTCTAGCATGAAATGCAATAGAAACAATCTTAGAGATATCAAACTTATGAAAATATTTTTCCACAAAAAACAAGCAATCACTATCCTCATAATCAGATTCATCATCTGAGATACCAACATCATCCTTAACATAATATGCCTAACAATTCTTCTTTTCACTTAATCTCTCTTTTCTCTTCTTCTTTTATGTAGCATCATCTTGCTCTATCTCAAGCTCTTCTCTTTATCCCATGGTTTCCCGCCAAAAAGCATTTCAAATTAGGAGCGGTTAGGGTTTCCTTCTCCTGACACAATCTGCATGAGATCCAATCTAGTTTGTCATGGGTCTATCACCTGTACTCCAGGGATGTATCTGTTCATGTTTCCCATTACCCAATGCATACTTGCTAAGATAGCAATCACGTACAAGATTTCCTACTTTGAAATCTATCGACTCATAGAACACTCAATTGTTTCCTTTTTGAGGTCTTCTTGTGATCGGATTTCCCTTGCATTGATCCAGGTGCCAACTACTCCATGATGTTCCTCTTTCATTCTTTTTTCCTCGAGTCATATCAGTCAGTTACAATCCTGTAATTTGTGGTTGTTTCATTTATGTCGACTAACTGTTTCACCAATCATGTCAATGGTGGCTTTACTGACCTCTGCATATTTTCCACCTCGGCTCCACATGGCATCACCATGGTCAATCACATAGCTCACCAACACACAATCAGTTCATACTTGGAACATTCAACAAACTCATACTGATACACACCTTTACTAGTGAGGCCTTCTTCTTCTGCTAACTGGCAGTGAACACTGTACTAGTAACACATCTTCACCTCTAGTGGTTTGTGATAACTTTAATATTCTGCCTCTTCATCATAAACATCTAGCCTATCTCCAGATTGGTTCATTCCTCTACCGGTTACCACTCAACATACTAGTACACATAGCATTCATCCTGATTTCTACCTTATCGGTAAGCCTTCCTTCTGTCTTCTCACTCTCATGTGTATTACCATCATATCAGTCACTTCTTATTTCTTACTGGTGACCTTGCCAAATAGGTTGACATTAATGATAGCTTAATGCCAAAATGCCAACAATCTCACCCTTTGGCATTGATGTCAACTTATCGCATGACACTTCATATCAATACATTTTTCCCCCTTTGACACAATGACAAAGGGTACTACACACTCCCCCTTTGATTGCTAACAACTCTCCCTGAACCACATAAATCCTTCCTAGTGTTAGGATTCCCAAAGATACTAAGAGGGGGGGTGAATCAATATCTAACCAGTAAGTGAACTTTCTTAAATTATAACATGAAAAGCAATTCAAAATTGTGCACCGGTAAACCAGAATTAATGCAGTAAAAAAGAATAACAACCACAACATGAAAGACACACCATAACACAATATTTTAACAAGGAAACCCAATGTGGCGAAAACCTCAGTGGGATTTGTGACCCACAATATTCGCTTATTGGCCAATAAGGGAATATTACTATTTACAATAGGGGCCTGCAATGTTATGAATCCCACAGATACTGAGAGGGGGGGGTGAATCAGTATCTAACTGGTGATTAGAATTTCTTGACTTAAAACATGTAGAACATATTATAATAGTGTACCGGTATGCAAAAAATAATGCAATAAATAGAATTAAGAACATCCACATGTAAAACACACCATAACACAGGGTTTTAATGAGGAAACCCGGTGTGGCAAAAACCTCAGTGGGATTTGTGACCCACAATATTCACTCACTGGCCAATAAGAGAATATTACTTACAATAGGGGCCTGCACATGCAGGAAGGCCAACTGCCTAGAGCTCACTGCTCAATGGGAAGTCTCACTGACTTATAATGAGAATTATACAAATCCAATATCTTGCACTACTTTACAATAGCATCTATAATGTCTGATCCAGTACCAGTTGCTGCTCTACTCCTTACATAAACCCTTTAGCCTATATTTCGCATAATAGGTCTGCCTAATATTTTTCCTTATTTCTTTCATATCACTTTTAAAATGTCTACAATGATCTCTTTTATATATAAGAGTCATTTTACAATTTGCCAAGTTGGCTTAAAAAATTTTCACAATAATAAACAAAATATAATATAACAAAATCCTGTCGGCCTTTGTGCCGGTATACTTTCTTTCTTTGTGCTGGTGTTAGTGTCCTGAGTGATGGTGTAGAGTGTGATCTGCTGATGCTGGTGCCATAGGATTGCAAGGTTGCCATCAATGACAAAACCTTCACTCACATACAATGTCTCATTGGAGTGTGCATATGCCAAGAATCTCCCCCTTTGGCATTGATGGCAACACTCATGAGAAATTTCAAAAGTGTATCAAAAATGTGAAGTCCAAAAAAATGTTACCAAAAATGTGTGTGCTCCCCTTGAGCATATGATTCCTGTGATATTGAATTTTCTCATCCCACTACTCCCTCTTTGGCATCAATGACAAAGGTTGTCAAGATGTCAGTAGAGTTTTTAGTTTCAACCTTGTAACTGGAAAGTTACAATTTGAAATAGATCCGCCAAAATCAAGTTTATACTCTCCATAAACTTTTTACTATCTCTTATTGATGTCTCTATTCTCTTAATTGTACTAGTGAGATGTTGCAAATGCTCTGCCAGTGTTTTCTGTCCCTATATTAGTGCCTCAGATACTTCCTTTCGCAGTGATGCTAGATAGTCCAATCTTGGACTTAGTTTTAATCTCAAATGCTTTGCCTTATTCACTATTCTTTCTTTCTCTCTTTCCAATTTAAGTAAATCTTCAAAAAAAAATTTATCTTCTCCTCCAAAATTGATAGTGTATTAGGTGAGTTAACAAAATTATCTGCAAGTTTATTGATCTCATCCTATACCTTGCTCATCTTCTTGTCTATATCTATAGTCAAATTTTTTGTTTTATAGGTGTCTTTGTACAGAGTTTTGTACTCTTTCAATAAATTACTCAATTCCGGTAGAAGTGTGTCAAAATCTCTATTACACTTCTTTATTTGCTCATCAAAGAATTTATGCTTTTCAATTTCTATTTTATCCTTCAATGTCTCTTCCTTTATTTTCTCAATGTTTTTTGTGATATATTTACAATGTATCAAGTTGTCCTAAATAATCTTTATTGTCTATATTATAGTTAGGAGTAATTACCTTCAAATTGGTATGGTACCTTCAATTGCCTTATAAGCTTGTGAGCTGCAGTCTGTTATTTTTTTAATTGAATCTAATAGTACCTCAGTCACATTAGTTGATTTCTAGCCTGATGATAAACTAACATTCTGAGTATTGCTAGTGGAAGTAACCAAGCTTGTATTGACCTCTGGTAGGTCTGTTTGTGTCTGCATTTCCTTAAGCAATGGTTTTTCTACTTCTCCAGTAGCCAGTTGCACTGTTTCCTTATGTTCCTATTCTTGTTGCTGTTGTGGTTCCTATTTTTGTTGTTGTTGTTCCTGTTCTGGAGCCTTTTTCTCTGTTTGTTTTTCTATTTGTTGCATTGTCTTAGTCTGAGTCTGAGTCTCTACCTTTTCTCTTTTTTATCTGCCAGTTTCTCCTATGTGTTTTCAGTTTTCTTAGCTACTGAAGGCTCACTAGCCATTTTAGTTTTATCAGCTATATCTTTGTCTATCACAATGTTGATCTTTTGAGTATCAACATCCACAGTATATAAGACTTCAGGATTAGGATTACCATCCTCTACATCCATACTCTCAGTTGTCGGTTGATCTTCTGTAGCTATTGTTTTTACTAGTGGAGTAATCAAAGGAGGTGGGGGTAAGTTGTCTTTAACCTTGATACTAGGTGGTCCACCAACTTTACCTTTACCCTTGTCTCTATCTTTCTGATAAACTTTTATAGGTTTGGGGTTATTGTATTCTTCTTGTTTTTCTTTTTCAACTAGGAATATATCCCATCCATTTTCTGTCTCCTTAGTTACCTCATTAACTCTTCCAACCATTAAAGAAATGTGCTCGTGTGCAGTAGAAAATACTGACCAGTTGGCTTGAGCAATTAGGTCATCGGTTTCTTTGGGTGAATTTACCGGATATATAGCAAGTGGCTTCTCAATCTTTATTTTCTTGTCCAGTTCTATTACTGCTTGTCTTCTTGCTTCCAATCTCTTAAATAGTTCATCTAGAATATCATTTACTACTTCCATCAAAAATTTCTTATACATATCCATATGCAATATAACATTGTTTTCAACTTGTTCTTTTTCATTAGCTGTTAAAGTGTCATATATTTTCTCTATATTATTCAATTTACCTTCCTCTATAATTTCATTCAGCAGTATATCAAGAGGGGCCAAGTCTTTGTTTGTCCTCTTCTTCTTTTTGGGTCTTAGTTTCTTCTTCTTTGGTGTAGCCTTTCTTACCGGAGATCTCATTGCTTGTTGTTTTTGTCTTGTCCTCCTGGGTGAGGGTGTGGTTTCTAGTGAGGGATCTCTTTTCCTTACAACTCTTTTGAAAGTTGCAGGCATATCACTCTCCGAAGAGGTACCTATCGGTGATAGGTGAGTTTCAGGTTATGGAGCTGCTAACTCATCATCTGTTATACTAGTTTTCTTCAACACATCTTCTTTGATGGCCTTTGCTTATCTAGAACCTTTCCTTACAACTACCTCAACCTTTTTCACTCTTTTCTTTGATTGTATTTGGCTTTCAATAGTTTCTGCACTACCAAATATTTTTTCCTTAGGTTCTCTAGGGGCTTCCAGAAGTGCTTTAGCATATGTTTCAATGATATGATCATCTATTTCATAGCCCATCTTGGTTACCCAAACTATCCTAGGGATGAATGCTTCGATCTTGATTTCATCCTTCTTGATTACAAAGCATATTTCATCTTTGTATTTGTCGACAATCTCTTGTGATAACCTGATTCTTTTCTTCATTTTGGCCTTTAGTGCTTGAAAGAAATCATGAATATTGTTTTCCTTGTCTTCTCCCATGTTATTGAATAGTTCTGTTAACTGTTTACCTACCGGTATATCATATCCAAGTTATTTGTAGCCTATACCGGGAACCTATTTGGTTATATGTAGCATCAGACATGCTAATAGATTTCCAAACCTAAAAGTTCCTTTCTTGTCCTTCTTAATCTTTCCAAGGTTGTCGATTAATTCATCCTTTAACCACTCACATATATCAATCTTTGCATTATCTGTGACCATATCCTAAGCACTCTTAATGCATAAACTTGAAACTAAATTGAGTCTATTTGCATGAGTAGCTTTATACCCTAATATCATGCTGATAAACCTCACATTAACGTCTGTTACATCATTAACTCTTAGGGACCTTTTGTCGAATGTTGCACCAGTTAATTTTGTAACTAGGTCATTGGATACCTTCTTAGTTTTATCTGGCCTTTTACCAATGGTCAGTAACCCTGTGACAGCTTTCACAGCTTCCTTAGTGATTTTTTGGATTGCATCTAACTAGAAAAATTCACCATGTACCCTGCTTAAGACTATCCTAATCACATCCTTGGGGAATTCAGGAATGCTAAGGATCTCTATGAATCCTAGGGTCTCAATGATCTTGTGTTCATCTTTTATATTACCGGATTCATCACATATCACAGTTTTAAACATGGTTTTAATCTCTTCATCTCCTAGTTCCTCAATGTTGCAGTGGATGTAAATTATGGGGTCTTCAGCATAAACAACTCCCTTAGGAATATGAGAAAATTCACCTAAGGTATAATCTTTCTTTGCTACCTCAGGAACTAATTGAAATATGGGCCTAGGTCTTTTTTATAACTTCAACAATAGTAGGGTTTGCTATATATTGAATTGCAGAGGTGGATGCCATGATAAAATACCTTTTACTATCTTTAGGATGGATGATTGCTTGGAGTGTTCTTGCCTCTTGCTCGAAATGCCTTAGCTTAGAATCTTCGTGCTCTTCGTAGGTTTGAAATCTCGATGAAATGGAATGGAGCCAAAACCTCAATTTTATAGTGTCTTTTTGCCATCTACCACATTAAATGTATGCCGGTTAAGTATTCATTTAACATTGTCTGCGGGTAAAAAGTGATTTCCAACTTCTTATCTCTAACCGAGGGAATAATAGCACATGTTTCATTATATTGCCAAATCCTCAAGGAAACTTTCTTCAATTAGATGAAGAACTTCCTACCGGTGGAGCACTGCTCTGTCTTGCCGGTGAAGCATTGATTTGTTCTACCGATGGAGGAGTATTCTAAATATTTAGATCAGCTTTTCTAATCCATTGTTTTGAGAATTCTTGCTTAACATCTTCAACTTTTTCTTTACCTTTCAAGCTAGAACTTTTGTTGTCTACCGATGTTCCTTTACTTCTATAGATTTTAGCAATATGCCCAATCTTGTTACATGCATAACAAGTTACATTATTCTTCTGAATAGCTTTCCCATAACCTATGTCGGTTTATGTTTTGCATTGATTAGATAAATGTCCAAATCTTCCACAAACATAACATCTCACATTCATTTTTCAGTTTTCAGAGTTGTGACCAACTTTGTTGCATTTTGAACATTGACCGGTGGGTGTGTTGATATTCTGATAATTTCTAGATCTACATTCATTTTCTCTATGACCATACTTATTATAGTTAAAGCATTTTCCATTGAATTTATAAGCATTAGGTTGTCTTACCGATTTGCTGTGATCCTGAGTATTTGCAGTACCGGAGCTTTCACCAACTTCAAAGCCAATTCCAGAAGTGTCATCTTTAGGTTTTTGATTCTTCAGCAAGGTGCCAAGTTCCTCTGAGCTTTTCTTGAATTTTTCTTTATGTTGATTTGCAGTTTCTAGTTCTCTTTCTAAGACTTTTGCTTGTCTCATCAGTTCATTTGAGTCATTCTGAGTATGCATCAGATCTATCTTCAACATGTCATTTTCATAGCTAAGTCTTGTGTTCTCATTTGCTACATCACTTAGTCTTCTAGTCAATTCTTTTTCATTCTTCTTCCTATCCTCAATCTCTTTGCAAAATCTCATAGTCATATCCTGCATCTCATTCTTTGTTATCATGTTCTCTTGTTTCAACTTGCTTATGATATGATTAAGTGATTCCTTTTCATCATTCTCATTTTGCAATTTTTCACAAAGTTCTCTTCTCTTATTTCTTACAACAGTAAAATTCTCTTGTAGTCCCTAAATGATATCCTGAGATGCCCTTAAATCATCTTCTAGTTTGATATTTTTCAATTTCTCTGCATCATAGTCTGAAAGAGCTCCTTCAAGTTGCTTCATTAGATTTTCCATCTTTACTGGTGTCAAGATCTTCCTCAAGTTGTTAGGCTTTTGAAAATAGAGGACCAAGCTCTGATACCAATTGTTAGGAATCCCATGGATACTAAGGGGGGGGGGGTGAATCAATATCGAACTGGTGATTAGAATTTCTTGACTTAAAACATGCAGAACATATTATAACAATGTACCAGTATGCAAGAAATAATGCAATAAATAGAATTAAGAACATCCACATGAAAAGCACACCATAACACAAGGTTTTAATGAGGAAACCTAGTGTGGTAAAAACCTCAGTGGGATTTGTGACCCACAATATTCACTCACTGGCCAATAAGAGAATATTACTTACAATAGGGGCCTGCACATGCAGGAAGGTCAATTGCCTAGAGCTCACTGCTCAATGGGAAGTCTCACTGACTTATAATGAGGATTATACAAATCCAATATCTTGTACTGCTTTACAATAGCATTTGTAATGCCTGATCCAGTACCGGTTGCTGCTCTGCTTCTTACATAAACCCTTTAGCCTATATTTCGCATAATAGATCTGCCTAATATTTTTCCTTATTTCTTTCATATCACTTTTCAAATGTCTACAATGATCTCTTTTATATATAAGAGTCATTTTAGAATTTGCCAAGTCGGCTTACAAAGTTTTTACAATAATAAACAAAATATAATATAAAAAAATCTTGTCGGCCTCTGTGTCGGTATACTTCCTTTCTTTGTGCCAGTTCCAGTGTCAGTGTCCTGAGTGCCGGTGTAGAGTGTGATCTGTTGATGCCGGTGTACTGCCTTTGTCGGTGCCATAGGATTGTGTGAGATTTTGCCAAGATCAAGAGCTCAATAAAAAGTACAATAGAGACACAATATAGGACAAGAATAAACTGTATTCTCATCAATAGAAAATGATCAATAATATCAAAATTACATACAATGTAGATGAGCTTGCTTATATAGGCAAGGCTAGGGATATGTGAGCACACAAACATGACATGTGGCTCAATAAGAAACAAGGGTAGGTAAGAAAAACTAAGGGTAGGTAGAAGAAATAATATAATATTCCACAAGAGGTGGATGACCCACTGAATGTGGAGTGTAACAGCAAAATAAGACCACAAAAGGTGGAACTTCTCCTACACACACTATCCCAATGTGGCATACACACCCAAGTGTCTCATACCCAAACTACTAAGAGATGCATTATCCTAAGTAAACTTAAGTAAGTGTAATAATATCCAAGATGAATAATTATTTACACCAACAGCCCCGCTTAAGTGCAACTTAGGGGAATGCACTTAAGTCTACAATGCAACTAAGCAATGCAAGATGGGTCCCGGCTACGAGGCCATGTTAGGTACCCATGTACAAATGCAAATGCATGAAAACCAATGCAATGAAATCTCTCACAAAGTGAGGAAAGAGAGAAAAACCCAATGGGAAAAAACCCTCCCCTAAAAGAGAGATGAAAAACATACAAGAGAACTCTCATAGAAGAATGTGAAGGACAAAACCCCATGTGAGGAAAAAGTCCCCCCCATATGAGAGAAGAAGAAGAGAGACTAGGAAGCCTCCCCTCAATGTGGAATTTGCACCAATGATAGAAGCTCGATGTATGAAGAAACTGCTCCATGAATGTCGAACAACAATCCTCCCCTTAGGAAGAAACAAAACCAAAGGTGTATACATGAAGTCTCCCCAATCATGAAGGGAAGATGTATGAAGAAAACTCATGATGAATGGAATCTCTAAAAACTGCTCAAGTGTCCCCATGTCGATGCTGAAAGATACCCCCTCCAAAGGTGGTAAACTGTGCCACACTACTAAAAAAGGCACTCCAAGATCTAGTGGAGATGGATGTAGAACATGTCCCAAAGACTCACATGTGTCCTCAAAAAATAAAGAGACCTCCTCCAACTGTTGTACATAAGTATCCACAATCATGTCAACCTCGAAAGAATGATCATGTAGAGGATGAACAAGAGGGTTAGAGTGTTCCCTCGCAACAATTGAAGAAGGATCACCTTCATCAAAGAGAAGATGAATGTCATCAATGATGTCTCCCAAATCTGCAATGTAGGATTCCATAAATAAACCTACAATGTCTGTCAAGTAATCATCCCATGAATCTAAAGCTAGAAGACAATGAATATCTTGCTGCACTGAATCACATGAAGGAAAAACTATCGCACTATCTGCATCATCAAGTGAAATAGGTGATGTGATATCAATATGATGAGATGAAATACAAGATTCAAGAGCGGGGTCACATGTGAGAATCCCCATGTTCAAGTGTCCAAAGTTCTCCTCAAAAACTAAACCATCACAAGAAGTGTGATCATCATGTGTAGAATCATCAAATGTGAAATCATCATCATCAACAAAATCTGAAAAGGAGTATAACCGAGATGCATCATCAACCACCCCAGTCGCAATGATAGCTCTTGTCTCCAAGTCTCTAATGTAAACTGAGTCAAGTGTGAACTCCACAACTCTCTTAGTTCCGCCATGTGTGATTTGATAGATAGAAAGGAGATTGTTTGTCAAGTGGGGTACACACGACACATCATTGAAGGAGTTATCCCCAATGTCAATAGATCCTTTCCCAATCACATCCATGTATGTATGATTGCCCATCAAAATCTGTGGCATGGTGCAAGGCTCAAATGTAGAGAACATAGACTGCGAAGATGCCATATGATGAGAAGCCCCTGAATCTAGAAGCCATCTCTCTGAATCATGATTGATAGTAGCACATAGAGATTTTCCTTTTCTTGTTCCAAAAGAGTGAGTCTTCTCACTTGTAGAAGCCATGAATGCTTTCCCTTTTCCTTTTGAATGTGAGGAAGTGGAAGTTGATGAATCATCCTTCTTGTAGACTTTAGGCAAATCAATGTTATGTTTTTTGATGATATGTGTGAGCTCATCAATCTTCTTAGAATGGCAACGATGCTCCTCATGACCAATCTTTTTACAATAAGCACAAGTAGGTCTCTCCCTCTTTGGTGAATTATCTCTCTTGAAGAGGATGAATCTCCTTGTTTTGGAGAAGATGGTGCTTTGTCCTTAGGCTTTGATTGCCATTTCTTCTTGATTGAGTTGTCCTTTCCTTGATTTCCTTTGTTCCCTTGATTTTCCACTAATGCTTGAGATTTAGAAGCCTTAAGAATGCCCATGCTTATCAACTTAGTTTGTTCCATCATCAATATTTCATTGAAAGCATCAAATGTAGGCATTTTGTAGCTTTAACCCATTGTCATCCTATGGGTTTGGAAACTAGAATCAAATGCTGCATATTCTTGTGGAAGCTTGCCTATCAAGTTGAATATCAATTGAGTATCCTTCTTATCAATGCCACAATCTTTGAGTTGTGCCCTCAACTCATTTGCCTTAGTGACATAATCTTGTATAGTATCAAAGTTTTTGGGATCTGACATGGTGAGATCACTATCAATTTGATATCCCCTAATCTCATCAACTTGACCATACAAGTCTTGAAACTTTTGCCAAGCATCCTTGATTAGAGTACACTTCTCAATATGAAAAATGAGATCCTTTGATACATACTTTCTTAAGGTACCAATTTCCATGATATTTTTAGTGAGCCAATCCAAGTGACCAACTAGATCAACCTTAGGATCAGCGGGAGCAACAATAGTTCCATCAATGTAATGAGTGAGTCCTTTTTCCATAAGTTTACTCCATGCATCAATTTTCCAAGTAACATAATTATGAGGAGTTAAGAGAGGAAACTTAGAAGAACCCATAGCAGCAAAAAGGAAGGAACACAAGAGCACAAAAGCACAAGAGACACCCCCCAAATTCACTCAATCAAAGTACCCCCCTCAAAGTGATGATTTTGGCACTTTATACTTAGTGCGATTACAATGAGCCACTTGCAAAATAATGCAAAGTGGACTTATGATGCAAAGTTTACAACTTCTCAATTGAGATACAAGAGACTTCAATCAATAGTGCAATGAATCTAACTGAGATTTAAGCAAATATACAAGTACCAAGAGAGCCAAAATGGCCAAAATCTGAAAGTATAATTTCTACTTACAATGGCATCAATTTGATAGCATCATGTGAAAGTAGACAAAAAAATACGCACTTTCAAAAAAAATGGCACATGAAAAGGAGGTCGTATGACCCTAAACGAAGCCTCTGAAGTTGTTAAAACTAGGATTACTCAGGTATAGTCACCCAAAACTGCCTTTTCTGAAAAATCCGTACCTCAAAATCAAAAATTTTCTTCACCACTATGGAGAGCATGAAATTCTAGCCCATTTCAAAAAAAATTGCTCGAAAAAGGAGCAAAAATGAGCAAGATATCATCGTCTGAAGTTGAACTACAAAATCAGAAATGCAAATGAGAGGGGGGTCCAAAAATTTTCAAACCCTGCTGACGTGTGCTGATGTCAGCAAATCACCTGATTAAATTTGACGGCTGTCCCACCTTCAAAAAATCGTCACCCTTCCCCTACACAGATCATCCGTACCGTACGGAGAGTGACGTGGCAAATTGAGGTTGGTCTGTACAGACACGTGACAGTGATGACTTGGTTGTATGGAGGATTTGATATGGTGTTCCTATGTGGCAACCTGCATGGAAGTACGGATGCTAATGTGTCGCTGAGGTAAATGAAATAGTGCCACGTGTGGATGAGGTGGCGAGACACGTGCAAGGCCAGCAGTGGTAGGTGGGCCACTGGTGGAGGCAATTGGTGGCGCAGTGCGGAGGACCGCCAACGGTGGAGGGGCCGACTGGAAGCAGCATGGTGGCGGCAAGGATGGCTGGGTAGACGAGCGTGGCGGGCCGGGAGCTGAGGTCGCCGGAGACAGAAGACTTGGGCGTCGGCAGAGACACAGTAGCAGTGACGGGACTCGGCACGAATCTTGGCAGTCTGTGGCAACATTGGGCTCTGGAGGATACATGGATGGAGCGGGTACATGGTGGCGTCAGTGGCAGGTCTGGACCTACAACACCTGCTACATGCAAGTACGGACTGCACAGGGGGGGTCTGCGGACCCCTAAAATAAGCAACAAAAAAACATTTTTTTTTTTTGATGATTTTTTTTTTTTGATATATTTTTTTTTTTTGATATATTTTTTTTTATTTTTTTTTCAGAAAATATAAAAAATTTCAAAATTCATACAATAATAACAAAATTGGCGAAATTTTTTTTTCTCACCAAAATAGGCCGACTTTATAACCAAAATTCATGGAAACGGCCTTCTGGACGCAATGGCAAGGTCGGATCTGGTCTAGGATGCCTCCAAAAGATGCTGCTCCTCAGATCTGCCTCTTGACATCACAATAATGCCTCTTCAAGATGAATCAATGAAGCCCCAATAGCTCTGATACCATGTGAGATTTTGCCAAGATCAAGAGCTCAATGAAAAGTACAATAAAGACACAATATAGGACAAGAATAAATTGTATTCTCATCAATAGAAAATGATCAATAATATCAAAATTACATACAATGTAGATGGGCTTGCTTATATAGGCAAGGCTAGGGATATGTGAGCACACAAACATGGCATGTGGCTCAATAAGAAACAAGGGTAGGTAAGAAATACTAAGGGTAGGTAGGAGAAATAATATAATATTCCACAAGAGGTGGATGACCCACCGAATGTGGAGTGTAACAGCAAAATAAGACCACAAAAGGTGGAATTTCTCCTACACACACTATCCCAATGTGGCACAAACACCCAAGTGTCTCATACCCAAGCTACTAAGAGATGCATTATCCTAAGTAAACTTAAGTAAGTGTAATAATATCCAAGATGAATAATTATTTACACCAACAGATTGCAAGGTTGCCATCAATGACAAAACCTTCAATCACATACAATGTCTCATTGGAGTGTGCATATATCAACATGCACATGTAGGAAGGCCAAGTGCCTAGAGCTCACTGCTCAGTTACAAAATCAGTCTCACTAACTTACAAAAATGGATTATACAAATCCAATATCTTGTACTGCTTTGGATCAGCATCTACTATGCCAGATTCAGTACCAGTTTAAGCCCTGAAATATACATAAACCCTTATCCAATATCTGCCTTACAATTCGCATATTAGGTCTACATTAATCCTTCCTTCTATGTATTTATAAATGATCTACAATGATCTCATACTTATATGAGTCATATTACAATCTGCCAAGTCAGCATACAAAAGTTTATACAATTAAATACAAAATACATTTATACAAAATTCCTATCGACCATGGTGCTGATAATCTTTCTTTTCAGTGCCGGTGAACTGTATGCCAGTGTAGAGTCTATCGGTGCCAGTGCCTACCAATGTCATATGATTGTAAGGTTGCCATCAATGAAAATACCTTCAATCACCTACAATTTCTCATTGGAGTGTGCATTTTCCAACAATCTCCCCCTTTGGCATTGATGGCAACACTCATGAGAAAAATCCAAAAAGTTTCCAAAAATATTTTGCCAAAACTGTCTTACCAAAACTGTATTATCAAAATGTGTGCTCCCCCTGAGCTGATGGTGTCTTTCTTCTAATCATTTTTTCTCATCTCCACTACTCCCCCTTTGACATCAATGGCAAAGGTTGTCATTCACTATCAGTGGAGTGTAGTTCCTGCCTAGATCCTTGTAATCGGTGGGTTACAATCTGATAGATGTTTGCCAATGCAAAATTTTGACTGTCATTGAACCTTTTGCTATCCTGTAATGCCGCTTCTATTCTCTGAACTGTATCAGTGAGTATGTGCATTTTCTCTTCTGGTGTCTTGAGTCCAGGAACCAAATCCTTAGAAATTTCTTTTCTCAAAGAAATGAGGTAATCTAGTTTAGGACGTAGTTTGCATTTTAAATCCTTTGCCTTAACCTTTATCTTTTCTTTATCTTTTTCTAACTTCTCAATTTTCTCCTCAAGATCTACAATGTTCTTTTCAATTTCCAAAAATGGATCTAATGTTCCTATTAAATTGTCAGCAATTTTGTTAATTTCTTCTTGTGCTTTGTTGATCTTCGAATCTATGTCCTCTGTCAAAATATCAGTTTTGTAGGTATCTCTGTACAGTTTCTTGAAATCCAAAATTGTTTCTCCTAGTGCTGGTAATAAGGTTTCCATTTGTTCCTTATTATTCTTCACTATTTTCTCAAAGAATTTTTCTTTCTCCTTATTCATTCTCTCTTTGAATGTGTCTTCATTTATCTGGTCTAGTGTAATTAGATTGTTAGTTATATATTTAGAGAATGTGTCTAATTGGCTCAAAGAATCTTTACTTCCCACAATTCACTTGGGTGCTATCAATTTAAGAATAGGAATTGTGTCATCAATAGCCTTGTAGGCTTGTGCATTACACTCAGTGATTTTCTTAATAGAATCTAATAATACCTCTATCACGTTCGTTGGTTTGAATTTTGTCATTGAAGTACCAGAAGTCTGCCCAATTGTTTTCACAATCTCCATCAAAAATTTATTGTATATGTCCAAGTGTAAGATTACACTATTCTCTATGCTTTCTTTATCATCAGTGGAAAGTGTGTTATACAGCTTGCTAATATTTCTCAATTTTTCATCCTCATTTATTTCACTTAGAAGTTTGTCCAGTGGAGCAATATCCTATTTTACCTTCTTCTTCTTTGGAGTTAACTTCTTAACTGGAGGCCTAACTGCCTGTTGCTTTTGTCTTGTTCTTTTGGGTGTAGGTGAGGGTTCCTGTGAGGGTTTTCTTTTCTTTACTACCCTTTTGAATTCAGCCAATATATAACTTTCAAAAGAAGTTACAACCGGTGAAAGGTGAGCTTCCGGTTGAAGTCCTTATAACTCACTTTTCTTAATACTAATTTGCTTCAATACATCTTGCTTAATTGCTTTAGCTTGTCTTGTACCTTTCCTCACTATCTGTTTAGTTTTCTTAATTCTTTTCTGTGATTGAATACTACTCTCAATTGTTTCAGCATTGCCGAAGAATTTCTCATCCGGTTTTCTTGGTACCTCAAGTAGAGCTTTTGCATATGTCTCAATTATGTTCTCATCAGCTTCATATCCCTTTTCAGTTACCCAAATAGTTCTTGGGAGAACTGCTTCCATCCAGATTTCATCTTTCTTCACCACAAAGCATATGTCATCTTTGTATCTGTCAACAATTGCTTGGGACAGTCTTGTTCTAGATTTCATCTTTCCCTTAAATGCTTGGAAATATTCATTGATGTTCTTGTCTCTGTTTTCTCCCATGTTGTTTAGTAGGTTCAGTAGTTGTTTTCCTACCGGTATATCAAATCCAAAGTCTTTCTTGTCAGTACCAAGTACTTCCTTGGTGATATACAACATTAAACTTACAAGTAGGTTGCCAAATCTGAAAGTTCCCTTCTTGTCACCTTTGATTTTCTTTAGATTTTCTATTAGTTCATCTTTCAGCCATTTACAGATGTCAATCTTAGCATTGTTGTTCACTAAGTCATAAGCACTTTTAATACATAAGCTAGAGACTGAGTTTAGTCTGCTTGTATGAGTAGCTTTGTAGCCAAGTATCATGCTAATGAATTTGATGTTTACATCTTTAACATCATTGACTCTAAGTGATCTCTTGTCAAAAGTTGCACTGGTGAGGGTCTTTACAGTGTCATTAGAGACCTTCTTAGTTTTGTCAGGCTTGCTACCGGTGGAGGGTAAGCCTATTACTGTCCTAACTACCTCTTTCATGATCTTATGAATTGAATCCAACCAAAATAATTCTCCATGCACTCTGCTTAGCACAATCCTTATAACATCCATGGGAAAATTTGGGATACTAAGGATTTCAGTAAAACCTAGGGTTTCCACTATCTTATGTTCCAGTTTGATGTTTCCAGATTCATCACATAAAACAGTCTGATACATATTCTTGAATTCTTCATCTCCTAGTTCTTCTATGTGACAATGTATGTACATTCTAGGGTCTTCAGCATATACTACTCCTTTAGGAATTTGAGAGAATGCCCCTAGAGTATCATCTTTCTTTGCAATGTTGGGAATGATCTTAAATATGGGTATAGGGTGTTTAACTTCTTCTACAATCATAGGGTTTGCAATGAATTTAGGAATAGAGGAGGGTGCCATGGTTATAAATACCTTAATCTGCCTTTAGGTATGTGTGCTTGAATGATTTTATTCCTTCTCGCTATGGATTCCCTTGCTCAAAATTTTCGTGCTCTCGGGAGATTTGAATGTTCGGTGAATAAGAAAGGAGCCAAAACACTTATTTTATAATGTTATTTTCTCCAACTACCACATTTAATGCTTGTTGGTTAAGTCACAACTTAACTCATCTGTTGGTAAAGAAGTAATTTAACTTCTCACCATCAACCAAGGGTATATTAGCATGTTTTTCAATTTGTTGCTAAACCCCCAAAGGATTTTCCTTTAGTTAGATGAAGAGTCTCCTATCATTGGAGTGATACTCTATTCTATCAGTGGAGGAGTATTCCCATCAACATTTTGATCTGACTCTCTGATCCATTGCTTTGAGAATTATTGCTTTACCTCTTCAACCTTTTCTTTACCTTTTAGGTTGGGTCCTTTGTTATTTGCCGGTGATGTCTTGCTTCTACAAAATTTTGCAATATGTCCAATCTTGTTACAAGAATAACAAGTCACATGTTTTTCTAAATAGCTTTCCCATTTCCTATGTCAGTATGTGTTCTGCATTGATTAGATAGATGTCCAAATCTTCCACAAACATAACATCTTACATTCATTCCGCAATTTTCTGAATTATGACCAACTTTGTTGCATTTAGAACATTGACCGATGGGTGCATTAGTGTTTTGATAATTTCTAGATCTACACTGATTTTCTCTATGACCATACTTGTTATAGTTAAAGCATTTCCCATTAAATTTGTAAGCATTAGGTTGTCTTACCGGTTTGCTGTGATCATGATTGTTTGCAGTACTGGAGCTTTCACCAACTTCAAAGCCAAGGCCATTTGTATCACCATTAGGTTTCTGATTCTTTAACATGTCAACAAGTTCTTCTAAACTTTTCTTGAATTTCTCCTTGTGTTGATTTGCAGTAGCCAGTTCACTCTCCAAGATTCCTTTCTATCTCATGAGTTCATTTGTGTCATTTTGTGTATGCATCAAGTTTGTCTTCAACATATCATTTTCATGACTAAGTCTTGTGCTTTCATTTCCAACATCATTTAGTCTTCTAACCAAGTCCTCTTCATTCTTCTGCTGATTTTTAGTCTCTTTACAAAATCTCATAGTCATATCTTGCATCTCATTCTTCATTGTATTGTTTTAGCTTGTTTACTAGATCATTAAGAGTTTCTTTTTCATCATCATTATTCTGCATCTTTTCACAAAGTTCTCTTCTCTTATTCCTTGCAATAGTGAGATTTTCTTAAAGTCCTTGAATAATATCCTATGCAACCTTCAGATCATCTTCAAGTTTGACATTCTTTACTTTTTCTGCATCATAGTCTAAAAGAGTTATTTCCAATTGCTTTCTCAAGTTTTCCATCTCTACAGGTGTCAAGATCTTCCTCAAGCTATTAGGCTTTTCAAAATAGAGAACCAAGTTCTGATACCAATTGTTAGGATTCCCAAAGATACTAAGAGGGGGGGGTGAATCCGTATCTAACCAGTAAGTGAACTTTCTTAAATTATAACATGAAAAGCAATTCAAAACTGTGTACCGGTAAACCAAAATTAATGCAATAAATAAGAATAACAACCACAACATGAAAGGCACGCCATAACACAATATTTTAATGAGGAAACCCGGTGTGGGAAAAACCTCAGTGAGATTTGTGACCCACAATATTTGCTTATTGGCCAATAATGGAATATTATTGTTTACAATAGGGGCCTGCACATGCAGGAAGGCCAAGTGCCTAGAGCTCATTGCTTAGTTACAAAAGAAGTCTCGCTAACTTAGAAAAATGGATTATACAAATCTGATGTCTTGTACTACTTCAGATTAGCATCTACTATGCCAAATTCAGTACCGGTTTAAGCTCTGCAATATACATAAACCCTTATCCAATATCTACCTTACAATTCACATATTAGGTCTACATTAATCCTTTCTTCTATGTATTTATAAATGATCTACAATGATCTCATACTTATATGAGTCATATTACAATCTACCAAGTTGGCTTACAAAAGTTTTTACAATTAAATACAAAATATATTTATACAAAATTCATGTCAGCCATGGTGCCGGTAATCTTTCTTTTCGGTGTCGGTGAACTATATGCCGGTGTAGAGTCTATCAGTGTCAGTGCCTGCTAGTGTCATATGATTGTAAGATTTCCATCAATGACAATACCTTCAATCACCTACAATTTCTCACTGGAGTGAGCATTTGTCAACACCTAGACAGATGACACAACTCCCAACTTGTATCAAAGGTACTCAAAAGTGCTTACTGATAATGGTTTGGTGAAAATGTTTGCTACTTGTTCTACAATAGGGACATAATCCATCCTCACTTCCTTTCCTTCAACCTTCTCTCTAATAAAATGATACTTGATAGCAATGTGCTTTGTTCTGGAATGCATTACTAGATTCTTTGCTATGTTGATTGCACTCGAATTGTCACACTGGATGAGAATAGGATCAATGATGTCCACCTGTATGTCTTGGAGAGTATGCTTTATCCAAAGCACCTAAGAGAAGCATGTAGCAGCAACAATTTATTTAGCTTCAATAGTAGATAGAGAGATTGAGTCCTGCTTCTTGCTATGCCATGAGACCAATCGGTCCCCTAGAAAGAATGCACCACCACTTGTGCTCTTTTGATCATCAATGCAAGCTGTCCAATCAGCATTAGTGTATGCTTCCAAGATGAAATCTCCTTTTTTAGGATACCACAACCCATAACTGAGTGTCCCTTGTAGGTACTTGAAGATTCTTCTTACATCATTCATATGTGATTGCTTAGGTGCAGCTTGGAATCTAGCCACCATGCATACTGCCTGAACTATATCTAGTCTTGAAGCAGTTAGATACAATAGACTACCTATCATGGATTTGTAGAGAGTTTGATCCACCACCAGTAATTCATCATTCTTGCTCAATTTACTACCGATCACCATGGGGGTACTTAGCAGTTTACAATCTTCCAGTTGGAATTTCTTCAACATCTCCTTTGCATACTTGATTTGTGAGATAAAGATTCCTTTATCTTGTTGTAATATATGCAAACCATGGAAGTAAGTCAATTCACCAAGCATTGACATCTCAAATTTTGACTACATCTAATCAACAAATTCTTTGTAGAGGGTGTCCTGGTTGCCTCCAAAGATAATGTCATCTACATACACAACCACAATGATCATATGGTTCCCATCTTTCTTTATGTACAAATTTCTATCAGCACTTCCTTTTTTGAATCCCTGCTCCTTCAGGTACTAATCTAATCTTGAATACCATGCTCTAGGAGCTTGCTTTAGACCATACAAGGCCTTCTTCAACTAGCACACAATGTCTCATCATCATGCAATAGAAACCCTTATGGTTTCTTCATGTACACTTCTTCTTCCAAATTTCCATTTAGGAAGGTAGATTTTACATCCATTTGGTATACTTTATAACCCTTGTAGACAGAGTAGGCTAGAAACATTATAATTGCTTCTAATCTAGCTACTAGTGCAAATGTTTCTTCAAATTCAATCCCCTCTACCTGAGAGTATCCTTTGCACACTAGTCTAGCTTTATGCCTAAATATCTTACCTTCTTCATTCATCTTATTCCGGTAGACCCATTTTGTGCCAATGATGTTCTTGTCTTCCAGTCTAGGACCTAATTCCCAAGTCTTTTTCTTCTCAATTTCTCATAGTTCTTCCATGGCATCCATCCATTCTTGTCTTTTGCTAGCCTCATTAAATGTTTTGGATTCAACTTCAGTCATGTGGTAGAGATTGACTTGTTCATCATTCTGGGCAAGTCTTCTTCTAGTCTGCACACCATCTCTCTCATTTCCTAGAATTTTCTCTTCTAGGTGGTTCAACTATACATATCGGTTGGGGGCCTTTTTGAATGCTTCCGCTGATTCAATGTCTGACTGAGCTTCATCATCTTCATCACCAGAATTATCATACTGGTTGATCTATGGTTGGCATCCTTTGTGCATATCCTCATCAAATTTTACATACACACTCTCAATGACTCCTCTTAGTCTTTTGTTGTAGCATTTGTAGGCCTTGTTGTTTGATGAGTAACCAAGGAATATTCCTTCATCACTCCTAGAGTCAAAACTTCCTATACCATCCATATCTTTCTTGATAAAGCACTTGCTTCCAAATACATTGAAGTATTTGACAAATGGCTTCCGGTCATACCACAACTCATAAGGTGTCATTCTATTATTTGTTCCTAATTAAACCCAGTTTAAAGTATATGCAACAGTATGAACAACTTCCTTCCAATATGTGTTTGGCAGACTGGCCTCATTTAACATGGTTCTTGCCATCTCCTTTACTATCCTATTCTTCCTTTCTACCACACAATTTTGTTGTGGTGTCTTAGGAGCTGAGTATTGCCTTCTAAATCCATGCTTCTCACAATAATCTTCAAATTCATTTGAAGTAAACTCTCCACCCCGGTCTGATCTTAGGAATTTTAACCTACACCCACTTTCTTTCTCTACCATCTTCCTAAAGATCTTGAATCTTTCAAATGCTTGTTATTTATCTTGTAGGAAGGTGACCCATGTCATTCTTGAGTAGTCATCAATGAAGAGCATAAAGTATCTTTCACCTACAAGTGCTCTTGTCCTAGTTGGACCACATAGATCTGTATGCACAATTTCAAGTGGTCTTGAGGTGTTGTGCTCTTTTATCCTGAATCTCACTTTAGTTTGCTTACCTTTTACACATTCATCACAAAATGTGCTTACCGATTTGATGATGGGTGGAACATTTATCACACACCCCTTTTTTCTTACTGCCACTAGGTTATCAAAGTTTATGTGGCCTAATCTTCGACACCATAGCCAACTTTCATCTACTTGTCCTAACATACATTGGAACTCATAGCATTCCTTCAGATTATAAACATTTCCATTTGTTCTCTTTCCTTCTTCCACAACTTGACCGGTATTATCTATCTTTATCTGGCAACCGATTGAGTCAAAGGTGAATTTGTACCCTTTGTCACACATCTGACTCACACTCAACATATTATGATTAAGGCCTTCCACATAATATACATCATGTGCCTTCAATTTTCCATCAATACTTAGAGTGCCTTTCCCTTTATTTTGATGGAAGAGTTGTCTCCAAACCTTACTAAACCACCATTCCAATCTTCAAGTTTGATGAATTTCCTTTTGTCACCAGTGATGTGGTTTGAGCAACCACTATCTACAACTCATATATTTTTCCTTTTAGCATGTAAGGTAGACTGTACTATGAGACTTGATTCTGCCTTTTCCTTTTCTTTCTCAATCCATACCAATTTGGTTTCCTTCTTCTTATTAGCTGATGTATTATGCTCAGATTTAGTTACTGGTTCTTGAGCTGGATTTGTCTTTGTCTTCTTGATCTTTTGATTTTTACACAATTTTGCTATGTGTCCAAACTCTTGATAGTTATAGCATTTTACATCTCCATATAAGGGAACATCTTTAAAATTATTTTGGGGTACCAGTTTATTCTTCCTACCTTCAAAACTCTTACGTCCATATCTATTGCATTGATAGCAGACAACATTCATATCACAGAGTGCATTAAATGGATTTGTACTTTCATAACTCATAGGAGGCTTATTGAATAATCTACAATCAGCCATTTTATGCCCAAATTTGTTACACTGATAATAGTAACCATGAAAGCTTGAAACATACCAGTTAGGTTGCCCTTGTCCTAAATAGGACTGCCTCATTGGGGGTCTTCCCTTCATGTTGTTGAATTTGGTGAAACCTTCATGATCAACCTTTGCATTTCTCCTTGAATCTGCATGTTGATACAAGAAGTGTGGCCTCTAGTTCATTGTTGTATACCAATTTGAGTGGCAATTTCCAACAGCATCTGCATATGTCTTTTTGCCGGTATCCTCGCCTGCAATGAATGTCTTCTTTTCTTCACCTTCAAAAGAAGAGGTAGACTTTATTTCTTTTACGGATTTATCTTTTTGGATTGAACTTTGACTTTCTTCAAAGCCTGAACTACCAGTGTCTTTGGATTGCTTCTATTTGCTCAACATCTTGTCTAAGGCCTTAGTGTTGCCTTCATATTTGCTCCTTATTTTTATTTCTTCATTACTTTCTTCAAGCTCCTTTCTAAGCTTCACTATCTCTGTTTCCAACTCTTGATGCTCCTTTTCCTTCTTTGTTAGATTGGAGGATGCAGCTTCACATATCCTCTTAGTTTCTTCCAGTTGCAATTTCAAGTTAGATATAACTTGACCAGACTCATCCAAGGATTGCTTCAAGAGATCTTGTTCATCTACTGCAGCAAGCTTGACCTTTTTGAGTTCTCTTCTTATTTTTCTCAATTCTTCAAGAGAACTGATAAGTTCACCTTCCAAGGCCACTTCACCCTCAATGCCTCCTCTTCCTCATCTTCATCAACTGGCTCACCAAGTGCCATAAAGAGATTGAATTTTCTGTTATTCTCATGGTAATCATCTTCTGATGCATTTTCTTCATTTGTTGCATCATCCTCAATAGTATATAGATTGTTCTAATTCTAGTAGCCTCTCCTTCCTTGCTAGTAGTCATTTCTTTCTCTATCTTTGCCAACAGATTTTTTGAACTTTCTTGACTCATCTCCACCAGTTTCTTTGTGAGGACAATTAGTAGCAAAGTGTCTGACCTTCCCACAGTTGAAACATTTAAGTGGCAATTTTCCTTTATACTGACTGGATCCTCTTTTGAGCTTCCTGACAAAGTTTTCTACTTCTACATCAGAATCTTCAATGGATTCTTTATAAGTAGCCATTTCTTTCCCCTTTTTGGTGATATTGAATGCTCCTTCTTTCCTTAAGGAAGTGTCACCGATCTTCAGGTCCTTGGCTTCTTCTATGGAAAACACCTTAGTATCATACTTGGGTGTGAGATATCTAAGTACCTTCTTAACAAGAGTCTCATTTCCAATCTCTTCACCAAGTCCTCTAATGGTGCTCACAATTTCATCAAATCTGTGAAGATAGTTTGCAACCTTTTCATCATCTTTCATCTTGATGCTTTCAAGTTGGCCCCTTAGTGCTTGCAGCTTGGCCTCTTTGACTTTTGCATCTCCTTCAAAAAAGCTCTACAATGTATCCTGTCTCCTTTGTTGAAGCATAGTGCATGACTTTGACAAACTCATTATCAGACAGCCCGCTCAAGATAGCATGTTTGGCCTTTGCATTGTTCCCATATTCCTTTTTGGCATCCGGATCAGTTGGAGGAACACTAGGAACAACATAACCATTCTTGACACACATCCACACATCAAAAACTAGGAGGAAATGTAGGTCTCCATTCTTCTACTCTAGAAGGCATAATTAGAACCATCAAACATGGGGGCTTTTGAGGAAGCAGACTTGTTCCTTTTCATTGTGTTCAAGGTCTAGAAACTACCCAAGGTTTAGTGGTAATTGAAAACCTAGGCTCTGATACCAATTGTTGAACACAAAGTACCACTGAGAGGGGGGTGAATCAATGCTTCCTAAACCTTTTGATTTTCAAAGCAACATCATAATACTGATTAACCACTTAAGCACTTAAACAATCAAACCAGTAAAGAAAGAAGGAAAGTCAAAGAGATCAATCACACAAATTCAACTCACAACACCAAATGTATGAGGAAAACACAATGTGGGAAAAACCTCAGTGAGAAAAGCTACTGGAGACTACTCCTCCAATCCAGCCTCACAAGTAAAACACCAAATTACAAATATTTAGGGCACCGACCCAAGGAGAACCAACCCCTTCTGTTTTGCACCAAGATCCAACTTGGCAATGTATATTGAAATACAATTTTGATACAATTAAAGCTTCTTGTTGCAAATAAATTCTGCAACTCTTGATTAAATATTCTACTGACGATTGACAGTCTTTTCACCTCCACTGAACCTCACACTACTAGTTGTGAGATTACTCTCTCTGATTCTTGGCCTCTGTTATCTTTCTCTCTCACAATCTCACAACACACTATGTCACACTTGGATGCTGCTTGCTTTGCCACACCTTGCCAGTTTAGCTTAATTGTGAAACTATAGTTATACCGATACTCAAACACTAGCGGTTGAACCCTCTCACTAGTTTTCTTGCTCAATTACTTTGAAACTTTCTTAGAACAAGTTTTAAGGATAACGATTATTCTTTTCACTTAATCTCTCTTTTTCTCTTCTTCTTCTGTTAAGCATCATCTTGCTCTGTCTCAAGCTCTTCTCTTTATCCCATGCTTTCTTGCTAAAAAGCATTTCCAATTAGGAGTGGTTAGGGTTTCCTTTTCCTGACACAATCTGCATGAGATTCGATCCAGTCTATCATGGGTTGATCACTTGTACTCCAGGGATGTATCTATTCACATTTCCCATTACCCAATGCATACTTGTTAAAGATAGCAATTATGTATAATATTTCCTACTTTGAAATCTATTGACTCATAGACCACTCAGCTGTTTCCTTTTCAAGGTCTTCTTGTGATCGAGTTTTCTTTGCATTGATCCAGGTGCCAACTACTCCCTAATACTCCTCTATCATTCTCTCTTCCTCAAGCAGCATCGGTTAGTTACAATCCCATGATTTGTGGTTGTTTCATTTATGTCGACTAACTGTTTCACCAACCATGTTGATAGTGGCTTTACTGACCTCTGCATATTTTCCACCTTGACTTGACATGGCATCACCATGGTCAATCACACAACTCACCAACACACAGTTGGTTCATACTTTGAATATTCAGTAAACCCATACTGGTACACGCCTTTACCGGTGAGGCCTTCTTCTTCTGCTAACAGGAAGTGCACACTATACCGGTAACACATCTTCACCTCCAGTGGTTTGTGATAACTTTAACATTGTGCCTCTTCATCATAAACAGGTAACCAATCTCCAAATCAGTTCTTTCCTCTACTGGTTACCACTCAACATACTAGCACACACACATCCTTCATCCCAATTTCTACCTTACTTGTAAGCCTTCCTTCTGTCTTCTCACTCTCATGTGTATTATCATCATATCGGCCACTTCTTCTTTCTTACTGGTGACGTTGCCAAACCGGTTGACATCAATGACAACTTAATGCCAAAATGACAACAATATCTGGGTAATTTGAATGGTTCACCTTCAAAACCACCCACTCTGATATAAGTAAATCTGGGAAACTAAATGAAATAGCTTCCATATATGCTAATCAGCTCCTTGGCCTCGATTGACATTCTTTTATTAATATCTCCTTGCAATTCAAAGGCAAGCCTTCCTGAGAAAACACCATTCCATCTAGTGAAATGCTCTGCATATTTATGTTGTTGTAGGTAAGGGTAATAGTCATAAACCTTCATGTCATCTACCCAAGGCTCATTATGCAATCCTTGACAGTCTCTAGTACAGGCCACTATATAGAATAAATATGAAGACATGTAAAAGTTGGACATTCCAACAAAGTTTCTCAAACCCTCATGGAGCCTTTTAGCGATAACCTGCACCTAGTCAAGGTATTTCTCACCAGCTAGTAACACTTGAATATAGAAGTACATCCAGCCCTCCCAATAGAAAGAGTGTGAGTTCCCTTTAATTCTATTTAATAATATGATAATATCTTGCACCTCTGTGATGAAATATTCTTTGGTAAGAGGTTTAGGTAACCGAGACCTGCTTTTTGAACCTTCAGAAGCCAATTCCTTTCAATAATGCTCTTATATGCTCTTTTCTTCTTAGAGAAAAATACATATGAGGTCCCAATTGACTAGTCTTCGTACGTCTCCTTATGAGGGATTCCCATTGCAGCCATTATTGTCTCTTTGTTAATCTCCACTAACAACTCACCACTGTTGGTTCTAATGCACCTTCTATCAGCATCATATATGTTCATACATGCTATTACTAAATCTAGACAAGGAGCGACAGTTGGAAATTAGCGGCTTCAATCAGGCCACTTCTAACTATCCTCTCCATCAATGAACTTGCCCTAGGGTTTTTAGCTCTCTCTAGGAAATGTCCCAAGTCAGCTTGGGACAAAGAGGTGTCACTCCACTCTAGAAGTATACTCACCAGGCATGATGTGTGACCAAGTTTTGGAAGAGTTGGCCTCATTGTGGCCACTTTTATATTTATCAAACAATTCCTAAATAGGACAAAATTCTATTTTGAAACAAAATATTTCTCCTACACTGACTGGCCTTCTGAGCTAATAACATAGTGGAGGGAAATTGTTAAAATTCACTTGTTACCACCATGAAATCTGTGAAACCCTCAGAAGAATGGAGTTGAAATTGCCTTTGGCATCTCTGGCTCCTTCAATAATAGCAGCTATAACTTTTACAATTTTGAGAATTCACATGTTAACAAAACGGAAAATAGCTGAGTAACATCTACACATGCCTCATAATGATTCAGTCGAATGTGTGAGATAACCAATGATATGATAGGAACCTAACACTTTCTTAATTACACATCAACTTTGCACAAATGGTTAATGTTTTTATTATTTCTTTCCAAATTTAGAATTTTAAATTATAAGATGCCAAGAATACAAGAATATTCCTTTTGCCATGCCACCTTCCGTGTTATTAAAGTCCTCGAAGCCAAATTCGAAATGAACTTTTTAACTTGAACCAACTCGCAAGGAGTTCAATGGTTCAAGTTCAATTCGAGAAAAAAAAAACAAAGAACTCTCAACATGCGGCTCAACACAACACTGGGAATGAGCAAAGACCTTTAACAAACATAAAGGGAGAATTTGAACCTTGAACCTTGAATCGATTTGCAAAAGGTTCAAATTTCAAGTTGAAGACCAACTTAACACATTCACACTTGCTCATTTAATAACATTACAAAGCCATGACCCATGAAAGTGGACCGATTGAACCTTGAACTGACTTACAGGTTCAATGGGACATGAAAGGTGAAACATAAGGAACAAAAGGTTCATGGTCAAAGATGGATAAAACTAAAAGAGGGAAATAAAATTAAATGCATATTATTTGGTTCAAAATAGATAATGAGGTAATAAGTAGCTTTAAATGCAGTCCTAGTTTTTCCCTGTGATTCACCAATTTCACTCAATTCAAAAGCAGCAAGCTTACCAACTAGCATATCTCTTGCCATAGTTATCACAGTCTAGATCTCATCAATAGCAGCAACTTTATATTTATAAGAAGGAGCCAAAGATCTAAACACTTTAGTCACAATCTCATCTTATTCAAGGACTCCACTAGCACACCCAACATTCAACACAAGATCATTCACCTTATCCATAAAGGATTAAATATTCTTATCTTCTCCCATTCTCATCAACTCATACTTTCCTTTCAAACTCTATAATTTAGAAACTTTCACATTCTTATTTCCTTCATATAGAGTTTCTAGCTTCTCCCAAATCTCATGTGTAGTCTGTAATCCCATCACATTAGTCATCTCAACATCAGTCATCTCACTCAGCAATGCTTCTTTAGATCTTATGTTATGTTCAACATCTTTGACCTCAACTGTAGTAACAAGACTATTCAGATGAACAATGTATGAATAATCTTCTCCAAGGAAATTAAAGTGAGCTTCCATCTAGTTCTTCCATATAGATTAATTATTTCAATCAAATCTAGGAATCTCCTTGAAAACAACAACTTCCATCTTGGATCTCCCCAAGAGGTCAAGCTCCTTCCAGAGGATCTAGCTTTGATACCAATTGTTGGCAATAGGGCAACCAGAAAACTAAGAGGGGGAAGATGAATCAATTTTCACCAAACTTAAACTAATTAACCTAAACTTTAAATCTGATCAAGAATAGAAAAACCAAAGATAAACACCACATCAAAAACACACATAACACATGGATTTTTGACATGGAAAACCCGGTTAAGGGAAAAACCATGGTGACCTACCCATAATATCATGATACTTTGCAGTAGTATGTGTAAATATTACAATGGGGAATGCACATGAATTCAGACACACTGCCTAGAGCTTAATGCTCAAAAACAATAAAGGGCTACAACACTGAGGAAGGCTCACTACCTTACAAGGATTAGACACCAATCCGAAATACATGAACTAAAAGAATAGCATCTCGAAATACCTGATTACGGTTCCAATTAAGCATACTGTTTGCACAACAACACTTCTCTGCTCTTCTCCTCTACCGAAAGATAAATTCGCTTGTTCACACATACAATAATCTCGCAGATCATAGATCCAACCTTAGACACTCGCAGACACACATCTTATATGACTATAATACTTATTTATACAAATCATCAACCTTAATCTTAAGGTCAGCTCAACACATAAGACCTAATTACAAAATTACATCACACGATACATAAATACAAAACCAGAGCAATACGATGTTGGCAAGGATGTAGCATGGACCCAAATCAAATTGTCGAACATGCAACACCTCCAAAATAATTCTCTAAGATCATCCACAACATGCTAAACCATCAAATATATTGCATAACAAGAAGATTACCATTGGACCAATAAAATCTTCAATAACATGCATCACAATCCACATGGACAACCAAAATGCATAGACCATGATTAGAGAACATCAACAAGCAACATGAATTCCACCACAATAATTGCAACACCTCAGATAACAAGAATCATCATTATATCATCATCGGAGCTTAAGAACACCAACTGACAAACTGAAAGATATACTTGCAAAGTTCCAAATCATGAACCATTCAATTAGAGGACACACATAGACATCCCAAACACTCTCCAGAATCTACAAATCAAGATGTAATCATTCCATAGTAATATGGATCAAATACCACAACTCTGCAACATTGAACACTAAAACAACCTATCCACATACCAGACCTCATAACTCAAGCAAATCACCACATAACATCATGAAACTCATACTGAATCAACTAGAGATAATTATCTCAAAACCCATTAATCCACATCAGCACATCTGAAATAGATCACCCAAACCAACTCTCTTCAACAAACCAATTCTATGCAATATAGGAATATGTTCACATAAATGACAACAACATATTCCAACAACTCTAATATCCAACAAAGCCCATATGTGTACATGTTCAATATATAGCTATACATTAAGTGATATCATACTATTAAAGCCCAAATTATGTATTGGAACCTCGGTATGTTTGTATTCAAGTGTGTGTTTGATTTGTATTCCATTGATTTTATTGATTCTCCTGGTATTTTTTTGGTTGTGTGAAATCCATGTTAAAATATTTTGTATATTGTCTTGATGTCTTTCTTGAAACCTTTGTGTATAATATTTTCCATTACAAAAGTGCTCCTTAAATCTTCTCTCTTCATATCTCAAGGCTTTCTTATAGTGGAATACACATAATTTCACTCAATAGTGATAATATATTTGGGAGGTGGATAAAATTCCCTATTATCCCCCTTTATGAAGATCTCTTGGAGCTAGAAGATTTCCTAGTTCATCTTCCTAAGCTATAATCTAAAGATTGATGACTATTGAACCACCTTGGAGATGGCTCACCTTGAGGTAATATTATTAATTGATCATTTATGTAGCGAAGTGTTGTCCCTCCAAGTTAATAAAATAGACTCTAAGTTGATATTATATTACATTTATAATTATTTGGTCATAAAATTAACATGTGAAAATTGGCATATGTGTACAAATGATTAATTTGGGATGTTGGAGCCTTTTTTTGTATAATCCATTTTTTTTTGTTATGAGTCAGTATTCTTTTCTATTGTTTTCACATAAGGATTGAATTTTCTATCATTTATTTATTTTGATCTTGATATTGGTGTTGAATGGGCATATAGTGTTGTAAAGACTTAATCATATTAAACTATATAGTTGTCAATAAAATAAGCAATTTCATAATTTTTGGATTGGTTAAATTATTAGTGTAGATGATTGAGGATTTTGAATCAATGCATTGAGTCATAAATTTTTTATTGAGGGTTGCATGGATATATCATACTCCTATCTCATACACCATCTCCTCTATATGGAATGTTCCACTTAGTAATCTTCTTCCTCATTAGATCTAATGTGTCAATTTTGTTGATTATCTGGAGATTTATGAGTTGGATTCTTTAGAGTCATATGATGGAGCTTGTTTACTCTTTCGGTAGCGTGTAGATGTTCTAGGGATTTTGTCCATATTAGTAGAGTCCTTATGGTCCCCTTGGTCAAGATCTACGTATGTGTTTAGAAGAATTTTCTTATTACATGTTGTGAAAGGATGTGAATGCAAAACTTGGGCACTATTTGCATCTCAAGTCACTTGAGGGACATTTGGTAGCCCTTTTAGTGCACTCAAGTCCTCTTGGCACACTATAGTCCTCTAGACTGATTGGATATCCATGGAGTCTTAGATATAAAACATTTCTTGACTTCCCTAAATAAACTTTCTATGCATATGTTTTTCTCATGAGTTATCAAGTATTCACATGTTTCATTCATAGGTGTCCTAATCTAGAAGTTAGTCCATATTTTACATTGGGAAGCATGTCCCTATGCAAAGTTGACTGGTTATTTTACCAATTGGTTGAAGGGTTGTACCTCATAGTTTTCCAACCGCTTGTGTAGGTTTACCTTATATTTTTAGTTTTGTTTGAGTTGTTTTGGAATGGATTGGAAGTCATTATCACCCTCATTCTGCTCTATGTGTTCATTAGAGAACAAGATCAAGGCCTTGTGTATGGTCCTAGTTGTGGAGAAAGTTTCATCCTCTCATATGATCATCATGCTGGTATTTTCACAAAATTAGTGAATTTTTCCACTTGTACTAGTAGTCCTGCAAAATGACCTAGCAAGAATTTGATGTTCTTGTGAAAAATTTGGTCTTTTTTAATTAATTATGTTCTTTGTTATTGCCTTCAAGCTTAGGGTTCAAGGTTTATGTATTTTGATTAAGTCCTATTGTTAAACCCCTTAAACCTATTATAATTTTGCGTTACATTATTCACTTATCTGAGGGTCATCTTGTCATTGAAGGGGACATGTCATTTTCCTAGGCATTAATTCATTTGCTCAGCCCCTTGTTAGTTTTCCTAAGTCTAGCACACTATATCTTATTCTCCCAGTGGTCAGATCCCTGTTTATTTCCTAACATTATGTCTATTTCTATTGTCCTATGTGGGTCCCCTTTGATTTTTATTAGTGAGCGCTTTAATTTTTCCTAACTCTAAGCCTTATATTATTTATGTTGGTGTATTTATGCTAAAGATTGAGCTACTAAAAATTCTTATATTTGCACATGTGTTGAATGGGTGGTGATGTTTTAATTGCAATAAAAAAGGTACTCGATGGTTAAGTAACTAAAGTTGGCAGTCACCATGGTAGGAGGATGACGTTCGAGAAGATCGGATGGTCCTCGCGACCTCACAGTTGAAGATGTTAGGAGGATAATCACCACTACATCACAAGATGATGCCACGTGTCTAAGGTAGGTCGAGGTAAGTTGATGGTGGGACCGTTGATCACAGTGAGATGGCAATAAGCTGGATGTGCTACATCATACTTTTGATAGGCCCACTTGCCACATGTGATAGTCAAAGTCAGATTGACCAGTATGGTTCGTGTGATTTGCCAGCATGGAAATGTTATACAGTTGAGATGCAAATTTGAATTAAATACAAATGGATTCATTTTCTTCACTTGTGCTAGCAGTAATGATGGATAGGACTGTGACTCTTCATTCCAAAAAAAAATTAAAGGCATTCCCTAAGTTATTTTGAGTCACAAGAGCATTCAAAGGAGATCGAAAAGTGATTCTAGAGCCAAAGGAGATTTGAATGATTTCTTGTAGTGCAAAATTAGGGTTTTCTGGTGCGTTTAAAGTAGTAAGTTTGTCTAAGATTTTCTCATATGGTTTACAGAAATTAAAGTTGTGAATTGCATGCAAAATCGTAGGGAAAGGGTTATAAATTGTTTTAGGACTAGAGATTAGACAAATAGAAGTGAGAATTTTCTTGAATTGTTGTTGCAATTAAGTTTTTCGTGCTAGCCCTAGTCTTTTCCTTCCAGACTCAAAGAGTTATAGTAGAAACCCTAGTTTAAGAGATGGAACCTCATAGAAATCATTCAGTACAAACAAAATACTTGAAAAGAAATCTTTATCTTGATATCTTGGACCAATTAAAGCCGTCAAAAAATGATAAGTACCAAGGGTAGAGGTTTGAACATGGACATACCCTAAGTGAGGGTTTAGTCGACAAAGCTTGCAAGATATCAAATGTAAGGGTGCCTATGTCAAGGCTAAGCATGTTCAAGCTATGGTTTGGTCAGAGGAATTTACCAGACCCATTTTCATAGGTATGGCAATATGATTTGAGGAAATTAGTTGTACCTACTGTATTTATGGACGTGGATTTATTGAGAGCAATGGAAGATAAGTATAACCCAATCTCAAGGGTTATGAGGGGAAGCAAAGGAGAAGTTCTATTGAGCATCCATAGGGAGGAGTTTCAGGAAGTTTTTGACTTGTATGAACCTTTTGCATCCTTGGAACCTATTGATTTGGAGGAACTAAAGAAAGAATATGAAAAACACAAGGTATTTGATTAGAGCAAGATTTCTCCCATCCCACTTGGCTAAGGCAACAGATACTCAATATTATATTCTCCCAAGTGCTAAAGAGCCTTTTCCAATTAATGCCTTTGCACATTATTTCAGGGCTACATTTTTCACAATGTGTTAGATTTTAGGTTTCCATCCAGGCACAATAATCCTAAAATCATATATGCACATGGGGATTCAAATTCAACATCCCCATTTTTAGTAATTTATGACTTTGCTCCATACCTTGTAGACAAAACACATGAGGGGTTACTACAAATTAAAAAAGGTGACATTGCTACCTCATTTTACTAGTATTCCATGCTTATGTATGTGATCTTGTACAAAAATGCAGATTTCTTTGTAGAAGAAATAGAATTGAGAAGGGTGGTAGATGGAGAAAACATGCCAGTGCAAGTTTGGAGCATGGATATGTCATGGGATAGAAAGGATGCAAGCTATGTAAGATTTGATAATTGCTTTACATCCAAGCTTAGGGCTCCATTGGTAATAAATTTGCCAAGGATTTCAGTAGAATTGCATGATTTTTTGAGGCCAATGGAAAGAAAACTAGAATTGAAACTCAAGCATAATTGGGGGGATATCATTCCCTATTCTATGAGCACAGTTATAAGAGTGTATGGTTTTTATGGACAACCACATATACTAACTTTCAGTGTTCCACTTAGATTAGGATTTGCACAAGCTATGTGGCAATTGGGTTGCATACATGAAGATGAGCTAATAAAGAAAGGTAAAGGTACCTTTTTCCCCGATTATACTATAGTCCCATATTTTGTAATTTTTAAAGGAGGATGTGTCCATTTTGAAAAGTTTCTTTCTCCTTATTGTTTGAGAGTTAGCATAAAAAGGCATAGTGACCCAAAGGTTTTTTATCAAATGTTTAGAGAAAGAATCAAAGGAACCCAAAGGCCTCATTATTTTGATTTTTTAGAATATTTGATCAGGAATGAGTTTGACTTGAATAAACAAGAGGTTAGAAAAGAAGGATAGTTGGATTATAAGAAGCTCCTTGATCAAGTCCATAGGTTGGATCCAAAGTATGATCCATTGAGAGAATTAAGACCATTTTATAAGAAAATAGATTATTTGATAGAAAATTTTGATGAAGTCATGTATGACCTAATGGATGAGGTGGAGCAATTGGAGATAGAAAGCGGCCAAGAATTGAGAAAAGAACCTCCAAAATTAGTAGCCTATCAAAAGCCACTATCAAAGCATCCACAATAAAGGACCAAAATACAAAGATCAACATCACCACAAGAAGGGGAGCCAAATGAGGAGAGACCTATCCGCATGCCTTCAAGAGGGAGGATTATTTACAAAAGATTAATAGATGAGGGTAATAGTGAAAAGGAAGAAGAGATAAAGAGGAAGGGGAAGGGGATAATGGAACAAGAAAAACCCCTTGAACCTCAGCATGGTCCCGTTAAAGGGGTAGTGATTATAGATGCTAAATCTCCACCTAAAAGGAGCCTTTCACCTCCTCCATCTAAAAGGCAAAAAATTGATAAGCATGAAGAACAAGCTGCACAAGAACCAGAGGAGGAGAATATGATTATTCTTACTGATGAAGAGTTGTAGGTTGGAATCCCATCTCCGCCGAGGTCATTAGATTGGGACCTTGCTCCACTAGATATACAAGGAAGAGCTTTCAGAGATGCAAGGAAAGAGGCATGTGATAAATTTATTGAAGATGAGGCTTTTGTAAAAAGCCAAAATTTCTTGCAGCTAGTATGAAAGATGAGTATTGATGAATACAAAAGGACATGTGAAGAAAGGAAAGCTCAAAAGCCAAATAAAACTAATAAGGAGAATCAGGATGAAGCAAAAGGAAAATGAGATTAGACTAATGTCAATGGCTTCTAAATATCATGCTGAGAGGCCACCTACACTTTAGCCAACCTATTTGTTGTTAAATTCAATGCAAGAAGCTCAAATCCAACTAGAAAGCATAGAGAAAAAAATAAGAGAGTTGATGAGGAGTTTCAATGAGTTAACTGATACACTTCTGCCAGGGATTTTGGATGAGAATGGAGTTGTCAAGCCTTTGCAACTATGGAAGGAAGAGGCAAAGAGAATCGTCAGCACTTAGGTGGAACTAATTTGTGAGGATTTGGATAATGATTTGCTGGAGAATAGTGTGCATAAAATTGTATGCACAGGGACATTCTTTGAGTCCTTTGAAAGAGAAGCAAATCAAATTGTTGTAAAGTATACTCCATATAGGGAAAAATTTGATGAGGTCATGAGTTTTAGGTGGCCATCAAAGGAAGAATACAACAAATGGAGCAAGACATATTTGAATGAGGAAAAAAGACTACAAAGAGTTAGCTAGCCAACTTATTGATGTGACAGTTTGGTAAACAGTTTTGTCTTCTTGTAACGGTTAGCTTTTTAAATGCAAGCAACAATAAGGTGGGCATGTATTAGGATATTTTTGGTAGTAACAAGGAAGACAAATTGCATGAAGTTTTATGGTGAAGCAGTTAAAGATATTTGGTCTTGGTTGTGACATTCCTCAAAAGAATATTTTGTAACAAGAATCATGTATATCCAGTCATTTTTATGACAAGTGTCTCCTTTGGCCCGAATCTTGTTTTATCCCTTATTTTATTATAAAAGGGAATTCAAGGCCAAGAGATGGGGTTCCTGTTCCAACTTTGTACCAAGTTCTCTAAATCAGAGTCATAGGTTCCATTATCAAGCTTTATGTACAAATGAGAAAAGTGTAAAGTCTTTCAACAGAGAAAAAATAGATGAGTCTTATGACATATTTTGTGCAGGTTTTGAATGATAGAATTGTATATTGTCTTATGAAAAATATAGCATTTGAGTTAATAAAATGGAATCCAAACCTATTTCTCTCCATTGTATGATTCTACTATATCTTTTGAATGAAATATAATCAAGGGTTTCTTTCATTCATTGCATTTTTGTAATATATGTGATTTGCATTTATGCTTTGATCTAAGGGATCAATTAAATGCTTGAATAAAATTGTAGAGTGGTAGGGCTTGTGTAGGGATTTTGATAAGTAGTTTAGGGTTGGGTCATAGTAGAGATATATTGTAATGCAATATATTCTTGGTTCAACATGCTATCAGATAAACTTTGTTGTAATTAATCTTACATTTCATGAATTCAACTCCCCAATGGAATAAGGCACTGGTTATAGCTTGTCTTAGTCTTTACAGTTAGTTTTGCGCTCCATTCATCTATATTTGCTATAAATTTTTGATTATCATAATATATTTTATTTCATGTCTATTATTATATGTTTTCTCCATCGCATGCTCCAATAGGTTGAGGATTACTGAAGAATTCACCATTCTTGAGCATTCTTGCTCTTTGTTGAGCCTGTATATATAATTATCTACTTTGTTTTAGTGCAATTTGTAAGTATGGTGCAAACATTATAAATTCACTAAGGGATCACCCTCCCGGATCTTGCAAGGCCCAAAGTGTAGAAGGATATGTTGAATCCTTGTCAGTTGATCAAAGTTCTAGAGGATATCAATAGTTGGAGTTGGCTTCTCCATAGATATTTGAAGAATCAACTTAATTTATGCCTTTTGCAATGTAAACCCTTTGGTGAACCAATGTGTACTACCTTGCTTGGTTTAATTTTTATATCATATTATGTGTAATTATCTTGTCACAAAGATTTGTGTGCATTAGCATATAATATTATATCTGAAGGTCATAATTTAAATGCAAAAAAATTGTTCATCCATTTTTTATTGATGTGTTGACAATAACTCTGGTAAATTACATTTGAGATCAAAGCTCATGTTGAAAAATTGGGAGCTTTGGTTTATTGGTGTGTGTGTCTATGTGCATGCATGCAAGTGTGTGTGTGGGGGGGGGGGGGGTTGGGGGGCGACTTATCTTTCTGTGCATCTCTTTTTGCCAATCTATATATTTTTCTCCATGTGATCACATGTCTTAGAGTACATTATTATGAAATAATAAGATCTACTTATGGCATTTTTGTTTTTTATTCATCCATATGTGTGATCTACCTTAGGTTTTGAATGATATTATTGAAATTATCTTTAAAAAAATAAGATACAAGTGTTTTTTATTTATGCTTTGACTGAAGCATTTTATGTATGTGTGTAAGTAAGTAAGAAAGTAAGCAAGTAAGTTGTAGTAGGTAATTATGTAAGTAAGTATGTAAGTATGTATGTACGTATGTATGCATATGTATGTGTATGTGTATGTGTATGTGTATGTGTATGTGTATGTGTATGTGTATGTGTATGTGTATGTGTATGTGTATGTGTATGTGTATGTGTATGTGTATGTGTATGTGTATGTGTATGTGTATGTGTATGTGTATGTATGTGTATGTATGTGTATGTGTGTGTAGGTATATATGTGTATGTGTGTGTACATACATATACATATATACATACATGCATGCATACATGCATACAAACATACATACATACATACATACATACATACATGTATACATGCATGCATGTGTGTGTGTGTGTGCAAAAAAATTATATATATACACATATATATACATATACATTTATTCTTGGTCAATGATTTTGAGAACTTGTAAAAGATCTTGAGACCATATCATATCAATATGCATAGTAATTGTTAGGGAATGATGCATGTTTTTTAAATAATATCAAGCAATCATGAATAATGTGTTTGGTCACCATATATGTGTTTAAGATTCCTTTTCTAGTGTGTATGTGGGTGCATGGACATAATTGTTTCTTGGAGGAGTTACTTGTTGGGACAAATTGATAGTCCCTAATTATATTATGCATTAAAATTTTATTAGTAGAATATTTTAATTTTCATAATTCTTGTCATGACCATTTTGGAAATGATCTTTATGCCTTATAGATAGAATTTTAATTTAATAGTGATCATTTAATGACCATTTGAATTTCAATATTATCTTATTTGAAAATGCATAGTGATGCTAAGTCTTATATCATAGCCAGCTAATTAAATTTTATATCTTAATTAATTGAAAAGGAGAATTAATTTAATTATTAATATTTAGATATATATGTTAGTGTAGAATATTATTCTCAATTACTCCTTCTAGATAAGATTTCTTGTGGATTCTATATTGTAGGGATACAGTAAGTGCTTGCATAGAGTTCAATGCCTACCTTCTAAATAGTAGCTGCTATTTTTGATGGCTCATCTCCATATATATATATATATATATATAGTTGGAGATTGACACTCATTTGGTGGATATCAATGCTTTGTTAATGGTTTAGGGTTGTCACTGATGGCAAATCTCCTTATAAATCCTATCTGGTAATCACATATTTGTTGGCATTTTGATTGGCATTGATGTCAATCGGTATAGGATGTTACCGGTATCACTGACATTGATGTCAACTAGTGAACAAGAAGCTGTCAATATGATGTTGAATACAACCGAGGTGAAGAGATTACTTTATGAGCATTGGTCATGCTGAAGTGGCAGAATAATGCTTAGTACACCAGAGTAGAAGTAGGAGTATGAGATCAGATATACACACCGCACATGCTAGGTGTGCCACCAGGACAGTGAAGGATGAATGAGGAGTTGAAATGATGTGTTTTTCATCTTGACAAACCAGATGAGAGTAGAATCAGGTTGATGAAGAAGAATGATGGAGAGTCTCCAAGAATATACATGGGATACCAAAATCTGCATTAGTGATAGTTGACATGTTATGTCAACCGGTGAAACATCAAAGAAGAGACAATGAAGATAAGGTTCTCACCTGATAAAGATGGAGCTCATTGAATGTTGATGACATGATGTCATCAAGAGTGGTAATCAGTATGAAAGCCCACCGGTAATATTCATAAGGTGCAGGTGTAGAAGACTCCTACCTAATGAGAATGTGTGTGTATTGGATTGACATGTCTGAAGACTAGTTTGAGGGTTACACTGATAGATCAAGAAAGGTCATGACAAGAACGACAACTGGCAAGGTGTCATAAGCTAGTAGGGTTTGCTTACTAGTAAATGAAACCAATTATGTGGGTGTTTGGTGACTAGGCATGAACCGACAAAACAGTGTGATGAGGTGGATACCAATAGTGATGCTACATAAGAATGAAATGGCAAACGTGCATGAAGTGGCAGATGAAATATGCATAGATTGATGAAGTAAGGTCGATCAGGTAGTTATGATTGGTCTCACATTAATGGTGACTGCAAAGATTGAGGTAGAGTTGCAAAGTTGCATAGCTTGAGATCTAGGACAAATTGGTTATGCAAATCAAAGTAGGTGAAGTAGACAACTGGGCCATTTATGAAAATTGTCTGAGCAAAGTCAATAGAATGGTTGCAGGTTGTTAAAGAAGGGAGGCATGTTCTGGAAGGCACATAAATGGTAGATATGTATAGATAGACATCTTTGAGTTGTGATCTGATCAGATTTGATTGGATTCAGTGTGTCTCGTGATCAGTGGAGAAAAACCCAAAGGTGCCAAGTTTGAATTGGTTTTTGGTGGGAAGTTTGGGCTATAGATACGTGAGCCTAAGAGATAGATTGTGCTACTAACTGGAAGAAGATTATGTAGTTGCCAAGTGACTAAGTGTTACCTTTGCATATAAGAGAAAAATAGCCAAGTGCTCAACAAATATCTGAGAAGAGAGTAAGAGCGAGGGAGAATCAGGTTGAAGTGTTCAACTGGTAGAAGAGCAGAACTGATAGTGTCCATACTGGGAGAGGAAAGGTGAAGGAAGCTACAAAGTAGGTAGGCATAGAACCTACTAAGTATAGTATTGGTGGAGAGCAGTAGAGTACTGAAGGAAGTGAGAACCGATAGAGAGAAAGGTGAAATGGTAAGTAGCAGCAGTGAGGAGAAAGAGCAATGAGTAAGAAGAGAAGAACCAGTAGGATAGTGACTGAGTTGGTGAAGATTTAGTTAGAGTGTACAGAGAACTGGTAACGCTAAGGAGATCTTACCAATAGGGAAGATTATATTGAGTTGTTAGAAGATTCACTTATAACTAGTTTACTACCTTTTATTTGATGTTTTATTTTGTGGACACTGAGTTGTAACTTGGTGCAAGGGTTGTAGCTCCTTGGGTTGGTATCCTAAAGTTAGGGGTTGGTGCTCCTTTGGGTTGTAGCCCATAAATCAGTTAGGGGTTGGTGCTTCTTTGGGTTGTAGCCCATAAATTGGGCAGGGGTTGATGCTCCTTAGGTTTGTGCCCTAAACTTTGTAACCGTGTTTTCATTATGAGGCTGGATTGGAGCAGTAGACATCAACAACATTGCTCACCGAGGTTTTTCCCATCTTAGGTTTTCCTCGTATATGCTAGTATTATGTGATGTCCCCTTGTGAGTGTGTTTGCATTTAAGTTAGTCTCCTCAATAACTGGTAAGTCTGCATTGACTTAAATATATCAACTGGTACGATCACATAGGATTGTAAAAGGGAAAGAGTTTTGAGAACCATTGATTCACCCCCTCCCCCTCTCAGTGGTGCATTAGGTCTAACAAGATTTTGATATTCGAAAGTTATTGTGGTTTGGTAATCAATAATCTTGCTCCGGTAGTTCAGGTTGGGCAAATTAGTTTTGGTTCGGAAGCTTTCAGGTGATTGTGTTGTTACAAATCATGCATGGGATGATAGGAATGACATAGAGACATCATTTTATCATCCTTTTGGTGATCCACTTTTTTTTTGGTGATCTAATTCAAGCCAACTCATGATTACATGTTACATAAATAGGCCAAATTGATAAATATTTATTTTGTGATTGTAGATATAGAAGACCAATGGAGAAGATATTTTTGGTGTGTGATATAAAGTAATATGAGCGAGTAGTGATCAAGAATCCCTTTTGGCACAGTTTCATATGCGTATTCTTTATCCAGTAGCTGACTGAGGCAGAAAATAGAGCAGGGTTGCAGAAGAGATATAGTTAGAGTTTTGGCACTTAACCGGAACTCATCCAAGAATTTTTAAATGCTATTTTGGAGTTCATTCATTTTAATTCATCACTATAATCGATCTATAAGGAAGTGATCCTTCTAGGGTTGTAGCCCTTATTGTAATTGAGTTTTAAGCTCTAGGTAGTGTGCCTAAATGCTTGTCAATTCCCCTTCATGTAATATTGTTTTTCTACTAGCCATAATAGAATAATATTGTGCATTTAATCCCATAGTGGTTTTTTCCATTTGGGTTTCCACGTAAAAAAATCCTGGTGTTATGATTTTGTGGTTGATTGTTTTGTGTTTCTGCATTTCAGTTTCATGCTTATGCTTCTAATGGTTTAAAGATAAGTCAAAAAATTTAATAATCAGTAGAACACTGATTACCCCCCCCTCCCTCTCAGTGTTCCTTGATTCCAACAACTGTATCAGAGTCTAGTTCCTCTATGGAAGCCTAATCGCTTGAGGAAGGTCCAAGAGATTGAATCAATGGATTCTAGTTTTTAGAGATAGCTTTGTATGGCACTTGAGGATCTTGATGCAACAAGAAATGAGATAAGTTTCTTAAAGAGAAACCTGAATGCAACTAAAGAATTCATTAATGACTTGAAGGATCAAGTGAACACTTGAAGAGACAAGAGGAAAGAGCTGATGGACAAGCTGAAGGAGAAAGAAGATCAAAGCATGTAAAATCAGGACAAGGCTGATGAATGTGACAAGCTTGATAGAGAGAATGTTGTACTAAAGAATGAGATGCAGTCCATTGTGATAAAACTAACTAAGCAGGTTGAAGACCGGAAGAAGAATGAAGATAATTTGAATCAATCATTGAAGGACAGAGAGATGAATGCTTCAAGCTTACCTATTAGAATGATTAGTTGAAGCTGGAATTGACAGAATCAAGGAATAATGGTCAAGAATTTGAAAGATAGGTTGTTGCCCTAAGAGATGAACTTGTTGCTACAAATGAATACAAAGACAAATTCAATGCTAGCTTAGCAAGGCTTGATGAGATGCTGAAAAGTCAGAGACATGGAAAGGAGATGTGAGGACTTGGATATGAGAGAGGAGAATCCTCTAGATCTAGACAAGGAAATGCAAAACTAATCATAAGAAAAGCAAGAACCCTTTGGTAAGACAACCTAATGCTCGTAAATTCAATGGTAGATGCTTTACTTGCAATAAATTTGGTCATATGGCAAATCAATGCAAAAGTAGGATGAATAATGGAATGAATAATGTGAACAATGGTCCTACCTTTACTGGTTAGTGTTTCATATGCAATAATTTTGGTCACAAGTCAAATATGTAGAGAGTTGTAATGGATAACTTTCAAAACAAGAGATGCTATGCTTGAGGGATGTTTGGATATATCTCTAACTAGTGCAAGAGAAGACTAAATCAAATGAACTTCAAACCTATGTTGAATTTTGTTTGTCGCGCATGCAACAAACCCAATCACATTGCAAAGTATAGTAGAAGCAAGAATAGTGCTCTGGTAGAAAAGAACAAAATTGATGATAAAGGCAAAGGTAGAGGATATCAAAGACAAGCATGAGAAGATGTGGGTTAGAAAAGATGAATCCAAGGCACACAATGGATTTGCATTTGAATCTTGTGCAGGATCTTCATCTGGTAACTCGGGCATTTGGCATTAGTGGGTGGCATCTTCTTGCAAAACCTTGTAGAGCCCCCTTAGAGACATCTATGATCGATCATGGTAGATTGCAGATGCTTAGAGATGATTATCCGAATCTCTAGATCATATGGTTGTGTGTGTGAAAAGTGGACTAAGAATCTATATCTGCAAGACACAACACTTCAATCAAGTCATTACATGCATGGTTAATTAGATATAATCAATGAATAATAAACCATAACAAATCAACCCATTACCTTCTAAAAGATGTGAGTATAAGATTGCTCTCAAATTATAAGCAATACCAGTGACTAGACAACATCAAGATGAAGGATTTTATCTATATGAACATGATGAATGCTAGATGGATGCAATATTAATCTAACAAGTATTTTGCAATATTAAGCTAAATGATTTAATCAATATGAAATAATTAACATGCAATATATCAATGAGTCTAGAGCAAAAATAGTATAATAGCAATATATTCTCCAGCCTCCACCCTCTAGGATTCAGGATCTTTGAATGAGAGATGAGAGCCTAAATTTATAGAAAATTCAGAAATAAACCAATGACTGAGATCAAATGATGATGAGCGGTCAAGAGTTTCCAAGAGGAAGCACAATCCAAGTGAATGGATGTAATTGGATGCTTTTCTCAGTTTTAAAGGAAATTGAACTAAAAATAAGATTAAATCAGAAAAAACTGATTTATTCTCTATTTCATTCAATTTGAATATTTAATTGTTTTAATTGCTTTCTCTGAGATTATTTATCAATTTTTAATTTGTTTTTCAGGATTATCTCCAATTGATTTATTTACTCAATTTTTTAATTCTTTCTTGGTCAATTAATTCCTTTTTTTATTTATTCTCATTTTTGAAGATTTGATGGCAAATTGATTTATTTAATTAAATATGCAAAAGATATTTAATTAAAATAAATAAGATAATTGTTTAAAATGATTTACTTTGAATGATTTAATTAATTAAATAACTATTTAATTAATGTTGAGTTATTAATTTGCAATGTGACATTTGATGATTAAAGAATTAATTATGCGCTCAAGATTTATTTAATTGCCTTTGGTTAGGACCTTGGTGACATTGTTGAGATTAGGGGCCCATGGTCTAGATGACCATTTTTAGGGTATTACATTTGCCCCTCTTTGAATTAATGTGCGAGCAATGCATTAGTTCAAAGAAAATTTGATGTCTAGGAGACGCTAGTTCTGAACTTGATTGATCACGAACTAGATTAAAAGCAAGGTGTTTAGCTTGATTCAAAGAGTCAAAGTTGAATGAAGTCTGATTAAGGTGATACCATTCCTGAACTTTATTGAACTAGGAATGATAGAAAACAAAGATACCGAACTTGAACTTGATTGATCAAGAAGCGGATCTTACTGATCTAGAACTTTTTTGAACTAGACACAGTGAGTGATGATAAAAATCAATCTTGAACTTGATTGATAAAGATACGATAAAGATAAACTGTTCGGCTTGATCAAGAAATGAATACTGAACACCTACTTAGATTAGCGTGATTAAAGAAACTTCTTAACATTAAGAGATTGATTCAGATAAAAGATAAATATCAGTTTGATATGAAGCGATGAAACTGATATGCCCCTAGCGATGAGGTCTTATTTGATTGATTTTCTTTAGTTGAAAAAGATTTTTTTTTGCTTGACTTTCGATGAAGATTTGAAAATTTTCTCGACTTTGAGGTCATAAGGTCACGAGTATGCCCCCTTGGGAGCAAAATCAAAAGATAGCGAGGGTACATGATGATAGGCAATTTTGAGCAATGATAATGATTTGAGCACAAATTGAATCAGAGGAATTTTTTAAAATTTAGCGAGAAATTGAGTGCAATGTTGACTTGCAGAAATTAAATTGAGATTCGGTGTTGGTTAACGAGAAATTGTGCACAAATTGAAGAAGATAATGAGTAGCTGATGAAAAGAGCACTAAGCGGTCCAAATACTGAAATTGACTAGCAAAATGATCTTGAATTTTGATTTTGATTCCGAAAATGGAATCAGAATGGTCAAATTAGCTAAGGGTACAATTTTCATGTCCATCGGAGCAAGTCAAAAAATTAGTTTTTTGGCTATATATGGGACAAAAGTGTCATTTTCAATTCATTTTAACCCTCCAAGTTTGAAAAGTCAAAAAGCCTTCTGCAAAAAAAATGGCTGTCCCTGCTCATCAACATCAATTCGAGCATCAGAGAAGACATAATCGACCTCAAAACTATGAGCCAACAGTAATTGATCAATCTTAAGCCTGTTTGTGTTTCCAATTTTGAATTTTTTTATGCATTTTTCAAGTTTTCCACGTGTTTTGGGTCGGGTATCCTGGTTTATCATGTGAGACAGGATCTTGTCTCATACAAGAAACTGGTAAAAAGTCTTTTGTCATTTGAGCCCATTAGTTTTGTCATTCTAGGGCCACCCATGTCTCGTACGAGAGGCCTGTAACAAGACCTTTTTGTCGTGCGAAGTCTAATAAATTATCGTTTGAGCTTGTTTTGTCGTACAAAGGCTATTCCTAGCTCATACGAAATGCTTCTTTTCTGTGTTTTGTCATATGAGAGATAGTGAGCATTTTTGAAAGTGTAAATGTGAATTTTTTATTTTGCATTTGACTTAGTTGGATTTGCATGATGTTTTGCTTCTCTTGTAGGCTCATTTGGAATGTTTTTCTGATGCTTTGTTGTTGGGTTTTTTTGTTTTTTTTTGCAAGTTCGATTACCTCCTGTTTTATTCAGATGTGTGTATCCTCCTACCATGGCATTGGTGCGACATTTATCTAAGGTTGAGCAGGCTCATGTTGATTTGTGTGGCTTGACTCATCTGTTGGCCATGTGAATCACAGAATGCTCACGACATTGGTAGAGCGTTTTCATTTGGAGCATAACACATTTCATCTACTAGTGGGGGAGTTGACTATCACTCCTAAGGATGTATACAAAATCCTCCATATCCCTTTTGTTGTGGATAAGGTGGATTATGATTCAAGGCACCTTCTAGGATTGCAGGCAATTAGACATGTCTTCGGGGATCCTGATATTTTGACTCATTCCATGAGTTGGGATATTCTTATGAGTAGGTATAGTGAGAAGTATCCTTTGGCATGCATCCTAGCGGGATTCATAGGCTATTTTCTTATGCCAGACAGAGGGCAGTAGGGCTTTCAGTGCGGATGGGGCCATATGTTAGAGAGGTTGATAGAGACCCCTCAAAGACTTGGTTGGGGATCTTGTCTATTGGCCCACATGTATCAAGAGATGCATGAGATCATATATAGAGATGGGCAGAGCATGGCCGCCGAGGTATATATTTTGCAGGTGTGGGTTTGGGAGCACCTTCCCATTTGTCAGCCCATAGTAGATGATACTAGAGAGCTCGGGCAACCGATCATATATAGGTATGTTGGATATATTACATAGCCCCATCTTAGCAAGACAGATTTCTGGAGACAACAACTCAATGACCTGATAGTCGTCGTATGGAGACCATATAGAGGTTTGGAGCCGTGGGATGACTAGCAACTAGTTTGTAGGGACTTGTTTGTTACATGCACACAGATTGGGAGGTCACAAACCATTATGGAGAGATTCATCATGTCTCAGGTGATGAGGCAATATGGCCGACCTCAGGGGATCTCACAAGAGTATACAACATATGCTTGGTATGTTGACAAGAAGAGATAGGGATGGTCTCTGTGGTTGCCATATGCTTTGGCGATGCAGGAGTTGATAGGGTTATATCATCTAAGGTTGGATTACTTAGATGATGTAGCATATGTAGAGGTATTGCCCTAGTATAGAGATCATTTTCAATAGCATCCATTCCCATGTTTTACAGATCCAGGTGAGCAGGCTCCTCAAATTGAGGATGTTGAGGATGATGCCCCCGCATCGACACAAGGATAGGGCCAGAGATAGGGCCAGAGGCAGGGTAAGGCATAGAGAGTTGAGGCTCCACGATGGGGTAGTGGTGATCCAAGTGCTAGTAGTAGCAAGGTGCTAGCTGAGGGAGGATAGCAGAGGGGTGAGGGTGGATCCCTAGGAGGAGTGGGTGTGAGATTGGGTGGGATAGAGGAGGTTCCAGTAGCACCTAGGTAGGTTCGACAGTGGAGAGAGGAGTAGGGTGAAGGTGGAGGTGGAGGTGGAGATGGGGGTGGAGAGCCTCTGAGAGAGTAGGGGATAGATGTTGGACGGTTGATGAGGGCACATCTTACAGAGCTGCAGTCACAGTTGCTAGTGGCTCAGACTCACTGGCAGAGCGAGACTGGCAGCAAGTTGAGATGAGGATTGAGCGTGATCGCCAGATCACCGAGGTGAGGACTGAGTGTGATTGTCAGATCATAGTGCTAAGAGTGGAGATGAGAGCAGAGATAGATCCCTTGCAATAGGAGGTCCTTCACTAGTAGAGTAGGGCATCTTCCTATGTTGTAGCATATAGTGTTGCAGTTCCTCTTGCGCAGCAGGTGATACCTTATTCACAGTATATGGCATGGTCAGAGGGAGCGTGGGTGCCTCGTCAAGATCCCAGACATCAGGCTCCTCCTCCACCACCACGCAATGAGGGAGAGGGTGATAGTTAGATGATTTCTTTTTGTAGCTCGGATATTTTTTGTAGACACACCCACTTTTTTTAGCCTATACGATTCTTGCTCCGATGGGAGTTTGTATATGTCTTTTGACATCATTTTGTACTTAAGACTTGACATGATATATACAAGATCCGATTTGACTTCATCATACTTGTGTTGATTCACTTATGAGTTGTCCTTTATATGCTTTATTCTCTATGTATGCATTTCTTTTCAGCATCAATGTATGAATGCAAATGATCATGAATGCCTATTTTTGTTTCTTTTCATATGCAAATAGATGAATGTGCAACTAAGTAATGAATAATTGCAAATTTGTCATTTTTCTATGTAATAAGATGAATGCAAATGAATGATAGTGAATGATGCAATGTTTTCATTTTTCTATGCAATAATATGAATGCAAATGAATGATAGTGAATGTATGACTCTATATTAAATGCTCATGTATGCAGCTAACATCTCAAAACACAAGTACTCGATTGGAGAAATGATGGAAAGGGACCACTTAGCAAAGAAATGATGACACTCCCGACTCTCGGTCAAAGGATAAAGAGATCATTGTTATTATATCAAATCACTCCAAATTCACAAAATACAGAATGAAATGCAAAATGAGATGCAACATGAGATGTAACCTAAACCTAGTCACTAGATTTGAACAACTTAATTTTCATCATTCAGCGCTTTACAATTATAGTAGGTAGAATAGAGTTCATTTCTTTTCATGTGCAATATTAATTATCTTGTCTGCAATGACCCTTTTTTCATTCATATCCTTGGACAAATTACGCATGGACCCAAATTGCACAATAAAGAAATTCCCTCAAAATAGACAAAGAAATGATGGGAACCTCCCTATAGCATTCAAATAAGTGGAGTTGAGGTATGTGAGGCAATTTCACCTTGATGTCAAGGCTCTTATCACAGACACCCAGCTAAATTAGATGTTTCAAAATCATTGGGATCATTCCTTCAAGCAAAAAATAAAGAAGATATTATGCCCCCAATCCTTGCTCCTCTTAGTCAAGATAGACTTCCTCAAGTTACTCAGAGGGATAATAATCGAAAACCAATATAAAAGACAACATACAAAAAAAATTTCATTCATAGCTCAAACTGTTTAGTGATTTTTTCCATTATGTTGTTTTGCTTGTTAACTCAATGATAAAACTCTTCAGTAGTCAGGAGACAGGTAACTGACTCAGAGTGGATGACTAGGTTTCACTAACGTAAGGTTGAATTGATTGATATTGATTATGTAATGTGCTCTGTTGATTACCTAAGACTAGGACATTGATTGGTTTCAAGCCATGAAGGTTCCAACGAACTAGGAAGTCACAAAAGTGACTGAAATATGTACAAGAGAAATCAAATATGCTGGAAAGTGGGAATGCCAACATTGCATTGATAGATGGAGCACTCGAGTACAAGAGGTGCTTATTTACCAAGTTTTCACCTGCTTGGTAGAGATTCATATATTTTTTTATGTTTTTCTATTTTATTTTTTGGAATTTCTTGATGACTTTTTCTAATATTTTACAAGAGGTGCTTGTTTACCAGGTTTTCACCTCCTTGGTAGGGTCAAGCATAAAGAGTTGAGGCTCCACAATGGGGTAGTGGTGATCCAGGTGCTAGCAGTAGTAGGGTGCCATCTAAGGGAGGACAACAGAGGGGTGAGGGTGGATCCCTAGGAGGAGTCGGTGTGAGATTGGGTGGGACAGAGGAGGTTCCAGTAGCACCTAGCTAGGTTCGATAGTGGAGAGAGGAGTAGGGTGGAGGTGGAGGTGGAGGTGGAGATGGGGGTGGAGAGCCTCTGAGAGAGTAGGGGATAGACATTGGATGGTTGATGAGGGCACATCTTGCAGAGCTGCAATCATAGTTGCTAGTGGGTCAAACTCACTGGCGGAGTGAGACCAGTAGCTAGTTGAGATTAGGATTGAGCGTGATCACCAAATCACCGAGGTGAGGATTGAGTGTGATCATCAGATCGTAGCACTAAGAGTAAAGATAGATCCCTTGCAATAGGAGGTCCTTCACTAGTAGAGTAGGGCATCATACTATGTTGTAGCGTATAGTGTTGCAGTTCCTCTTGTGCAACAGGTGATACCTTATTCACAGTAATTGGCATGGTCAGAGGGAACGCAAGCACCTCATCAGGATCCTAGACATCAAGCTCCTCCTCCACCACCAGGCGATGACGGAGAGGGTGCTAGTTAGATGATTTCTTTTTGTAGCTTGGATATTTTTTGTAGACACACCCACTTTTTGTAGCCTATACGATTCTTTCTCCGATGGGAGTTTGTATATGTCTTTTGACATCATTTTGTACTTTAGACTTGACATGATATATACGAGATCCGATTTGACTTCATCATACTTGTGTTGATTCGCTTATGAGTTGTCCTTTATATGCTTTATTCTATATGTATGCATTTCTTTTCAGCATGAATGTATGAATGCAAATGATCATGAATGCCTATTTTTGTTTCTTTCCATATGCAAATAGATGAATGTGCAACTAAGTAATGAATAATTGCAAATTTGTCATTTTTCTATGCAATAAGATGAATGCAAATGAATGATAGTGAATGATGCAATGTTTTCATTTTTCTATGCAATAATATGAATGCAAATGAATGATAGTGAATGTATGAATCTATATTAAATGCTCATGTATGCAGCTAACATCTCAAAACACAAGTACTCAATCAAAGAAATGATGGAAAGGGACCACTTAGCAAAGAAATGATGACGCTCCCGACTCTCAGTCAAAGGATAAAGAGATCATTGTTATTATATCAAAATCACTCCAAATTCACAAAATACAAAATGAAATGCAAAATGAGATGCAACATGAGATGTAACCTAAACCTAGTCACTAGATTTGAACAACTTAATTTTCATCATTCAGCGCTTTACAATTATAGTAGGTAGAAGAGAGTTCATTTCTTTTCATGTGCAATATTAATTATCTTGTCTGCAATGACCCTTTTTTCGTTCATATCCTTGGACAAATTATGCATGGACCCGAATTGCACAATAAAGAAATTCCCTCAAAACAAACAAAGAAATGATGGGAACCTCCCTGTAGCATTCAAATAAGTGGAGTTGAGGTATGTGAGGCGATTTCACCTTGATGTCAAGGCTCTTATCACAGACACCCAGCTAAATTAGATGTTTCAAAATCATTGGGATCATTCCTTCAAGCAAAAAACAAAGAAGATATTATGCCCCCAATCCTTGCTCCTCTTAGTCAAGATAGACTTCCTCGAGTTACTCAGAGGGATAATAATCAAAAACCAATATAAAAGACAACATACAAAGAAAATTTTCATTCATAGCTCAAACTGTTTAGTGATTGTTTTCCGTTATGTTGTTTTGCTTGTTAACTCAGTGATAAAACTCTTCAGTAGTCAGGAGACAGGTAATTGACTCAGAGTGGATGACCAATTTTCACTAACATAAGGTTGACTTGATTGATACTACTTATGTAATGTGCTTTGTTGATTACCTAAGACTAGGACATTGATCAGTTTCAAGCCATGAAGGTTCCAATGAACTAGGATGTCACAAAAGTGACTGAAATATGTACAAGAGAAAGCAAATATGCTGGAAAGTGGGAATGCCAACGTTGCATTGATAGATGGAGCGCTCGAATACAAGAGGTGCTTGTTTACCAGGTTTTCACCTGCTTGGCGGAGATTCATATAATTTTTTTTTTTTCTTTTTTTTTCTTTCAAATTTCTTGAGGACTTTTTATGATTTTTTAAGATTTCTTCAGGACATTTTCTGATTTTTTAGGATTTCTTCAGGACATTTTCCATTGTAAGAGCTACTAGAGCAGAGAATATTTAGGTGAATAATTTCTTTAGATGGATGGTTTTGATTGGTTCGCAGAGTTGTTCTCCTTCTGATGTTGAAAGTTGATAAGCACTAGAGCCAAAAGCTACAGTAATGATATAGGGACCCAGCCAGTTGGGTTCAAACTTCCCTTTGTTATCTCAAAACTGTTGATTTTTAGGATTCTCTCTTAGAACTAAGTCGCCAACCTGAAATTCTTAGTGTTGAACTTTCTTATTATATCCTCTAGACATTCTCTTTTGATACACTCTTAGATGATCAAACACCACTTGTCGATGCTCATCCAACAATTCGAGCTCTTACAATCTAGATATTCTATAGTCTTCATCAGTAACAAGACCTTGCAAGGAAACTCTTAGAGATGGTATTTCTACTTCAATGGGTAATACTACTTTAGACCCATCACCAAAGAAAAAGGTGTAGCCCCAGTAGGTGTTCTGATACTTGTTCTATAAGCCATAGTGCAGGATTGAGTTGCAGATGCCAATCCTTCCCAGATTTGTTCACTGTTTTGTGCAAGATAGTCAGTATGTTTTTGTTAGATGCCTCTGCTTGTCCATTACCTTGAGGGTAATATACTGAGGACTAGTGTTGTTTGATTTTAAACTTCTCATAGAGTTCATCTAGATCTTTGTTCTTAAACTGTCCTCCATTGTCTGTTATAATTGATGAAGGTATACCATATTTGTAGATGATATAGTTAAGAATAAATAGAGCTACTAGTTTTTCAGTTGCCTTGATGAGTGGAACTGCTTCTACCCACTTAGTGAAGTACTCAGTGGCAGTGATAATAAATTTATGTCCATTAGATGACGCAAGATAAATTTGGCCTATCAGATTGAACGCCCACTATTCGAAGGGCCAATGTGTCACAAAGGGTATGAGATCCCTTGCCAGAGCGTGTATAAGGTGCCCATGCAATTGACACTTTTCATAGGTTTTCGCAAATTTTATAGCTTCCTTCTCCATGTCTGGCCAGTAGTAGCCAGCCCTTAGTAGTTTGTGTTCTAAAGTCAGACCATCTGAATAAGATCCGCAAACACCTTCATGAACTTTAGATAATGCATGTTGAGACTCCTTAGTTTCTAGACATCTAAGCAAAGTATTATCTAAACCTCACCTGAATAGGTTGTTAGCAATGATGATGTACTATGACACATTTTGGATGAGGTTCCTTTTTTCATTTTGAGAAATATTAGCAGGGATGACTTGGTCATGTAGGTAAGAGAAAATGTGGCTATAACGAGATGAGTCATGTCCAATAATAGAACAGACTACTTGGGACTTGGGAGAATCATAGGTAGGGTAATGTAACTCTTCCACCAGGAATTCAAAGCAAAAATTAGACTCCTGTAGCTATGGTATAGATGCCAAAGTGGCCATTGCATTCGTTGCTTTATTTGTTGTTCTGGGGATCTGCTGAAATGATACAGAGGTAAAATATTTCTTGAGGTCATCCACCATCCTCTTGTAAGGCATTAGTTTCTCATCTCTCGTCTAATATAGGTCATTAATCTGGTTGATAATTAGTTGAGAATCTCCATAGATGTGTAATTCCACAATCTTCCACTCGATGGCCAACTTCATCCCATTTACCAAAGCTTCATATTCTACAATGTTGTTTGCGCAAGGGAAAAGAAGTTTGTAAGCTTTTGGAATTGAGTATTTTTGGGGAGTAATAAATAGTATCCCGACACCAGAACCATGTTGAGTGAAAGACCCATCAAAGAACATCTTCCATGATTGTTTAGTAAGGTGCATGATTGATTCATCTGGGAATTCTATATGCAGAGGTTGATCATCTTCTAGTGGAGCTTCGGCAAGTTGGTATGCAATAACCTGTCCTTTGATGGCTGTACATTCCACATATTCAATGTCAAATTCTGTAAGGACCATGACCCATTTGGCCATTCTTCTTGTAAGTGTTGCTTTATTGAGAAGGTACTTGAGTGGATCAATCTTGGTTACCAGCTTAATAGAGTGTGCCAACATGTAATGCCTTAATTTTTGTGATGCAAAGACCAGAGCTAAGCATGCTTTCTCTATTATAGTATAATTCATTTCATATGACACCAATGTTCTGCTAATGTAATAGATAGATCATTCCTTTTTATTATTATCTTGTTGTGCCAGAAGTGCCCCCAGTGAAGTATTCGTAGTTGATATGTATAGGATCAGTGGCTTACCTTGAATCAGTGGCATTAATATGGGTGGATTACAAAGATATTCTTTGATTCATTATAAATATAGTTCACAATCTTTATCCCAGTTGTATTGAATCCCTTTCCTTAATACCTTCGTGAAGGGTTGAGCTTTGTCAGCTAGCTGAGATATAAAATGCCTTATGGACTAAAGACGGCCTTGTGGACTTCTCATCTAACTGATATTCTTTGGTGGAGGCATTTTCATTATAGCTTGGACCTTTTCAGGGTCAACCTCAATTCCTTTTTTGGATATTATGTACCCAAGCAATTTTCCTGATGTTACTCCAAATGCATAATTCTTTGGATTTAAGTGAAGCTTGAATCTTTCCATTTGATCTAATATGAGTCCTGGCTCTTGAATGTGTGTAGATCTCTTCATAGTCTTTATCAGGGTGTCATCAACATAATCTTCCATGTTTTTATGCATCATATCATGGAAAATAGTGGTTACTGCTCTTTGGTAAGTTGCTCCTACATTCTTTAGACCAAACAGCATAACATTCCAGTAGAAGGTTCCCCATGCACATGTGAAAGTTGTTTTCTCTTGATCTTCAGGTGCTATCTTGATCTGATTGTAACCAAAGAATCCATCCATTAATGAATACATCTCATATCCAACAGTCATATCTACTGTCATGTCAATGTTGGGCAATGGAAAATCATCTTTTGGACATGTCTTGTTGAGATCCCTGAAATCTATGCAAACTCTAATAGATTTGTCTGCTTTTGATGCAGGTACTATGTTGGATATCCATTCTGTGTAGTTTATAGCTCTGATAAATCCAGCTTTTAGCAATTTCTCTAGTTTAGCCTTGACTAGTAGTGCCACATGAGGATGCATCTTTCAGAGTTTTTGTTTGACTAGTTTAACTCTTGGCATAATAGAGAGATGATGCATGATGAGATCAGGGTCTAGTCCTGGCATATCTAAGTATGTCCATGCAAAGTTGATCTTCTTTTCTAAAAATAGGTTGCTGAAATCTTTTAACTCTTCTGTTGATAGTGATTGAGCTAAATGAATGATATGCGGTATCTCTTGACTCCCAATGCTCACTGGCTAAGTTGGCTTGATCAATATGGAAGATCTCTCCTGGAAGTGACTCGGCAGTATATCAAGTATCTCACCTTCGGGCTCCTTAGAGAGGTTTTCACCCTTAGGTTCATCCTTTATTTTCTCTTTTTTAGAGTCTAACACTGCCACAATGTGGTTTTCACCATCAGATCTTTTATTCTTATTTTTCTTGTTTTTGCAACTAAGATACTTGATATCTGCTTCAGTCATGTTTTCATTCTGTTCACTGGTGGAAGAGTACATGGGTTCAACTGCATTGAGATAGTAGGATAGTGTATAGTCTCTGGCAAAAGTAGGTACATTCAAGGGTTGGTTATAAAGGGTGCAATCAATCAATTTTGGATGCGTTAAGGATAAGGTTGGAATAGGCTTAAGGGAGTTCATGGTACTATCATCATTGTTTCAAACCAACGAGTCGAGTTCCAGAAGACTACCTTGTGTATGTGTCTCGAGACTAGGAAGAGTTACGACACAATTATCGTCATTCATGTTAGTATTTATTGGACCCAATTCAACCGACCTACTTCTAGCATCATCACCTACTTTAGACTGGGCTACATACCGTGGTATAACAGTAGACAGTATTTCATCATTCATGATAAAGTAGTCATAAAGCATTGTTGAATAGTTGTTGTCATAGATAGAGCTCCTGTCTGAGTCATCAGAGTCATAGGATGAAGTTGCTAACTCATCTTCAAGTGGTTTAGTGAAGGCATATATAGTATCAACACCCACATCCTTGATTTTGCAAGTTCCTTTGCGATTTGGTTCATTGATTGCTTGCATTTGACACACTTGTGAACATGACTTTGACGGTTTTGTTAATCCCTGTCATTTGTTCCATTCAACTTCTTTTGGATTGATGACTGGTTCTTTTTCTATAGCTTCTAGTTCTTCTTGTGTAGTTTCGTACCTAATTTATCCTATCTCATTAGGAGGGTTGGTAGGTGAAGGAATTGCTTGTGTCTTTTCTTTCTTCAGCTGTCGTTCATAGTCTTCTTGTCTTTTTAGTCTGATTTCTTCTATTTCATTTTTTATTCTTAGGCGTATCATCTCTTGTGCGTCATCTGTGGTATCCTTGAGTTTTTCAAGCATTTCTATAGTAGATGTATCTAAGATGTGATCTGAACCCCATTCATACTCATTTGAATCAGTTTCTGAGTCATCTACTTGTTGTCTGCTAGTATATGTGACCAAAATGTTTAGCAGTGCAAACAATTCTCTAATTCTATATATTTCATCTCTCATATCCTCTGGGGCGTCTACTTCATGTGGTATCATAGCTGATATAAATGGAACTTGATTACCATCTATTTCCTCTCCCTGGGTGGGCAATTCTTTTTGTTCACCATCACATTCCTCCTAAGTTTGTTGAGTATCAATTTCTTGTGTTGTTAAAGGTAGTACCTTTTTCTTCCATTTACGTTGATGGTGAGATGTGTGCTTTTGATTTGATGACTTTTTGGATCATATCCCAGTCCATCTTTATCATTGGTCAACTTAGTTTGTAACGGAATAGGTTCAACAATACCTTTTTGATATTTTCCAAGAGGACCAGTACCTGAATATCCCATGTGTTGAAGTATCTTATAGCCTGGACCATATTGTGTTGGAGAAATCTCACAATGTCATATTTCTTTATCTGCACTGTCTTCTTTGAAGAGCGATTTAAGGACATCATCCCCTTCTATTTCACCTACAAGAGAAGTAGAGGACTGTATAAAGGTGCCATCATAAATGACTTTTGGAGTTGAAGTTTGTGGCCTCATGCCCTCTGATGGTTTTCCTGACTATCTTGGTGATGGAGGAAGAGACATTAGTGAGAGTATATGCTCTATCTTGTAACCATCCATGCTGGTGTTTTTGATTCTCAGTTTCTTTTCCAAATCTTTCAACAAAGATTCTAAACTTTTAGCTACAGAAGTTGCTCTATTATTAGGAACAAAAGCATCAGCACCGTGTGTTAATGCATTGCAGGTATAGCTTGTCTTTAAACCACTCTCTTGTTGTCTTTGGAGGATTTTCCGTTGTAGTTTCAGCTACGTTGAGTGCTTGCATGCCACTAGCCAAGATAAATATTATGGATTTTGTTTTTGCTTGGACAATATCTACCACTCCACCACTAAAAACATTCTTGTTGTTGTCTTTGCCATATTTCTAGTATTTACTCTTTTCTTTAGAGCTAGAACCTTGCGATGTTTCTTTCCAAAGTGATATATCTCCCTTTTTGATAAGCACGTCTTCCATTCTAAGGGTGTTATCTACCATTTTGTTGAATGAAGGGTGTACTTGCATTTGGACACTGTATTTCAATTTAGGGACTAAGTTATTGATGAAGATATCCATTTTCTCAAGATCTGTGATAGTCCATGAATATCTAGAGAACATCTTTCTCCATCGTTGGAGGAAAGTGAGAAAGGGTTCTCCTATCGTTTGTTTGGTATTGCAAAGCCTAATCATAGTGACTAGGTGATGAATTTTGTATGAGTATTGTTGTAAAAATAGTTGGATTAGTTATTCAAACATTTTTATTCCTTTGGGGAGGCTTGCGAACCATTCCATTGCTTGACTTCCTAAACTCCTTGGGAAAAGCCGCATGAGGTATGTTTGATCATGCATAAACTCCATACAAGTGATACAAAACTCTCTGACATGATCTTGAGGATCTGAGGTACCATCATACTTGTCAAATTTTGGGATCTCAACTCGTGAAGGAAATGGAGACATGTAAAGGTTTTTGTCAAATGGGAATGGGCATATTGTGTCCAAAGAATATTGTTATGGCATTTTATCTTTGTTTTCTATTCTTGTGACTGCAGTTTGTAGTGCTTGCATTTGTTTGCTCATTTTCCCCCATAGTGTCTCTTCCACTTTAGCAATGAAGGGCTCCACATTATAACCAGTAGGGAGTTTCGTACCTTGTTTTGCTAATTCTAGGAAATAGCCTTCTTTTTCCCTAGCCATGATGACCTTCATTATTTTCCAGAATTCTTTATCATTCTGACATCTATGTATTTCATCTTTAGGAGGTTTAGGAAGCTCAGATTCAGTTGATGAATCGTTGTCAGTGGTATGATCACTGAAATCTTCATGAGTGTTTTGTTTACTAGATTCTCTTTCTTGCCTTTCTCCAGACATGGTGGGAGATAAGGGCTGACCAAAGATTGGTATATCATAAACTAGTATCTGTGACGAGGACGGTTTATTGTAAAAGGGGTTTTCTTTGAAGAATGGATTGTCTTTGGTCAAAAAGGGTGTCTCTTTTTCTTTGTCTCTTTTGCTGTGAGAGCTTCTGGTTTGAACAAGCATTTCTAACCGACAAGATCAAGAGCGAGATGTGTTGCAAAAGTCAAGATCAAATTGTAGCTAGTAGTTCGTTTAACGTAGTAATTAGGAGAAGTAACTTAAGATCTAGTCTGGTTTCAGGAATGATCTATCTTGTGTAAGATGTTAACCAAGTTGACTTAGGTTTGATAAAATGTTCATTTGAACTAGCTGAGAAATGATCAACAAAATCATGCAACGCAACTGCAGAGGTACACTATCAAGGTTGTTTATGCTTATGAGGATGATAACCAATTTTAGACTCGCTGTAGACTGTTTTGGACAGGTTTAACTATTCTAGACTAGTAAAATCAGAGACTCGTATGACATAATTTGTGAGACCGTATGACAATTAAACAAGTTCAGGATGACAACAATTCTGTTTTGTACGAGTTGTTGCCTAGCACCGTACGATAAATGGGTAAGTCTCGGATGACAAATGATTCTGTTTGGTTCTGTTTCGTACGACACAGGATTTAGCTTAAATGACAGACTGTTTGGTTTTGTACGACACAATATGGGACTTAGGATGACAATTCAGTATACTTGTATGACACAGGATATGGTGCAGGATGACAATTTACCAGACTCGTACGACTGTTCACAGAGCAGAGACTAAAAATTCTGAGTTTTTCAATGGCTGAGTATGATAACTGAGTATAACCAATTCTGGAATGGACTGATTTCTGACTAGGATGGACTAGTTTGCGACACAAACAAAGTTTATCACTGAGTTGTTTGATATTGTTTGATTTGTTTTCTCCAGTTTCAATATTTCATTTTTAGTTTCAGGGATGAAAACATAGAAAACATGCAAGATATGTAATATTTCAAGCATATCATGCTAACCATATGGAAGTTGGCTTAGAGAAGAAAACCTTTGCTTGTTGACTTAGGTATACACCCAATAGCTAATCAGAATACAGCCACTAAGTCTCACACAATGGATTCTCAATGTCATATTAGCCAACTCCAAATGCTAATGGGGGCATGATATGGCAATTGTCTTGGGAGAGTTACTATCTCTCTTGCACAAAGATTATCAACCTTTTGGAGGTGAATCTGGTAGCTTCTATTTTATAGTTCTTAGTCAGGAATTCCATTTGAAATTACCCCTTGATGTCACGCAAGCATGATTGAGGCCTATAGCCCAACAAGGTACCAAAACAAGCTATAGTCATGTAAACGTGATTGAGACCGCGAGGTCCTACAAAATGCCCAATATGAGAGATCTCAAAGAGAAAACTCAAATAATCCCATCCTCTGAGACTTTAATCATCAGAGACCTATTTATTATAGTGAGTTGGAATGCTCAGGTCCAACTGTACTCACTTGGGTCATTCTCATAGGGTGATTACTTTTTCCCACTGTGACATGCCCGCTAAAGGTACACAAATCTCAAAACTTAGAAAAAAGCTTCAAGGGTCTAGATTTCTGATTGTCTATAAAAGACAAGAGCATACTCTCCTACCTCTTAGATTTTTCTGAAAACACAAAAGATAGATTTGTTCTTTAACTAGATAGCAATCAAAGTGCCTAAAAAAGATGAATTTAAAAAATACACGATGTTTCGTTGATTCTCTTTAGGCAACCTGCAAAAACAACACATCAGTAGTCATGTTTTTTTCATTCTTTGACGGGCATACGTTTGATCGATACATTCTTTGACAAGCATTCTGCAAGAAACTGGTTAGGCTATGAAAATATCAGGTAGACAGAAGACAATCCAAGGTCAGCGTTAGCATCATCAAAATTTAAGCGAAAAATCTTGAAAGGTAATCTATTTTTAATCCATAAGAAAACAAAATCATACAACAATATTCATAAAATAGAACGACAAAATAGTTTTATTGTACGAGTTAGAAACTAGCGCAGAACGACAAAAAGATAGCATAAGTAGTATTTCGTACAAGTCGGGAATCAACATAGAATGACAAACTATAAGAAAATCAGTATGTCGAAAGACTCCATATTCCGATTCGTATGATAATTTAAAGGATATGATTTTGTTTTGTACGATAAACTGTAGGTGTCAATATAATGTCGTATGATGTAGTGAAAATGCTCGTACGATATTTCACAGAGGTTGTATGGACGAAATCTGTAGGATAAAAAAAATGATTTTGAGGCCAAAAAATGTAGCTTTCTGCCCCACGGTGGGTGCTAGAAATGTGTGTGTGAAAAGTGGACTAAGAATCTATATCTGCAAGACACAACACTTCAATCAAGTCATTACATGTATGGTTAATCAGATATAATCAATGAATAATAAACCATAACAGATCAACCCATTTCCTTCTAAAAGATGCAAGTATAAGATTGCTCTCAGATTATAAGCAATACCAGTGACTAGACAACATCAAGACAAAGGATTTTATCTATATGAACATGATGAATGCTAGATGGATGCAATATTAATCTAACAAGATTTTTGCAATATTAAGCTAAATGATTTAATCAATATGAAATAATTAACATGCAATATATCAATGAGTCTAGAGAAAAAACAATATAATAACAATATATTCTCTAGCCTCCAACCTCTAGGATTCAGGATCTTTGAATGAAAGATGAGAACCTGAATTTATAGAAAATTCAGAAAGAAACCAACGGTTGAGATCAAATGATAATGAGCAGTCAAGATTTTCCAAGAGGAAGCACAATCCAGGTGAATGGATGTGATTGGATGCTTTTCTCAGTTTTAAAGGAAATTGAACTAAAAATAAGATTAAATCAGAAAAAACTGATTTATTCTCTATTTCATTCAATTTGAACATTTAATTGTTTTAATTGCTTTCTCTAAGATTATTTATCAATTTTTAATTTGTTTTTTAGGTCTCCAATTGATTTATTTTCTCAATTTTTTTAATTCTTTCTTGGTCAATTAATTCCTTTTTTGATTTATTTCCATTTTTGAAGATTTGATGGCAAATTGATTTATTTAATTAAATATGCAAAAGATATTTAATTAAAATAAATAAGATAATTGTTGAAAATGATTTACTTGGAATGTTTTAATTAATTAAATAACTATTTAATTAATGTTGAGTTATTAATTTTCCATGTGAGATCTGATGATTAAAGAATTAATTATGCACTCAAGATTTATTTAATTGCCTTTGGTTAGGACCTTGGTGACATTGTCAAGATTAGGGGCCCATGGTTTATATGACCATTTTTAGGGTATTACAATGGTGAGTTGATTGATGCTGGATAGGGCATTCAATTGAACCTTATCAGTGCATTTATGTCAACTTGAAATTAGGGTTTGTGAGGTCAAAAAAGGTAAATATGAATCATTTCTCACATTACAAGCAAAGAGTTGAAGCAACAAAGCTAGGAAAACTAGTTTCCAAGGAGATCAAAAGCTTTGAGGTGATCCGATAGAAGCTATTGTGCATTCATTAGGAACAAGAGGTATTTATAGAAGAACACTCTTAACTCTAAATTTATTAGAATGGCATCCTCTTCTTCTGTCAATACTCCATTGGTAGTAGAGGTTTCTGAGAGAGCAATGGCGCAATTTAAGAAGCACCCATTTAAGTCTATAGAAGATGATCCAAATGGTGACTTCTCATCTGTGCCCTATGGTGTTTTGCATGTTGAGGATTTAAGAGCCTATATTCACTGCAATACTAAAGAAACCAGTAATGAGGCAATCCTTGCACTATACAATAGGCATATTAGAGATAAGGGTGGGAATCCAAAACCAAAATATACTCAATTGTGAAGGAAGGCTTTCACATAGTTTGTGCATTTCCCCATGTTCAATGAGGATGAATGGGTGAGGTACATACTAAGCCATGTACATGATAAGTTTATATCTGGATGGACAAACCATACAAAATTACTAAGAAAGCCATCCATGCAATCACCTGTCTACATAAAACCAATGATAAATTGAATCGTAGGAAGGTAGGTAACACAATTTTTACAAAGGCAACCAGTGCGCAATTTGATAATAAATCTATGACAATTGATGATATCTGAGAGCATGATGTGAGATTTTCATCCCATTGGCTACAAGGTCTACCAGTCTAGCAAACTGAACTCAATCTCCGAAACAACCATTTATGCAGCATACCAAATGGTGAAGGAAGACATTTAGTATAATATTTGTCCAGTCCTTCTTAAGGAGCTCTTGAGAAATTTCCCCCTTGGTTTGTGCACTCTCTTGTTTCCTTCCTCTCCCTTCTCCCATCTTTTTAAGGTCTCGGCCTGGTCTGCAACATCTCATTTTTTACTTCTTGTTCTCTCATGCATCCTGATGATAGATCATGGAATGTGATCCAAAATGTTGATCTAAAAACTTGCACATGATCTTATCAAAAAATCTACTATAAGAAAAAAGAAGAATGTATTTAAGTTCGGTTCTCTAGTTGTCTATCTAACATTGTACTTCATGAACCAAATTCCCAGTACAGGCAAAGTGCAATGGGAATTTGATTTACTAGTGGCCACCTAGATCAAACAAGGTTTGCAAAGATTGGGAAATAAAGAAAATCAGACAATAGCCTTGTGGAGTTTGTTTAAGACTTTCCAAGGCCAGATGAAAGATAGAGAAAGGATTCCAAACAGATTGTTGAGAAACATGAGAACACTATCTACTTCATGGTGGACAAAGACCAATGTCACATGGAAGTTGTGGAGCCCAAGACAATCTGGATTTTATCAATGGGTTATGAGGTGGATGGTCAGACCCTTGAAGTCTATGTTCAACACCTTTTTCAAGCAAACTGATGGATCTAAATGAACCAAGGTTTGGCACCTTTGAGGAAGATATGGAGTTGCACAATAACTTCACCAAGCCTACAAGAAAGAGAAAAGTATCTAAAATGGCTGAAGAAGTGGTTGTACAAATGGGATTTACCAAAGAGGCAATGAAGCAAGCAAGGGAGAAGCATGCTTAGATGGAAGCTAAGGAGGAATCCAAGAAGTCCAAGGCTGAACCCGTTCCCTCTAAAGAAAAATAAAAGGAGATGAAGTCTTTCCCTACTCTAGTAACACCATCAATAGGATGGAGCTCATCCATAAAGGGAGTTTTGAAACAAAAAGATAAACCCAAACAAACCTATCTTGTTGTATCTCTGGTGGCATCTAAGACTAAATCAGATAAAGAAGCAAGAGAGGCCAAAAGAAAGCAGAATTTGTAAGGGTGGTGAGGAAACCACAATCTAGTGGTGCAGAGCACAACAAGAAGGCAAAGTCAAAACCTACCCTTATAGGAAGACCCAAGAGCGGAAGGAAACTCAAAACACAACTTGATGATGATCTTGAAATTGGCAATTTGCAAGGTAAATATACATTTGTTCCTACAATGACAATAGATCAATTGATTGATGAGATAATTGTTGATGGAAATCTGAAAAATATTGGAGCATACTATGAAAATCTAGTTAAGGAAAATTAGAGAAAGGTTGAGGAAGTTGTTGTTTTGTACTTACACAACTTTAGTAAATCCCTGATAAAACTGGACTGTAGCATCCCTAAGAATCTGTATAATATTATTGATACAAGGAGGTTGACAACTAGTAAAATAGATAAAGAGATGAAAGAGAGAGAATTGATCAATATCTGCACCTGCATCTTCCAAGATGAAGCGAAAAGGCTTATTGAGGAAGCAAATAAGAAGGAACTCAGACGTAGGAACATAGTTAATAGATAAATGATTGGCAGGGTTGAAGAAGTAAGAAAAGAAACTAAGGAAATCTAAAGAAGGATCACAAATAAAAATCCTTTATATAGTGATACAGTTAAAACTTCCCATCTGAAAGTAAAGGAAGGTGTCTCCAATGATCAAAAGAATGAAATTTAGACTAAGGGACATCCGAAATATCTAGGCCATGTAACCCTTGATGCTGAGATCAATGTGAATCCTTCGCTGGTAGAGAATATTGAAGAAGTCCTTGAGATTCCAAAGTTTGACACTGCACCAAGTGGTAACATCGATACACAGGATAAAGGGAATGATTTTGAAGAAAAGGAACCCGAGAAGATAGAGGTGTAGGATGCAGAGGTAGATAAAGGGATGAGAGTTGTTGATGCTTCAGCAATTGACACCCATCCTGTCAAAGGGACAAGGACCCTACCTCCAATCTCAATCAATATTGATTTCCCACTTGATATTGGACAAATGTCACCAGCTAAGAAGTTGATGATTGCATCAACAGTACAAACTCAGCCCAGTCAAGATCTAGTCAAATCATAGAATGAAGATAAAAAGCCTATTCAAATGTCTTTTGTTGTTTTGCAGAAAATAATGCCAGATACAACACTAGATCCTAACTCTAACCACTCCGGAAAACTATTTCAGTTGATAAGTAATATAAACACCCATTTTGAATCTTTGGAGAACACCACCACCAAGAAGCTACTAGACAAATTTAAAGAGGTTTGTATGCAAACATTTCAAAAAATGATAGAGGATGACAGAGTAAGATTGAATAAAGGTTTGTAGACAATCTCTGAAGCATTAACAAAAGGTGGTAATATATAAGTCTTGTCTAATTTTGCTAAAGTTAGTAGCTGATACAGAAAAGCAAATAAGTATTTGCTAGGGTAAGCTAATTGGTATTTCACAGTCTTTTAATTCTAATGTAGCCCTAACCAGCAGTATAAAAGGGAAAGGAATGGCTCTCAACAATCAGATCTTTAGCCTAAATGCAGAGAAGAATAGAATATTGAGAAGAGTTGGTGAACTTTGAAATCCTATTGCCCCCTAGATGGACACCATGTTGAGTAATAAAGTAGATTGTATGAAGGCTATGGCACAACCTATTCCATTTGAATTAAAAGATATGGAGATTCATGCCTATGTTTTCAACGCATTCATTATAGTTTTGGACAACTTGAAGACAGGGTGGGATAACCACTTAGGATTTTTGAAGACCATTTTTGCTGATATCTTCAAGTATATTTAAAGTCTCCAGTAGATATCCTTGTATATAAGTTTTGGACATCACCCCATCTTTGGCATTGCTATCAAAGGGGGAAAGTAAAGGTGAAAAATGTACGGTGAATAAGGGAATAGAAGAGTGTAATGTACAAAGCATGATATAGGTTTCAAAGTTTTTGTCTAAGGGGGAGCCTTAGAAATTTTTATAGCAATTTTGATCCAATATCTAGGTTGTTTCAACACAGTCATTTTTCACAAGTGTTGCCATCAATGCCAAAGGGGGAGATTGTTTGCAATCGACACTCATCTGGTGGATATCGATGCTTGATTAATGGTTTAGGGTTGTTATTGATGGTAACTCTCCTTATAAATCTTATTCGGTAATCATGAATTTTGATATCCAAAAGTTATTGTGGTCCAGTAATCGATAATTTGGCTCTGGTAATTCAGGTTGGACAGAGCAGTTTTGGTCCAGAAGCTTTCTAGTGATTGCGATGTTATGAATCGGGCATGGGATGATAGGGCTAGCATAGAGAAATCATTTTATCATCCTTTTGGTTATCCACTTTTGTTTTTGGTGATCCGATTCAAGCCGACTTGATAAATATTTATTTTGTGATTGCAAATATATAAGACAGATGTAGAAGATCTTTTTGGTGTGCCATATGAAGTAATATGAGAGAGTAGTGATAGAAAATCCCTTTTGGTGCAGTTTCACGTGTGTATTCTTGATCCGGTAGCTAACTAAGATAAAAAATAGAGTAGGGTTGCAAAAGAGATATAGTCAGAGTTTTGGCACTTAACCAAAACTCATCCAGGCATTGTTAGATGTTATTTTGGAGTTCATTCATTGTAATTCATTATTGTAATTGATCTATAAGGCAGTGAGCCTTCTAGGGTTGTAGCCTTTATTGTAATTGAGTTGTAAGCTCATTGTAATTGAGTTGTAAGCTCTATGCAATGTGCCTGAATGCTTGTGCGTTCCCCTTCATGTAATATTGTTTTGCTACTAGCCATTCTAGAATAATATTGTGTGTTGAAATCCCACCATGGTTTTTCCCATTTGGGTTTCCACATAAAAGAATCCTAATGTTATGATTTTTCGGTTGATTGTTTTGTGTTTCTGCATTTCAATTTCATTCTTGTGCTTCTAGTGGTTTAAAGATAAGTCAGAAAATTTAATAACTGGTACAACACTAATTCATCCCCCCTCTTAGTGCTCCTTGATTCCAGCATATATATATATATGCTGGAATCAAGGAGCACTAAGAGGGGGGATGAATTTTATATATATATATATAATTCCCACTATTTTCATTTTAAGTGTGTATTTGGAATACTTATTTTCTTGCAACTTGGTCCTTGCATTCACTCGTAGAGTCCTAGATAATATGAAAATATAAGTATGTTAGTAACTCCCAAAGATATATTTAATTTTAAAAATATTTATTATTGCAAAATCCCTTTTTGAAGTAATTATTTAATGCAAACTATAAAAAGAGGAAAAGGGATGGTTTTTTCACTTTGATTTTGGTCAAAATTGTTTGCCTTTCTTTATCTTTTAGAAATGAAATTTCAAGAGATGGTTACACTTTTATGAATGTTTTTGGGAGTGGATTATATTAGGATTGTGATTTATTAGGTGTGAAAATAATATCTATTGTTGGCATTCTACACTTAGATGAGAATAGTTGATGTTTTCATTGATGACAACCAACTGGTAATATGGTTCACAGCTTACAGTGGCAACAAACATCATCTACCGGCACCGGTAGGCACAACAAGATTATTCTCACCGGCACCTAGTCTACACCAATAGAAGATCTTACCGACACCCCAGCCGACATGGAAATTATATTGTTTTGTATTCTAATTATATTGTATAGCCAACATGATGTATTGTAAAGACTCATATATGTATGAGATCTTATAGGTCATTTAATGTGTGACATAAGTATGTGAGAAAGTAATAGATATGTGAAATATGTATAGGTGATTAATGCAAGTGCATTATGAGAGGAAATATTTGTATATGCATTTTGATGTAATAATTTTGATGAGTGAATAAGAGCAGAGCAAAGTGAAAAAAGGTTTATAGTAGAGGTATTTGACAAAGCTTAAACCGGTACCGAATCAAGCATTGTAGATGCTATTTTGAGTAGTACATTGTCATTGGATTTAATCATCCAATTTTGTAGTTAGTGTGACTCCTTTTTATGATTAAGAAATGAGCTCTAGGCTGTTGGCCTTCTTGCATGTGCAGGCCCCTATTGTATCAGTAATATTTATTCATATTGGCCATTGAGTAAATATTGTGGGTCACAAATCCCAGTGAGGTTTTTCTACTACTGGGTTTCCTCACCAGAATATCTTGTGTTATGGTGTGCATTGATGTTGTCTCTCTTATTTCTCATTATTACTTTATTGCTTGTTTACCGGTACATTAATTTGGGTTGTAAAGTTGCAAACAAGTTTAAATATTCCATTCACCAGTTAGACACTGATTCACCCCCCCCCCCCCCCACCTCTTAGTGTCTTTCGGACTGATCAAGTATCTATCAATTGGTATCAGAGCCTAGTCTTCTATTTGCAAAAGCCTAACAACTTGATGAAGATTCTAAAACCGGTATCAATGGAAGCTTGAGACAATAGTTGGAAGGAGCTCTTGAAGATTTTGATGCAGAGAAAATGAAGAATATCAAACTGGAAGATGAACTCAGAACTTCTCAGGAATTTATCAAAGCACTTCAAGATAACCTAGTTAAAGGAAAGAATAAGAGAAAAGAATTACATGTGCAATTCCAAAATCAAGATGATGAAGAAAAAGAAAATCTTAGAGATATTGCAGACAAATTGAGACAAGAGAACAGTAACATGAAGAATGAGATGCAAGATTTAACCATGAGACTATGCAAAGATATTGAAAATAGAAAGAGGAATGAGGAAGATTTGGCCAGAAGACTAAATGAAAGATCATATGAATCTCAAAAGCTAAGTTATGAATATGATATGCTCAAAACTGATTTGATTCACATGCAACATGAAAAAGATGAACTTTTGAGACAAGTTAGCACTTTGGAAAGTGAGTTGGTCACTACAAAGAATACAAAGACAAATTCAAGAAAAGTTCAGATAATCTTGTTGATATGCTGAAAAGTCAGAAACCTGATGGAGAAACAATTTGACTTGCATTTGAGCATGGAGAAAGCTCAGGGACTGCAAACAATCATGATCACAACAAACCGGTAAGGCAACCTAATCCTTATAGATTTAATGGGAAATGTTTTAATTGCATCAAATTTGGTCATAAAGAAAATCAGTGGAGAATTAGGAATAATCAGAATACAAACTTACCCACTGGTCAATGTTCCAAATGCAATAAAAATGGTCATAACTCAAACAATTGTAGAGTGAATGTGAAATGCTATGCTTGTGGTAGATTTGGGCATTTATCTAATCAATGCAGAACTCAAACCGGTCAAGGTTATGGAAAGGCTATTCAGAGAAACAATGTAACTTGTTATGCATGTAACACGATTGGTCATATTGCAAAATTTTGTAGAAGCAAGAATTCACCGGTGAACAATAAAGGATCTAACAACAAAGGCAAAGCGAAGGTGACTGACATCAAGCAAGAATTTTCAAAACAATGGATTAGGAAGATAGATCAAAAAGGTGATGAATTTGTCACTGCACTGACAAAACAGGGTAATCCTGCACCGGCAGGAGATTCTTCATCCAACTAAGGAATAATCCTTAGGGGTAAGGCAACAAATTGAAAACCATGCATTTACCCTTGGTTGATGGTAACAAGTTATATTTCTTCTTTACTAGCAGATATGTGGAGTTTTTCACTTCTCCGGTGAGCATTTATTGTGGTTGTAAGTCAAAATTTTGGTTATAAAGGCATTGCAACCTTTCATTTCAACTCACCAAACATCCAAGCATTCGAAGAGAGCAAAATTGAGAAAAGGCATTCTAAAGGCGAAGAAACAAAGATCTTTTTAGGGCATTCAAGGATTTCACAGTTAAGAGATATTTATCTTTTGCAATGGCATCTTCATCTTCTATTCCTAAATTTGTAGCAAACCCTACCATTGTGGAAAACACTAAGTGACCCTAGGGAATACATACATTGCAACATATATTGCAACATAGAAAGTTTAGGATTTGAAGATTTGATGAGCATGTACATGAATGTAATTACTGACAAGGATGGGATAGTGAAACCGAAACATAAGGTAGTTCAGGATTTAGGTTTCATAGACATCCTCCATATACCAGAATTCACAGATGAAGCCATCCGCTATGTCCTTAGCAGAGTTAATGGAGAATTTATGTGGTTGGACTCGGTATTCAAGATAACCAAGGAAGCTATTAAAGTTGTTACTGGTTTACCCTCCACTAGTTCTAGACCTAACAAGAAGAAGAAAATCCCTAACAAGGAAGTTATGAGCTTAACTGGAGCTACATATGACAACCAGTCACTTAGGGTTAATGACATAAAGGATAAAAATGTTAAATGATAGATTGAATTCTGTGTCAAGTTCATGCATTCACAATGCACATGAGATGATTGTAAATAATGCAAAGATTGATATTTGTGAATGGTTGAAGGATGAATTGCTAGAAAATTTGGATAAGATAAAAAGTGACAAGAAAGGAACATTCAAATTTGGAAATCTGTTGATATGTTTAATGCTTTACTTTTCTAAGGAGATCCTTGACATAGGTCATAAGGATTTTGCCTATGATATTTCTGTTGGAAAAAAGATAAAGGAGGCAATCATCGGTATGGGAGCTAATAGTGATGAGTTGGTCAAAGATTAATTCAAGAATTTCCAAACCAGAATGAAATAGAGAGAAGGATTTCCCAAAGCCTCATAGACAAATATGATAAACAAATATGATGTTTAGTAAAGAGAGATGAAATCTGGATGGAAGCAGTCGGACCTAGAACAATATGGATTATTGAAATGGGATGTGAGGTGGACTCTCACATCTTGGAATCATATGCAAAAATACTCCTAGATGCTCCACCGGAACCATCCGAGAAAATATTTGGTAGTGCTGAAACAATTGAAAGTGATGTAGCCATGATGAAGGAAAGAAAGAAAAGAGACAAATTCATGAAAGATGCTTCTAAAATGGTAAAGGAAGCTACATAAGGGCTGATGAGTCTTGGTGGTATTGCCGCTGAAGTAAAAAGTCAGTCAGAGCAGACATTGGTGCTCATGTTTCCCCAATTGTTACTTCCTCTGAGATAGAAAGTGATAAAGCAGCTGAATTTAAAAGAGTTGAAAGGAAGAAAAGAAAAATTTCACCAACACCTGCCTCATCTCCAAAGAAGTCAAGGACACAAAGAAAGAAGCAACAAGCTGTAAGAGAGCCCAATGGTCTCAAGAAGAAGGTAACTTCTAAGAAGAAATCAGAACCTAAGGCTCTAGACACTCTTACACTGGAGGACCTAATAAATGAAATCACACAAGAAGGTAACCTTAGCAATATAAATAAACTCTATCATTATTTCAAGGATGCAGATAAAAACACTATAGAGGAAAGCATTATTTTACATCTAGATATCTATAAGAAAGTTCTCATTGAGGTTGTAGATGATCTGCCCAATGATTTGTATTTGAGGTTAGAGGCTAAAAGGATGTCAGTTATGGAATTAGATAAGAACTTAAAAGTTGAAGCATTGTTGGAGGTTCACCCTATCAATTCCCAGCAGGAGATTGATGAATTGATTGCAGAAGCCAACCGGCCAATTTTTGTAAGTGGTCACCGACAAGTTAGCCTTATGGCAGGCCGACTTAAGGAAATTGCAGATGAAACAATAGACAAGTGGGACATATTCTTTGTGGAAAGAGAAAAGAAAGAAGAAAAGGATAGACAAAAAATAGATAAGTCTTTTACAAAGGTATATCAAAAGGATAAAGGTAAAGGTAAAATTTGTAGTGTACCTAATATAACGGTCAAGGATAACCTTCCTCTACCGGCATAGGACACCCCACCGATAACTGCAGAGACACTAGTACAAATTGACAGTCAACCAGAAGAGAAGGTAGAGGAAATAACAGGAGATGACACCAATCCACAATCTGAAGTTCATTTTACCATGAATGTGAGCACACAAGACTTCAACATTGTCATGGAAAAAGAGACTGCAGAGGTAAAACAAACTAATGCTACAAATATTGAAATCTCTGAGTCACCGATCAACATTGTTGACTCTCAGAACATTGAGATACGAGCACACATTGAGAAACCTGATACCATCCCAGATGCTACTCAGCCTAACATTGAGAAACTAACAAAAGCACAAGCAAAAGTAGAGGTAAAAACACAAACTGAACCTACAAATGATGACACTCAGTAGAAGGTAGAGAAACCAATAGAGAAAGAACCTGAATAGAGCATAGTTGAACTGACAGTCAACAAGATAGAGAATAAGGATGATAGTAAGATTGAAAGAAAAATTGAAACACAAAATGAGAAAAAAGCAAAAACAGTGAATAAAGAAGAGGTCAATGATGGAAATAAGGAAGAAGTGGTTAAGGCAATTGGACAAGTATCTGAAGAAACAAAATTTATAGCTGAGCCTGGCACTTCTACCATGAATTTCAGGCCTACAAATGTGACTGATGTTCTTTTGGATTCAATTAAGAGGATCACAGATTGCAACGCCTTAGCATTTAAGGCCATTGATGATACATTACCTATATTGAAGATGATTGCACTAGCTTGTAAGATAGATCACATTGATGGATCTTTAGGTAAATTGGACACATTCTCCAAATTCATTTCTTCAAATATGCTAATTATAGATAAGATTAATGAGGAGACTATTAAGGAAAGGGTGAATAAGGAGAAAAATGAATTCTTTAATAAAACTATCAAGGATTTCACTAAGCACATTGATTCCTTATTACCAGTACTTAATTCCACCATTCTAGAATATAAAGAATTGTATAAGGAAGCATTCAAGCCTAACAACTTGACATAAGACATTGAGGAAGAGATAAAGAAAACACAAAGATATATTGATGATATAATAGACAATATGATAGGTTCTTCGGAACTTACATCAATTTTTGATCAAGAAATGGCAGTTTTTGAGGAAAAGATTAAGAAACTAGAAAAAGAAAAAGCAAGGATAAGAATGAAGGCACGTGAGATTAAAAAAAAATCGGTCCTAGATTGGACAACCTTATAACTCAGCGGATTGAGCTGTCTAAAGCAACAATTCAAGGAGAATGATCACCGAAGCAACAAATGCATTATTTGACTAGTATGATCCAGCAGATTGAAACTATTATCTCTGACTGCACCGAATTCATGCAGAGTCTTAATATGATTTTGGCGGATATCTTTCAAATTGCACATAACCGGATACAGTCTATGAGGTAGAATTTTGAATTCTTTGATTCTTTTTGACATCCTTTGTCATTGATGTCAAAGGAGGAGGAGTAGTATGGAGAAAAATGTACAGATGAGATCATTTACTCAGGGGGAGCACTCCTATTTTTGGATCAGTTTTGGACTTCATTTTTTGGATATCAGTTTTTTGGATTTTTTCTCATGAGTGTTGCCATCAATGCCAAAGGGAGAGATTGTTGGCATTCTACACTCAGATGAGAATAGTTGATGTTGTCATTGATGGCAACCAACTAGTAATATGGTTCACATCTTACACCGGCAACAAACATCATCTACCAACACTGACAAACACAACAAGATTATTCTCACTGGCACCCAGTCTACATCGACAGAAGATCTTACCGGCACCCCAGTGGACATGGAAATTATATTGTTTTGTATTGCAATTATATTGTATAGCCGATATGATGTATTGTAAAGACTCATATATGTATGAGATCTTATAGGTCATTTTGTGTGTGACATAGGTATGTGAGAAAGTAATAGGTATGCGAAATATGTATAGGTGATGTATGCGAAATATGTATAGGTTATTAATGCAAGTGCATTTTAAGAGTGAATATCTATATATGCATTTTGATGTAATAATTTTGATGAGCGAATAAGAGAAGAGTAGAGCGAAGAAAGGTTTATGGTAGAGGTATTTGACGGAGCTTAAACTGGTATTGAATCAAGCATTGTAGATACTATTTTGAGTAGTAGATTGTCATTGGATTTAATCGTCCAATTTTGTAGTCAGTGTGAGTCCTTTTTGTGATTGAGCAGTGAGCTCTAGGCTATTGACCTTCCTACATGTGCAAGCCCCTATTGTATCAGTAATATTATTTCATATTGGCCAGTGAGTAAATATTGTGGCTCACAAATTCCACCAAGGTTTTTCCCCTACTAGGTTTCCTCACCAAAATATCTTGTGTTATGGTGTGCATTGATGTTGTCTCTCTTATTTCTCTTTATTTTTTTATTGCTTGTTTACCGGTACATTAATTTGGGTTGTAAAGTTGTAAACAAGTTTAAATATTTCATTCACCAGTTAGACATTGATTCAGCCCCCCCTCTCAATGTCTTTGGGACTGATCAAGTATCTAACATCTATTTGCATCCTTCCCTCTAAAAAAATATTTTTTTCTTTGGTAGCTTGCTTGGGAAGAGATAATTCCCTTGTTGTTTTATGTTTTTAAATTTGTAACTCTTACTTTTTTCATGCCCACTGTTTGTATTTTCGATATGTTGATATGGTTTTTTCATTCATGTCAACACTTGTCAACACTTGTCAACACTTATTAGCGCTTGGAGATCTTTGGTTATGTTCACCGACAAGTCAGTGACTTATGCACAGACACCGGTATTTGGTTCACCAGCACTTGGAATGACTTGAAGACTACCTGGTTATGTTGAAGACATTATTTGATCACTTGGTTTTGGCGATTTGGTTATTGGTCTATTTGGGTTTGCATATTTATTGTTACAAAAAAATAGGTCTAGGTTATGCACCGACAAGCGCATCTAGTCTAGACTAGCACGACACGTTATGTAGATGATTTATTATTATTATAAATGCATTGAGCCAACATGATGCATTGCTTATTGATTTATTTGTAATTGATTTTATTGTAATATCCTTAGTGAGCTGACCTATTCATTTGGTCTTAGATTTCGGTATATATGTAAGATCTCATTTGTGAGATTGAAATACGATTGGGAAAAGGCTTGTAATAGGGTATATGCAAAAATAAGCAGAGCTATACACACAGACATCATTTGAAGGTTGAAGGAAGATTTTGAGGAAGATAATTAGAACTTAATGGTACTGAATCTAGCATATGAAGATGCCATTTTAAGGAGTACATTATCATTGGATTTAACCATCCAATTGTAGTCAATGTGACTCCCATTTTGTGATTGAGCAGTGATCTCTAGGCAGTTTTCGTTTCTACATGTGCAGACTCCATATTGTACACACATACTATCTGCACTAGTATCATTTGATTGTGGGTAAGACTTCCCACCATGATTTTTCCCCTTACAAGGTTTCCATGTTTAAATATTTGTGTTATGTGTTATGGATGTTATTGTCTTTCTATTTCATGCATTAATCTTTACCAATACTACAATCAACTAATAAAACTATCTATCGGCATAAAGTTTGGTTTACCGGCATTAAGTATTAAGTTTTGGTTAAGTTAATTTTCATTTGCATTTATTAGACAACTGATTCACCGCCCCCCCCCCCCCCCTCTCAATTGTCTCCAGGACCTAACAATTGGTATTAGAGCCTAGTCCTCTTTTTATAGAAGTTTAATAGCTTGAGGAGATCCAATGTCTTCTAACTATTTCAGGAAGGACAATCTGAAACTTGATGGAAGTAACTATGGCATATGGAAGATCGGGATGGAGACACATTTGAATTGCATTGGAAAGGACATATGGAATGTTACAAAGAATGGTTATACTTCTCCTACTCAAGGTCAACCTAATCCACCAAACTTGGCTAAAGATGAGGAAAATGATTGCAAAGCAAGAGAAGCACTTTTGAGCGCATTGTCAGATGAGCAAATCATGGGATTATTAGACAAATCTACTGCTAAAGCTATTTGGGACAAATTGGAAACATTGAATGAAGGAGATTCCACAGTCAAAATTGCAAAACTTGAATGCTTCCGGGTCAGGTATGGAAATCTGAAAATGAAAGAAGATGAAAGGATTTCTGCTTTTATGGAAAGAGTTAATGAAATTGTTTTGGGTATACAATGTTGTTGAGGAACCTTAAGTGAAGATGAGATTGTTTCTAAAGTTTTAAGAGCTTTTCCACTGGCATATAAAATGAAAGTTACTACTATAAATGAATTGAGAACAATGCCTAATGCATCAGTATCTAGAGACACTTTGGTTGGAAAACTTTCAGCTTTTGAACTTGAGGAATTTGGTCTAGTTGCTACTATTAAGACAGATCTAGCTTTCAAGGCATCATCATCACCATCTAAGAAAACTGATTGGAAATCCTTTTATGCAAGAGAACTTGAAGAAATCAGGAAGGACACTAAAGAACTGGAAGAGCTTGAAGCACTATTTGCAAGGAAAATGCCTAAAGGTCCAGTTGGAAGTAAGTATGAAGGTAAAGCACCTTTTAAATGTTTTAACTGCAATAAGATTGGTCATATGGCTTCTAGGTATCCTAATAGACATGCAAGATTAAGAGAAGAAGCTAAAAGAACATATGAGCCTAACCCTGATTATCAGAGATACAAGTTTAAGAAGAATAGAGACAAATCTTGTTATTATGCTGATGAAGGAGTTGTTGATGATTCTGATGAGGATCCGACAGACAATGGATGGGTTTTTTTGCTATAACAGAAGATCAATCGACACCTACTATACAACCGGTAGAGAAGGCCCTGGCAGCTCAAGTTGTAGATAAGGATGAATGGATTATTGATTCAGGATGTTCACATCACATTACTGGTGATAAGAGTAAATTTTTAACCTTTCAGGATTACAATGGAGGTCTAGTGAGATTTGGAGATGATAAAGCTTGTATGATCAAAGGGAAAGGAACTATATCTTTTCATGGTAAGCACAATACTGATAATGTTTACTATGTTGAAGTTTTGAAGCATAATCTTTTGAGTGTTGGTCAATTAGTTGAGAAAGGATTTCAGTTACAATTCAAGAATGGTAAATGCAAAATCTTAAACCGAACTGGTTTAGAAATTGCAACCAGTAATCAGACTAGAGGTAATATATTTCATTTGAATAACAATGAGAAAGCATGTTTGATTGCACATATTGATGAGAGTTGGATATGGCATAAGAGACTGTGTCATGTAAATTTTGATTGCATTGTGAAAATTAGTACAACTAAGGCAGTAAGAGATTTACCTAAGATTGTTAAACCTCACAATCCGGTATGTAAGGAATGTCAATTTGGAAAGCAAGTTAGAGAAACTTTCAAGAGTATTCCAGAGAAATCTAACAATGTTCTTGATTTAATTCATACTGATTTATGTGGTCCAACAAGAACTAGAAGTATACAAGGAGATAGGTATTTTATGCTAATCATTGATGACTATTCTAGAATGTGTTGGGTTACTTTTCTCAAGGAGAAATCTAAAGCATTTGGGAAATTCAAACTATTCAAGGTTATGGTAGAGAATGAGACCGGGAAGAAAATCAAATGTTTGAGATCGGATCAAGGAGGTGAACTCACATCTAAGGAATTTAATACATTATGTGAAGTGAATGGGATTAGAAGACAGTTATCAGCACCCCGGACACCCCAACAGAATGGAGTTGTGGAAAGGAAAAATAGAACTATCTTGGATGCAACTAGAAGTATGATATCAGAAGCAAATCTACCTCATATATATTAGAGAGAAGCGGTCAATACAACAATTTATGCATTCAATAGAGTTCACATCAAAGGTGAAACCGGTAAGACCCCTCATGAACTATGGTTTGTTAATAATCCCACTCTTAAATATTTTAGAGTATTTGGAAGTAAATGCTATATTAGAAGAGATGAGTATATTGGCAAATTTGATTCTAGAAGTGATGAAGAAATATTTCTTGGTTATTCATCTAAGAGCAAGGCACATAGATGTTTTAACAAGAGATTGATGAAAATTGTTGAGAGTGCAAATGTGAAGATTGATGAACAGTTTAGAGGAAATTCAAGGTACATGGACTCTAAACCAGCAATACAGATAATCACAAATGAACCTACTATGATTACACTAGTATAGAATGTTGATCCAGTTACAGCGACATCATCTAAGGATTCAACAGTAACTGAAGAACAACAACATATAAAAGCACATCGGTATGTAAGATTGAACCACTCTGAAGATCAAATAATTAGAAAAAGATTTCAAGGAGTTATGACTAGAGGAAGATTGGCAAATGAAGAGGTATGTCTTATTTCTCAAATTGAACCTACATCAATTAATGAGGAATGTGAAGATAAATATTGGATTAAAGCTATGGAAGATGAATTGGAACAAATTGAAAGGAATAACACTTGGTCATTAGTTCCCTAGCCTAAAGACAAAAATGTAATTGGAACTAAATGGGTTTTCAGAAATAAACTTAATGAAGATGGAAAGGTAATCAGAAACAAAGCAAGATTAGTGTGTAAGGGATATTCATAGAAAGAAGGAATTGATTACAATGAAACCTTTGCACCGGTAGCTAGAATTGAGGCAGTCAGACTTTTATTGGTTTTTACAGCACACAAGAACTATAAAGTATATCAAATGGATGTTAAATGTGCATTTCTGAATGGAGATCTTGAAGAAGAAGTTTACATTAAACAACCTGATGGTTTTTCTTTGACGGATGACAAAGATATGGTTTACAGGTTAAGGAAAGCTTTATATGGACTAAAGCAAGCTCCTAGAGCTTGGTATGCTAGATTGGACAAATATCTTTTGAAGCTTGGATACACTAAAGGTAATGCTGACAATAATCTATACTACAAAGTGACTAATGATGACATCTTGGTTATCGAAGTTTCTGTTGATGATATAATCTTTGGAGGAGAAGATGGATTGTGTAAAGATTTTTCTAATAAAATGTAGCAAGAATTTGAAATGTCTATGATTGGGGAGATAAAAGTATTTTTAGGATTTCACATTTCACAGACTGATAAAGGTTGTAGCATCGTAAATTGTACGCACTTGCTAGGGTGGTACAATTTCACACCTAGTTTAGCACCCGCCTTGGCACATTTTGCATTTTGCATTATATTTCCCCTTTAGCACTTAATTAATCAAATTAATTAGGTCTAAGGTTCTATTTTATCATCTCCCACATCATAAAGTTGGGCCCTTTCATTAAAGTGTGCCCTTTTCATTTTATTCCTCCTATACATCATTTAATCAAAAACCCTAATTAGGCCCTATTTCAAACTTGGGGGCTTGGTTTCGGGGGTCAAAACATCTCGAAATCACCTGTAACTTCGGGATTCTCTCTAAAATCATCATATCCGATGGCCCTGAAAATTTGGTGAAAAGTTGTCGGGACCATGGCGCCCAGAGTGCACATGGTCCTGGACATTTTTCCCGAAATTTTAGGAGCACGATCCAATCATAAAATAAAGCTTAACCCCAAGAAATTGGTAGGATATTCAATCTCTAGGTTGGCCAAAAGTCAAAATTAAGACCTAGGGTTTCATACATAAGAGCTCTCTTTCTTCATTTGAAAGGGATCGGATTTTTGGTTTTCAAAGGGCCTTCTATGCAGCGAAAGAGCAGATCTTTGAAGACTTCAACAACATTCAACATTCATCTATCAAGCATTTATCAATTTCATTCATCATTTAGGGCTTGGAAGACATTGAAGAACAATAGGAGATTACTGACTGAAGATTGGCTTGTACTCCTCCCTTGAGGGTTGGGTATGATTTCATGTTGTTTTCATGTCTTTGCATAAGCTTCAATATATCATTTATTCATGCTTTAGATCACTTTGCATCTTGATTTAGAGCATTTACATTATCATTTACAAGCAATTAGGGTTTACTTTCTAGGTTGCTCTAGTTTGCTTTCTTGCATTTTAGGACCTTGCACACACACTAGGTCTGCACACACAATACATTTTAAAATACAACTTGGCTATTCATGGAGGTGGAAATCATCGAAGCGGGGGTTTGACTAAGGCAAAACCCTATATAGCCGCCCAAACACCTTTTCAGATATAAGTGCAGGTTTCGGAATTCGGATGATGCCGCAAGTTGCAAATCCGACGAAAGCAGACTGAGACAGACCTTCCCACCAAATTTCAGAGCAAAAGACTAGGACAGGGGTGTGGGGCGCCCTGGTCCTGCCAGGACAGGGGCGCTGGGCACCCTGGTCCCTGGGACAGGGGTGCTGGGCGCCCTGGTCCTCCTGACAGACAGCATTTTCAGCATTTTTGACAGCTTTTCTAGAGTGCAAAACAGCAGTTTTCGGAGCAGTTTCAGGGGCATAATCAGGACAGTGGCACCCGCACCCCGTCCCGAACATTTTCAATCAGATTTTAACTTCGGGTACGCATTTTCATTCTTTTCTTATCCTTGTGTTTACAGCTTTCCATTGTTTAAGTTCAATTCCGCAATCTTGTTATTAGTTCGTACTTGCACTTTGGGGTTAGGGATTGAACTTGCATCATTTTATCTTTCAATTGCAACAAGGGAATAGAAATCCTAATAGGTATCCCATGGCTCTCTCTTCCACAAAAAGAAGTATCCAATTGTGTGATACCTCTAGGCTCTTTCGTATTCCGCAAGTGTGTGGTTGAAAGTGAGATTTGGGCATGTTTGCTTAGTGTCACTTTTTCTCCCACACATTTTTGGTGAACCCGACGTGAATTCCAATCTTCTCTAATTCTGATTTATGTTTTCAAATTTGAGTGTTTATGCTATTTACAAGTTTTAATTTCTTGCAAGATTCAAAAAATCTAGAGGAAATTTTTGCTAAAACCCTAATTTTTCAATTCAAAGTTGAACTTGTGGATAGCTTAATTGGGATCAATAATTTCAAATCTGATTTAGGAACTCATTTGAATCATAAATTTCATTTTCTAAATCTACATTCTAAGTGCTTGCATTGGTTAAAATTAAACATTTCCTTCTATTTTGCATGTGTTATCATTTGAAAGAGGAAAATTGTGGTCATGATGCATTCATTTCATAGATGTGATAGTGGGTTAGCTTCCCTTGTTTCAATTTTTCCTCCTCCTAAAGAACCTCCCCCCATCTATAAAAATGTTTTAGTGCCTAAAAGAGTTTTCACCAATCCCTTTGAGACTCTCCCATGCTCTAAGGATGAAGACTTTAAGAGTGATCCTGACAATTCTCCTAAAATGTGCCCTTCCTATTTAGCCATCCTAGAGGAAGAGAATGATATCATAAACACCTTTCTTAATGTTACTTTACCTTCCCTACATGATGCCTCTCTAAGTGAAAAGGTATTTATGGACATTGAATTATTTTCTCCTAAAGTTGGTCCTTCCAATGGGGGCATGTTAGTGCAACAAGAGGTTATGAACACTTCTTTCAAAGATCCCCTTCCTAAGCATGAATCTTTGGAGAAATATGTTCATGTTCCTCCTAAAAAACACTCCCTTCATGAGGATCCTTTTGTGCAAGAATATGACATTATCCCTACATTTCCTAGTGATGGCATTTCCTTTTCCAACAAAATTTCCACTAGAGATGATGAATTAATGATAAATGCTTACCCTTCTCCTAAAGTTTGTCTTACCCATAAGCATCCCTTAGAGAAAGAAGATGAAATAATAAGCAATTTCCTTAATTCTCTCTCCCCTAAAGATCGTATTGAACATATTTTGAGGAAAGAGGATGATTTTAACACATCTATTGATGCTCTCCATTCTAAGGATGAGGAATTAATAAACAATGTTATCTCCTCTCCCGAAATTGACAATACTTCAAACATTCCTTTCAACCACTTCACTATTTGGGATGAACCATTAGAAGAAGGTGTAGATTATTCTCTCTCCCTTGATAGTTTCTCACCTTCCTTGAATCTCAATCATCCTCCATCTCCCTCTCCTCAACTTGGTTCTACTCTTAAGGAGACCCTAGTTCAAAGCAAGATGGTTAACATCTCTTTCAAAGATCTCCCTCTCAAAAGTGAGACTTTAGAGAGTAATGTTGATCCTTCTCCTAGAGAGTTTATTCCCCATGTAGATCCTTTGATGATAGAGGATGATATGACCTTTTCTAGTATTACTCTTCCTACTAGAACATCAATGCCTATCCCTTGTCTCTCTCCTAAAATTGATCTAATCCATGATAAGATTTTAGTGCAAGAGAAGACTATCAATAATTCTTCCAATGCTTTGGTTCATTCCTCTAAACCATCCTCAATCAATTTGATACATGTGAGTGAAACACCTAACAAAGCTCTCTTCACTGTCCAAGGTGCTTGTCCTTCTCAAAATTCTCAACCTTTAAATAAGCCTATCTTAGTGGTTCAAGGTGGTTATGCTAATGAATCTTTTTGCACTCCTAAGAAACCTATTATTACTATGCAAGGAGGTTATTCTACTAAGAGCCCTTATGAGTATGCTAAGCAACTGACTAGGGAGAGTTATCATGCGGTTGCTCATACCTATAACACAAGAAACAATATGCAACCTAATCCTCCTCCAGTTATCCCAACTTCACTTCCTCCTTCTCAACCAATTCTTTCGCAAGCTCCACGTATTTCACAAATGCTTAGTAAGGACTATGATCTTATTGAACAACTTAAAGCTACCCCTGCTAAGATATCCCTTTGGGATTTGATCCAAACTTCTTCCGTTCATCATGGAATGTTACAAGATGCCTTGAAAGATTTGAATGTTCCTCCACCTAATACATCTAGTAATATAGTGTCTTTGGTTAACTCTGTGATGAATCCTAAAGCTCAAATTGTGTTTACTCAAGATGAATTGCCTACTAGTGAAGTTCAACATCAATATGATCCCTTGATGATTGTGGTTATCATAAATGACACTGCTATAAGACGAACACTGGTAGATAATGGCTCTGGCCTTAATGTGTGTAGCATTAATCTATTGCATAAGATGAATGTGGATACATCCCTTATTGAGCCTGACTCTCATCCCATTCGAGGCTTTGATAATGTGGCTAAGTCTTCATTAGGTATTATCACCCTACCCATCACAGTGGGACCTGTTACTTTGCCTACTCCTATCCATGTTATGTCGGGAAATCTAACATACAACTTGTTATTAGGGAGACCTTGGATTCACAGTATGCAAGCTGTCCCCTCTACATTGCATAAGCAAGTTAAATTTATTTATAACAATAAGACATATACCTTGATAGGTGATACTAATCTTCAGGCTTGTTTGCAAACATCTACTTCCAAAGGGAGTTCTTCTAAGCCTTCCTCTTCTAGTGATGACTCGTTAAACAAGATACCTATGGATGAATCATCACCCTCTAATAATCAAAATTCTTTGGATGAGCCTGAAGCTCCTGAAGAAGATCCTTCTCGACTTGAGTCTACACATGAAAAGGCTTTTGATCCTGAGAAGGTTCTCGCAGAAGACGATTGGGGATCTCTTGATTTTAATCCCACCTTTGTAGGTGAGTATAGGGTTCCTCCTAGAGATCTTAAAGGTAAAAAGAAGGAAGAAACTAGAGATCAATCAATCTTACTTGAACCTATGAGCAATAATTTTGTGGCCGCTTCTCAAACTTCTTCTCCTCACACCTCTAATTATGAAGAGTTTGATTCTTTGTCTTATGAAAAACCACCTTCTCTTCCTGAAATGGCTGATCATTATGGTCGTGGTTTTCGCATTTTTGCTAAGCATGGGTATCATGGAAATGGTTGTGGCACTCATGAACAAGGGATAAAAGTTCCTCTAGAGACTAATTTTCACAATTATGCCTTTGGACTCGGCTATAATCCCTGCAAACGTACCAAAGCATCTAAAAGACCATCTCTTAATGTGAATGCTATATTTAGTAGTGATGATGATCTCACTTCAACTAAATCATCTTCTACTTCTATCAACTCTCATTCCCCTCATAAGGAAATCTTGGCAATGAACAAATCTCTTTATGAATCCCCTCAAATTTCTAAATCCACTTATGAATCTTTATCTCCTATTCATCATAAAGTCATTTCCTCTAGGGATAAGGCTCTAATAAATTACACTCATCCCTCTTCGAAGATTTCCTGTGACTTTTCTTCAATTTTTATCCTTTTATACATGTTTTTAATCTAACTTATAGTTGAGCATTTAACATGTCCTATTCAAATACCTCATTTAGTCTATCATGTCTTTAAATAACATTAATGGCTATTATGTTGCTCATCATTATGTGACATTGCTAGCTCATTTACTGGGGGCTCATTGTCATTCATGATGGTACAATTTCAAGTGCAATCATATTTTTTTTTGAAGCAACATAATAGCCTAATTTTCTTGTTCCTATGGGGACAAGAGTGATTTCATACATCTCTTCTTTTGCTTATGTCCAAATCTCTCCCTAGAAGATTGTGTAAGTCCTTCTCATTGACCTTATCCTTGGAAGGTAATGATCTTTCCTTATTTTTATCTAAGGATCCACTTTTTCCTATTTTCGTGGATGGTGTGAACTTTATTACTTGATGTTATTCCTTGTATACATTTGTTGTTGTTTGTTCAAGGATTCTCTCTTACAAGAGGTGTAAGTCCTTGACTACAACCTCTTTTGCACTTGGTAAAATACATCTATAATGAATTCACTCTCCCAATTGGGTTAAAAAGAGCATCATCCCTCATTAAGAATCACTTTCACTGCGCAAAAGAAGGAAGTATTGCATTCTTATTCTCTTCTTTGTCTTATTCTAGAAGATGTTATATTTGTCTAAGATAATTCCTCTCGGGGATAGGTGTCTTTTGTACAAAGATCTCTTCTCCTCTAAGGATCTCCTTTACACATACTACAAGATATCCCTTTTTCAACTATCTTATCCTTTCTTAGAGAGTGTAAAACTCTCTTGCTTGGATCTATGACATTGTTGCATTTTTGGGGTATCTTCTTTTGTGATGAAGGTAGGTATCCTTGTTCTACTTTTCTTATGACATAAACATTACACTTTTTGAGCAATGGGTCATTCTCGGAACCAGAGCACAGACTCTTAGAGCGAGATGTCTCCATTTTTCTTTTACGCAAGGTGATTATTCTCGGAACCAGAGCACAAACTCTTAGAGCGAGATGTCACGCTTTTATACTATACATATACAGGTTGTAGCATACTCGGGCATAGACTCCTATGAGGTGCTTCTAACCTCCCTTACACACACATGCACGAGGTTGAGTGGAACTAGCGGCATAAGGCTAGACTTTCTCACTCTCCTCCCTTACATGGATCACCTAGACAGACTCTAGGGGCTAGTTTTCCATGTCCTTTTTCCCATGGATCACCTAGACAAGATCTAGGGGCGAGAAGTCCATGTTTTCTCTCTCACTATTCTTCTCATGGATCACCAATGTGTGTATTCATGCTTTTTTCCTTTATTTTCTTCTCTTTGCATTTTGTTTCCATTTACATCCTTCATCTTGTGTTAGAGAACTCTCAAATCCTCACACTCTTTGTTGTGTTGGAATTGAGATTTAGTCCTCTTTCTTACCAAATGATTCTCCATTAGTTTTTGATCTCATATCAAATCTTCTTGTGAGCATTTGTCATCAATATTCTTTAACAATTCGAAGTGGTAAACATGATACCCTGTTTCAACTCACTAAAATTAGCAAGCCGAAACAGGGGGGGGCATATAGCTACCCTCGAATTTTCATCACCTTCCTTAGTAAGCATTAGGTGATTTTGTGATCTAACATATGGTTTTGTAGGGTGCGGTTCCTAACTGTGTACTGCAGATACCGCTGGGGGCTTCGTTCGACAAACTTATGGATATATCCTTTTTCCAATAATGTTTACTTTTCTGTACTTTAGCTTGCATATGCACGTAGTGTTCATATGACCGCTAAAGTGGGGGCTAAATGTAGCGTCGTAAATTGTACGTACTTGCTAGGGTGGTACAATTTCACACCTAGTTTAGCACCCACCTTGGCGCATTTTGCATTTTGCATTACATTTCCCCTTTAGCACTTAATTAATCAAATTAATTAGGTCTAAGGTTCTATTTTATCATCTCCCACATCATAAAGTTGGGCCCTTTCATTAAAGTGTGCCCTTTTCATTTTATTCCTCCTATACATCATTTAATCAAAAACCCTAATTAGGCCCTATTTCAAACTTGGGGGCTTGGTTTCGGGGGTCAAAACATCTCGAAATCACCTGTAACTTCGGGATTCTCTCTAAAATCATCATATCCGATGGCCCTAAAAATTTGGTGAAAAGTTGTCAGGACCATGGCGCCCGGAGTGCACATGGTCCCGGACATTTTTCCCGAAATTTTAGGAGCACGGTCCAATCATAAAATAAAGCTTAACCCCAAGAAATTGGTAGGATATTCAATCTCTAGGTTAGCCAAAAGTCGAAATTAAGACCTAGGGTTTCATACATAAGAGCTCTCTTTCTTCATTTGAAAGGGATCGGATTTTTGGTTTTCAAAGGGCCTTCTATGCAGCGAAAGAGCAGATCTTTGAAGACTTCAACAACATTCAACATTCATCTATCAAGCATTTATCAATTTCATAAATCCATTTAGGGCTTGGAAGACATTGAAGAACAATAGGAGATTACCGACTAAAGATTGGCTTGTACTCCTCCCTTGAGGGTTGGGTATGATTTCATGTTGTTTTCATGTCTTTGCATAAGCTTCAATATATCATTTATTCATGCTTTAGATCACTTTGCATCTTGATTTAGAGCATTTACATTATCATTTACAAGCAATTAGGGTTTACTTTCTAGGTTGCTCTAGTTTGCTTTCTTGCATTTTAGGACCTTGCACACACACTAGGTCTGCACACACAATACATTTTACAATACAACTTGGCTATTCGTGGAGGTGGAAATCACCGAAGCGGGGGTTTGACTAAGGCAAAACCCTATATAGCCGCCCAAACACCTTTTCAGATATAAGTGCAGGTTTCAGAATTCGGACGATGCCGCAAGTTGCAAATCCGACGGAAGCAGACTGAGACAGACCTTCCCACCAAATTTCAGAGCAAAAGACCAGGACAGGGGCGTGGGGCGCCCTGGTCCTGCCAGGACAGGGGCACTGGGTGCCCTGGTCCTCCTGACAGACAACATTTTCAGCATTTTTGACAGCTTTTCCAGAGTGCAAAACAACAGTTTTCGGAGCAGTTTCAGGGGCAGAATCAGGACAGTGGCGCCCGCGCCCCCATCCCGAACATTTTCAGTCAGATTTTAACTCTGGGTACGCATTTTCATTCTTGTCTTATCCTTGTGTTTACAGTTTTCCATTGTTTAAGTTCAATTCTGCAATCTTGTTATTAGTTCGTACTTGCACTTTGGGGTTAGGGATTGAACTTGCATCATTTTATCTTTCAATTGCAACAAGGGAATAGAAATCCTAATAGGTATCCTGTGGCTCTCTCTTCCACAAAAAGAAGTAGCCAATTGTGTGATACCTCTAGGCTCTTTCGTATTCTGCAAGTGTGTGGTTGAAAGTGAGATTTGGGCATGTTTGCTTAGTGTCAATCTAATTACTTGAAGGAATTACTAAACAAATTTGGCATGGAAAACTCTAAACTGGTAAGCACACCTATGACTACAATTGATAAACTATCTTTGAAGGATGAATCAACACCTGTTAATCCGACAAGATACAAGTATATGATAGGAGGTTTACTATATTTGGCACAAAAAAGACCTGATATTATGAATGCAGTATATATTGTCTCAAGATTTAAGAGTAATCCTAAAGAAACTCATGAATCAACAATGAAAAGGATTTTTCGGTACCTACAAGGCACTACAAATCTTGGTTTATGGTATCCTAGAGATGAAAAATTTGATTTATGTGCATACACAAATGCTAATTGGGCAAGAGATGTGGATGACTGAAAAAGCACCACTAGTGGAGCATTTTTTCTAGGTAGTAGACTAATTTCATGGTTGAGCAAGAAACAAAGCTATATATCACTATCAACAGCAAAATCAGAGTATGTTGTAGCATCAACTAATTGTACACAAGTATTATGGATCAAGCAAATGTTGAAGGAAATAAAGGTAAAATGCAAGGAACCTATAACTATTTACTGTGATAATATGACAGCAATTGATATATCTAAGAATCTGGTATTTCACTCAAAAACTAAGCAATTTTCTATCAAATTCAATTTTCTGAAACAAAATGTTGAAGCAAAAGAAGTGAAATTGGTTTATGTGAATACTAAGGAGCAAATTGTAGATATTTTTTACAAAGCCTTTGCCTAAGGATACTTTTGAATATCTCAGAAAGCAACTCGGAGTCCTACCCCCACCGACAGAGACTTAGAAAGTTGATGTTTGTCATCAAGCAGTAGAATTAATAAAGAAATCTTTTTGCTGACTTTGATGAGGAGAGCTACTTCTTAGGGGGAGTAGTTGGTATGTTGTAATGAGTTGGTATTTTGTATTTGGTTTTGTATTGCTTAGGCATTTGATGTCAAAAGGGGAGAGATATTATGGAAAAACACATTATCTTTTGGGAGAGACATTATGTATTTTGATTTCTGGTTAATAATCTCTTTGGGAGATTGTTGGTTTTTGGTTTTTGGTATTTCTATTTTGGCACTTTGATGGTTTTTCCATCTTGTGTTGTCATCAATGCCAAGGGGGGAGATTGTTGGTATTTTGGATATGTTGATATGGTTTTGTCATTGATGTCAACACTTGTCAACACTTATCAGCACTTGGAGATCTTTGGTTATGTTCATCGACAAGTCAGTGACTTATGCACAGTCACCAGTATTTGGTTCACCAGCACTTGGAATGACTTGAAGACTACCTGGTTATGTCGAAGACATTATTTGATCACTTGGTTTTGGTGATTTGGTTATTGGTCTATTATGGTTTGCATATTTGCTATTACCGACAAATAGGTCCAAGTTATGCACCGAGAAGCATATCTATTCCAGATCAACATGACACGCTATGGAGATGATTTATTATTATTGTAAATGAATTGAGTCAACATGATGCATCGCTTATTGATTTATTTGTAATTGATTTTATTGTAATATCCTTATTGAGGCAACCTATTCATTTGGTCTTAGCTTTCGGTATATATGTAAGATCTCATTTGTGAGATTGAAATACTATTGGTAAAAAGGATTGTAATAGGGTATATGCAAAAATAAGCAAAGCTATACATGCAGCGATCATTTGAAGGTTGAAGGAAGGTTTTGAGGAAGATAATCAGAACTTAACTGGTACTGAATCCAGCATATGAAGATTCTATTTTAAGAAATACATTATCATTGGATTTAACCATCCAATTGTAGTCAGTGTGACACTCATTTTATGATTAAGCAGTGAGCTCTAGGCAACTGGCCTTTCTGCATGTGCATACTCCATATTGTACACACATACTATCTGCAGTAGTATCATTTGATTGTGGGTAAGGCTTCCCATCGTGGTTTTTCCCCTTACAGGGTTTCCACATACAAATATTTGTGTTATGTGTTATGGATGTTATTGTCTTTTCATTTCATGCATTAATCTTTACCGGTACTGCAATTAACTGATGAAATTGTCTACCAACATAAAGTTTGGTTTACCAGCATTAAGCATTAAGTTTTGGTTAAGTTAATTTTGGTTTGAATTTATTGGACAACTTATTCAACCCCTCCCCCCCCCCCCCTTGGCCTCTCAGTTGTCTTTGGGACCTAACACTCACAATAGGTGGATGTGTATGAATTCCTTTGATTACAATTAATTGAGAGTACGTTATATATCAAAATTGTATTGTTTTAAAATATTCAAAAATGCAAGGAAAGGGGCAAGGTTATGGGAAAAAAATTAGATGAACAATTTATGAAATATTGTAATATATCTTCATAATAATAGAATTACACAAGTTTTGAAATAATGAGTGATTAATTGTGTATTGATATTTTCATACCAAGGTTTGCATTTCTCAAACAACTTTTAAATGTATGTTAAATTTTGTTACAATAGAATAATATTTTAAAAATTATATAATTCTATTTGAGTGATGTCTATTAATAAATGTTTTCGTTGAAGATCACAATTTTTTACCCCACTATTTATTTGGAAACATATTTAGTATTAGACAATGCCATTGAATTATATTGTTGATTTTTATTATTAAATGATTGGTTTCATTATTAAATTTCACATCAAACCATAGAAGTCTATTTCTAAAATATCGATACTTATTAAATTTTAGACCACATTCAATCATTCATCTTCTCTTTACTACTCATCTCAAAATTTTAGAATTCATACTTAAGAGTTATCTTGTTTTATTTGTCATTTTTTCAAACTGATTTATTCAATAAAGTAGTTGTTAATGCTCATCATGTCATATTACCATCCTTACATCGAGTCTTATTTCCAATATCATGAAAAACATAACAAATTAGAGATAATTTGTTTGTTTGATTCACAAGCATTTTTAGTTTTAATGAATAAGTCTAATTTTTAAATATCTTTGGTATTCTAATTAATTCGACTAATAGCTTCAAAAGGATTTTTTCTTCAATTAATCATACAATTTGTTTACATAATTTTAAACCTTTCTTCATTCTTTCTTACCAATGATTATCTAATTGGCATTTCTTTCAATTTTAATAAAATATTCTATTTTCATTTCTTGTATATGGGGTTTCAAGATCAAAAGGCTTGACATTTTTATCTACATTGGTATTTAAATTGCGGTTGCATGATCAATCTTCCTCACATTCATGTTTAAGATACTATCAAAACCTCTTATGTTATTTTTAGTATAATATATATTAACATTCCTCATTGAACATGTAAAGTGAGATAATTGTGATAACAAAAAAAAATGTAATATAGATCTAAAATCTGTCTCTACTTTTGACTGAGCAAACTAACTATACAAATTTTTCAAGTGAAAAATTACAAGCAATGAAAACTTAGTGTATGTATATGAACTCATGATGTGGTGATATCTGATTATTTGGTCTTGGAGTCCTCATTGTTGCAACATGTACCTACATCTATTATCTTCTTCTCTTCAAAATGACTTACGTGAGGGGGTCAATTTATATAATTGATGAGAACAAATGAAATCTTAACATGCTATGATATTCATATTTTGAGGAAACTTGATTTGAATAATTTGATTAACTCTATTCATTCTAGCTCTAGGCTTAGATCTTCTAATATGGTGAATAGAATTAGTAAATGGTGATAGGTGGTGTTGGATAGGATAACATTGGTTTCGTTCACTTTTTTTTTCTACTACTATGATGATCAACATTAACATTTCGATGGAGGCTTCGACACTCCTTGTGGTTCTTGAGAAATTTTCTGAGTTAGGTTGGAAGAAGATAATTTATTAGATGGATTTTATGATCTTAGTGTTATTTTTAAATAGTTGAAGGTTTCAAGAGTCTAATAAGAGGTTGGCTTCTTATGCTTGATTCATTTCTCATCTTTAATAAAATTTTGAGTCCATCTCTTTTGTTTATATCTTTAGATAATGGAATATTGTCATGGATTGTTCGACCAAATGGACCTCTAAAGTTAACTGCTTGGAAAGTCATAGATTGGGCTTGTATTTCTTTATTCAATATTCAAATTTTTTTTAGCTCCTTTATAATAATTTGGTTTGACTGTCTAGTTTGTTTTCTCCTAGTATGTTATTTTATAATAGTTTCATGCTTTTGGTTCCTAAAGGTGATAGGTTTGTGGTAAATCTTCTTGAATTTTTACTCTTTAGACTTTAGTGACAGTGGTTGATGTTTGAAAATCCTTATGTAGTTTTTGTTAATTCTTTAAATAATATGTTTATCTTTGAACAAAGAAAGGTATATTTTCTTACAATATTGTTCTTATTAAGAGTTAGGGGAGAGTACCCAATAGTTGAACATGTTCCAATAGTTCTCATAGCATTTGTTGATTTAATGTCGAATATTTTTAATATCAAGTTGTTAGTGTTGATTATGAATACTAATAATTGAATAAAATGTATTTCTCATACTTAAAAAAGAAACAAATCATGTGATGTCACATCAGTGTACCAATAAAACATGATTTAATGCACAAGTATTATAACTTACTCTACAACCATTGATCTACCCTATTTGTAGGATTGAAAGTTGCAAAATTAAAAAGCTGAATCATCTTGCCCAGACTTGTGAATCATCTTCCCTAACATACCAAAGATTTTCTACCAACCTGTTACATTGTCCAAACTATCGAAACTAAACAGTTTTGTAACATTTCTAGCCTGAGTAACAAAACGTGATCATGCAAACAAAACGAGAGATACAAAAACAAAAACAAAAGAACATCGATAAGTGACAAATGCTCAGGACGTTTCAAGAAAAGAGTGGTTTTTGTTTAAAAGTGTGGAAGTTGAGCCAGCATTTCGTATACGACAAACAAAAAGGGAAAAAAAAAGTGACCCTCTTCCTTGAAAATAAAGTTCAAAGACTGTATAATGCCAAATCTATTTCGACCCACCTATAGCCTTTCTGTGGGCAATACTTGAACTACTGATTTGATCAAAATTCCAAATGCAATAGGTTATATTCTATTTGGACTTTGCACAACAATCAATGAAGTAATTAACTGGAGACCTAATTCAATAATAAACTGGAAACAATGACGAAATAAAAAATTATTGCTGAGGAACAGTTGGAAGTTAGTTGAGCAGAAAGACTTCCCTAGAGTAAAGTAAAAATTATTTCCTTTAATTTTGTACGACCAGACAACTTAAACAAAGTGCTGGTTTCAATCTTTACCATTTTCCGCACAACGTATTGATTTTTCTGGCTTAAAATGGGAGATTGATAATAATCACGACCTTTTCGTGTTGTAAGGACAGCCTTAAAGAAATGCAGCTATAACGGACTTAGTCTAATTAATGTGGGCGCCAAAGGTAATTTTGAAACCAGGGGCAAAGTACTAGTAACGCATCATATGAATAGAATACTACCACTCACTAAATATTTCTTAAAACATTTATTATAAATTTCAGAACTTAGGGATGCGCCCCACCTGTAATTTGTCGGCATTGACTTCATTATATTTCTCAACAGTGCATCCTCCTGCCTTTAAAAGGAAGGTTTAGAAAGTGAATATCTAAAGATTCTTAGAAAGTGAATATCTAAATATTCTTAGGAAGTGAATATCTAAATATTCTCAGCGCATACGCAAAGTTCAGCTCCTTTTTAAGTTTTTTGGTGCTATGAAGATGAATATATGTCAAGAAGAATCTGTGAGTTTAGGTCTTAATGATAAAATTACAAGCGTTTCTAAGAGGGCAACGTGCAGTTTACATGGAGAAAACTCGCCTTACTTTGGTGGGTGGGAGGAGTATCGAAGTAATCCATATGACCCACTGCTCAATCCCTCTGGGGTTATTCAGATGGGCCTGGCAGAGAATGGGGTAGTTCAGAAAAGCCCAAATCATCTTTTTTAAATTTTGAGAAGAAAAAGAGATTAAATGTTTAAGATTATTTTATGTTCTTGTTACTTTCAATACAAGTTTAGTTAGAAAATTAATTTTGATGGAGACTGAACCTTTAAACTGGGCCTTTTTCAACTGAACTATGTGAACTATCCCATGGTTGTGTCCAAAATAGAAATTTGTATCTATTAAATCGTTTATAATGATTAGCGATATGCAATTTTTTAATTTAATTATGTAAGATTTATTTTGAGTCACGCTCTTGATCATTTGACCTGCCAGAAACAATGGCTTATACTTTGATTGCAGCTATCATTCGACCTGTTGGAAAGGTGGTTGGCTGAACACCCTGAAGCAGCACTTACTTGTAAACCTGATTTATTTAGAGAGTTGGCACTCTATCAGGACTATCATGCATTGCCGAATTTTAGAAAGGTAACAGAATAGTGTATTCATTACTGTTATATAACGTCAGAGAAACTATAAAGAAGTGATACGATTATTTATTTGTGACAGTGTCCTTTTTGCTTGGTCCAGTTATGAAAATATATTCTCACTATTGTTTATTTAGAGTTCTGTCTAGGTGCTCGATTATAGTTTCAATGTATGTCTAGTTCTAATTAATAAGAATCTATTTATTTCTTTTAGTTTTTTTGTTTTTTTATTATTTTGATGATGAATCATGGTATGTGATCTAAAATCTTGATGCAATATAAATTTTATACAATTGAATCAAGAAATTATTAATTCTTTAGTTTTCTATCATTCTGATGATGGATCATAATGTGATCTGAAACATCCGTGTAAAACAAATCTTACACATTTATTCTTTAATTTTATATAATTCTGATGATGGATCACACAAACTGTGATCCGAAACATTAATACAGAACAAAGCTTTCACAATTATTCTTTAGTTTTCTATTATTCTCATAATGAATTAAAAAATGTGATCCAAAACATTGATACGAAAACTAAATTTTATTCAAACTTGAAAGTTTAATTATCTCATTTACCTACTTCATTTCAACGTTTTCCTTGAAGTATAGTATGGTTGGTGCAGGCTATGGCCAACTTCATGGAGGCATTGAGAGGAAATAAAGTGAAGTTTGACCCTGAGAGGATAGTAAGCACTGCTGGAGCAACTGCAGCCAATGAGGTTTTAATGTTCTGCCTTGCTGATCCCGGAGATGTCTTCTTAGTACCTACTCCATATTATCCAGGGTAATTTACGTTTCAGATCATAGGATCACTTTATTGAATGACTATTAAACTCATGAAAAAAGCTTGGGTCATGATTTACAGACCAAAAACAGTTCGTTGCTCAAAATGGGTCTGTTTAGTTTTGTAACTGCAAAACTTTTATTTGTTTCTTATGACTATTGTCTTTTCATTACAGGTTTGACAGAGATCTAAGGTGGCGCACAAGTGTAGAGATAGTTCCAATCCATTGTTACAGCTCCAACAATTTCCAAATCACCAAATCTGCAGTGAAGTCAGCATACAAAGAAGCCTGCAATAGAAACAAAAATGTTAAAGGAATTCTCATAACAAATCCTAGCAACCCACTGGGTGCAACATCAAGTGCCAAGACATTGAAAATGTTGCTTGCTTTTGCAAAGGAAAAGAAAATACATCTTGTATGTGATGAAATTTATTCAGGATCTGTCTTCTCTTCTGCGCAGTTTTACAGCATTGCAGAAATTGTGGCAAAAGAAAATTATACTCCAGACAATGTGCACATAGTGTACAGTTTGTCTAAGGACCTGGGCCTCCCTGGGTTCAGAGTTGGTGCAATTTACTCCTATAATAATACAGTAGTAACTGCTGCTAGGAGAATGTCCAGTTTTTGCATGGTTTCTTCCCAGACTCAGCATTTATTGTCCACCATGCTTTCAGATTCAAAGTTTGTTAATTATTATATAGCAGAGAACAAGAAAAGACTATCAGATAGGCATAAATTGCTTGTCTCAGGGCTAGACAAAGCGGGCATTAAACACTTAGAAGGCAGTGCAGGGCTTTTCTGTTGGGTAAACATGAGTCATCTGCTTCCATCAAATGACCTAGAGGGAGAGTTAAAACTATGGAAAAGGGTATTATATGGGGCCGGATTGAATATACCCCCTGGTTCTTCCTTCAACTGCATGGAGCCTGGCTGGTTTAGAGTCTGCTTTGCTGACATGAACATATCCACCATGGAAGTTGCATTGAAAAGGCTTCAAATGTTTGTTGAAACCAATACAAAACCATCCATTAAACTTGGGTAATTTCATAGTTTTGAAGAGATATACTGTAATCTTTAGGTATAAATATGTAGAGAGCTGTTTTCTATTTTTATGGATAGTTTGAAAGAGGGTGTTGCTTCATACCTACACCTCGCTATTGTGGTGACAATTTGGAATTCTGAGATTGATTATTTTTTTTTAATAAAAATACTTCAATACAGACGGCCGGTGCAACAATAGCATTACAGCTCAAACCGGTCGACTCTGCCCGGTGGAACTTTTCTGAAGAATACCCACTAAACAGACTGCTGAGATACCTAGAGTCAACATTGTTTTTTAAGCTTGGTCCCCATCATATCAATTTTAATAAGTTCGGACACGCGGAGAAAGCCGAAATATACGTTATTACTTTATATTTTTTTAGTCTGCTGTAAAAATCCAACAAAATAAAACATATAGAAATGCTCAATACATTTTGCATTCACCAATATAAAATGCTCAATGTCATTGCCATTCACCAGTAGAAATATTCCATTTTTGGGAACATTTTTGCAGTCCACCTATGAGATGCTCTACAAGAAACGCCTGTGTATTTCCACGCAGAGAATATGCTCCTGTTTTTGGAAACTCATGCCCTTATTTTTGGAAACTACAGTTTAAGTGGATCTCTGCAAGCTATAATCTAAATTTTATATATCATTGTTTACCGGTAACCAAATTATGTTAATGGGATTGTAATTTTTTTTTAATTGTGATTTTTTGGGGATAAAGTTGAAAAAAATTATTCAAGTCTTCAGGTTCATTATTGAAAAACAGATAATCAAGAGGAAAAAAATAACGTTCATTCTTTACTGTGATTTAAACTTGCCTATAAATAGCCTTGCAATTAAAACAACTGTGCTTCATAAACCCAGTTAATAATTGATCTATAGCTTTTCTATTACTATCACTACACCAAGTAAATAGGCCAATAGAAATTGGTGAAAGGAAAGAAGTATGAGCCACCAATGAAAGCTGCAAAATTAAAGTAGCAATTCCAAAAAACATATGATCAACCTAATTCTCTCTCGAAGAAAAAACATGATCAATCAATAGAAGTATGAATAATATAAAAATGTCAGCACAAATATCACATAATCAACAAAAATGTTTACCAAAATCTATGACTCATGCCAATTTAAAATTCTATTTTCAATCTAAAATGGCAATGACTATCTAGCATATTTGATTGTATTTATTCAGTGAATTTCAAAATCATGTTATACACTAAGTTGTAATTAATTAATTAATTAATATGGTAAAACGTGCATTTAGAGAGTTGGATAGACAGTACAATCCAAAACCCCATTGAAAACACAAGGTGGGACCATCAAATGATAGAGAACTACCAATAGAGGGAAAAACTAAATAAGTCCACAAATTTAAAAATCTTATGTTCCAATAAGAGAAAAGGAAGGCATTCATAGTGTTGTTTAGAATTAGAAACATCTCCATATGATGACAATGAAGATGTTGGTATTGGTGGTGTAGGTTGAGATAATTCTAGTGTTGTTTAGTTTATCTTTTCAATTTATAAAGGGTTTCAAACAAATAATTACATGAAGGCTCTCGCCATTTTGTATGCTATGGGGAGAGGTTGTGTTCTTGGCTAGAAAATAATTATTTGTGAATCTAATCACAAGTGGTGGTGACTTTGTTGAATGAGCAGTGATTGAATGATGTTAACTGGCACTTAATACTAATTATTTGATAGATACTAAGGTTCTAATCAAATGCAAGGCTGGAGTATTGTGAACAAGGGATAATTATCTTTGGAATTATCTCACATATTGGAACAATTAGCTGGCAAAGATAGGGTAGTGTAAATTTTTGTTCTTGCTAGATTGTTGGCCTTTCTTACTTTATAATTCTCTTCATGTTTAAATTTTTTTTACCCCCCTCTCCATAAAAAAGGGGGAAAAAATGGAGAAGTTATCAATTTCATAACTAAAAGTGTCAAAGAGGAATCCTTCAAAAAAGCCAAAATAATAAACCAAAAAAAAGGAGCTAATAGAATTCCTGAAAGAAAAATCCAATACCTTGTAGTTAATTAGAACCTTCCAAACAAAGAAAAAATTGTATGATTTTTTAAAGTAGTGATAAAGATCACAATAATATAAAGAACGTTTTTCATAAAAATAAAATTAACTCAAATCCTTTTTAAAAGATCACTAAAATTCATCAAAAAGAAGCAAAGTACTTAAGTCCTTGCCCAAGATTTGAAGGTCATCAAAATCTCTCTAGATACTAAAATCAACATTGCAATTTACCAATTGATTTTCAATATGTGGTTGATTATGATGCTTAAGTATTTGCCAAGACAATCAAGAGCTTCTTGAAGAAAACAATGAAACCTTCACTATTTAACTTCTTAGACATGTAATACAATTATTAATCATGTTAGAGTCTTGGGCTTCAATAATATTATATTTGGAGGCCAAGAATCATGTTGGCCACATTGTTTTGATTAAGGGGGAAAATTGGTTTTACAGAGACCATAAACCCAAAGTATATAGAGAAAAAGTTACCGAAAACAACTGGGACCTAGACACCAACAAGACACAAAACAACAATGAAATAGGGCACAATAGCTCAAACAAAAAACAAAACAACAACCTAACAAACTTACAAAAGCTTGCTTAATTCATCGTTCTTACTAATGACCTCTTTGTTGATCAACAATACTTTATCACTAACACCATCAAGAAGGGTCATACCCTTATATTTGCTATGAAGGCTAGTCGCAAGACGCGGCTGGGGCACCCCGATATCCTCCATCTCATCCTCCATGCTATCCGAATGCTTTCTGGGAATCTTGCTTGTCCCTACATCAGTAGCCTTAGTAATCTTACCCATCTTCGTACTGCCTGAAGGGGAAATGTCCTAGGAAGTAACATGCAACACTTCAACCTGCTCATTTAGCTTGTGAAGACCTTCATTAGTGTTATCCATAGCCACCTTACTAACCACCACCACCACAGTCAAACTCTGTTTGAGTTTGTGACTATCCTCCTCCAAAGCTTTGCTTCGACTCTCATGGTCCTTGTCAAGGTGATCTGAAACACCCTTCAGCTTATCAACCCTTCCCCTCAGGTAATTGAGCTCCTAAATAATCCAAGAAAATAAAAAGTTTTGATGCTCTTGAAAGTTAGGCAGGTAAATGTTGGAGAATGTGGCATCAGGGACAACAAAACTCACTTCCTTTGGCATAGCCCTACCCCCATCAACAAGCGTGTTGAAATTGATATCCTGTTCCATCTCTTGCCCGCCATAATCCATATGGCTCACTTTTCTCTTTTTGACCAAAACTTTAGAAGCATTAACCATCAGGGACCCATAAATCTTCGATTTCCCTTTCATGCTAGCAACAGAGGCCCTAGTCGCCTTATTCCCCTTCACATCACTGCTAGGGTCCATAGAATTAGGAATAAAATTAGGGGCATCATCTTCGTCTGAAATCACATTTCCTACCCTTGAGATTGGGATTTTTGGAAGAGGATGATGTTGGGCCCTAGTTTTCATAGATATGGTAGACATCGCCCTCATCTAAGGATGTATCCCCATAATGCACTCGAACATTCTTCAAAAATCCAATGCCTGTCTTAGCCCTAGGGTTCCTCTCCACAGGTAGGGCTTTGACATGTTTTATGATAAAAAGTATCAAGCCCTCATGGAGAACGGGGGAGGAAACCCTCTTCTCATGAGCCCGCATACTATGATATAGGGAAGCCGCCAGATAAAAGGGTAGGGAAATACATTTGTCATGGCAGAAGTGGTTCAAAATAGCAAAATGGTAATTGAAAAGACTACAATATTTACCATCCAAAGTGAGCTATCGCATGATGACCTCCAAAATCGTCTTCCAGGGCTTAGGAAGCACAGTTCTGTCCCAATCCCCATCCATCTTCTTCTTCATTTTCTCCCTCTCCTTCGACGTGAGAAAGGTCTTAAATGCTTCAGTGGCACATTTCTTGTCAATGTAAAATTTAGACCCTTTAATCAAGGTATTAGAAACCTTGGCCATGAGTTCCTCATTAATTTCTTAATTGAGGCCGAAGGCACGAAGGACATCATCCTTCCAACCCTAGATAAAGGAATCAATGACTAGGGTATCCAGCCCATGCAGTGTCTTCATATATGCAATTAAGCCTCCTGCATATAGCTCACTCCATATGTCTTTGTTGTTACACCATTCCTCATACACCTTTGTGGGCTCTAAGTGATTTATGTCCCCTCCATCAAGCAAGAAATCCCAAACACCACAATCTATAGAGTAAAAATAAATAAGCTCGACTAGAGAATGAAGAAAAGGATATCCTCTAGAAAGTTTGACTCTTTCTTATTAAAAGTTGTCCTAGCTAGGACACAATGCCCACTTTCCTTTATCATTTTTAAGAACCCCCTATGCATTGCACGTATTACAATAATTATAAATAAGGCTAAGGAGATCCACTGCGATTCTCTCATTAAAATCGCACACTCTGCTATTAGCTAAGCCAACCTCCATATTCGCTAGATTATTGGCAACCTTGTTACGTTCCTGATACATGTGTGAAATTTGAAATTCTTCAAATTCACCCAGAAGGGAAAGGCAGTCCTCAATGATATGCTTTATGGACCAGTTAGGGGAAGAGGACCCCTTAAGACATATTAATAATGTTAAGAGATCACATTTGAGCCAAACCCTTCTCATGTCTTTCACATGCTAATGTTATAAGTAGAAAATTTAGTTCATGGGCCAAATATTATACCTTCATGGTTTCTAAGAATAGCTCCTCCTAGCAAACTAGGGTATTTTTTTTGAAGATATCAATTATTACACCTTCACAGTTTCTAACAATAGCCCATCCTCCTAACATTAAAATTGATTTCAATCTATCCTTTGAGTATAAGGGGCCAATTAGCATTGGTCTATTTTTTCTCCATCTTTTTAGGCATTACTTTGTAAAGTTCCATATTATATGTAGTTAAATTTTAAGAATACTAAGATCCATTAGGCTAGTTTTCTAGTTTTATTTTTCTATTTTATCTTGCCCTAAATCATTGTAAACATGTATGGATTATTGCTATACATAATCTAGGGATTTTTTCTTAGAACTAAACTTAAAAATTTCTTTGAAGCCAAAACTTTTATACATAAGACTTAGAACCATCTCCATAACATATTTCAAAAAATAAAAAAAAATAGGAGATTTATAAGATTTGATAGGGTATCTTCAAGACATAGAAGAAAGTCATCTTACAATAAAAAAAATAATGAAATTATATTTAATTTTGTTATCATAGTCACAAAGCAATAACAAATGGTCAATGTTCTCTTGCTTTCCTAAACATAGAAGGCATCTCCTTGGTCCTTTGAAATGTTATTTTCAAAGCTAGTCTCAAGTCAAAATTCTTTAATGATAAGTCAGCCATTGCTACTCATTATTAAACTCTCTTCTCTTCTCACTATCCATAGTCATTTGAGGTAAGTTTTGATGCAGGAGCATCCCCGGTTCACAACAATCTTGCATCAACCAAAAACATTTTCTTTTCTATTTTGTTTTTTGTTTGCAGTTTCAGTGTTCCTTTCTGTGTGTCCTAGTTTTGGCTCACCACATCCTGTGGAGCTGGATTCTACTTGAAGACTTGATCATCTTTCTTTCTTCCAAATTGTATCTCATTTGGATCACTTTCCAATAAGATATCGAACCGGTTTCCATGACAGTTTCTTGTTACCAGTTGCCTGAGACCAATTTTGGTGATCTACTATAATGCATTCTGAAGCTTGCAGAGCCTTGGACATTGATCTTGATGTTTCTTGGCGTGTGGCTAACCTTCTATGTTTCATCCTTTGGATTTTCTAGAGGAATCTCTTGGCGGAGGCCGACCTTGTTCATTTTGCACATTAGGTGTTGTTGTTTGGGTTTTGATCTTTTTTGGGCCGACTGGATCCTTTCGATTGATATATATATATATATATATATATATATATATATATATATATATATATATATATATATATATATATATATATATATATATATATATATATATATATATATATATATATATATATATATATATTTGTAATCATGCTTTAGAATGCAATCAATGGAAGATCAATTAGAATCAATCAGAGATAGACTGCGCTTACAAGATAGATCTTTCGATTCAAGGCCCCGATGTGACCTATTCTACCAGGCCTCTATGTCGATATGTTGTAACCCAGTTGTTACCAGTTGGATGTAATCAAATTTCATGCACTAAAACTATTTGTTCTACATTGCCTCCATCATATTTGTGTGTTTCCGTTGTGTTTACTCTTGCTGACCGCTTTGGACTGATCTCCTTGAGGTCCTTCCTCATCGATGACTACTTCAAGTGGTATCAAAGTGAAGTTTCATTCCGGAGGTTGCGTGTCCTAAATTTTGTTGTAGGGTGGCGGATTATGGATCTGACCTGGCATTATAGAGGACTAGTGTGAATCAATGGCATGAAGAGGAACTAGGAATGGTGGAGCACGTGGGAATGCAGACCCTGCTGTGATGGAGATGTTGTGAGGAATAGCAGCCCGATTAGAAGTCTTGGAGACAACCTAGAGAAGAGGATGACATATTGAGGATGTGAGCGAAGATGAAGGAGAAGAAGCCCCAATAGAACAAGTGAACCTACCAACAATTGATCTGAATAAAGAAAGGTTTTTAAGGGTTTTAAGTAGGGCGAACACTAAACCTCATTTTACCCCATTGGAATATGATGGGAAGTTAGATTTAGATGAATTGATGGATTGGATCTTGGAGATGGAGAAGTATTTTGATTTTGAAAACACTGTAGAAGAGAGGAAGGTATTTATGCTTGTACCCGGTTGAAAGGTTATGCATCTCTTTGGTGGGAGAATTTACAAGTTGATAGACAAAGAAGAGGTAAAGAAAGATTAAGACATGGGATAGAATGATTGCTAAATTAAAATCAAAGTTTGTCCCAGCAAATTATCAAGTGGATTTGTTCCAAAAATTGCAGAACCTGAGACAAAAGGAATCTAGTGTGAAGGAGTACACCGAAGCATTTTACAAGTTGAACATCAGATCCAGACATGTTGATGATGAAGTTGAACAAATTGCAAGATAATTGAACGAATTGCGGATGTCTATACAAGATGAACTCAGTATGATCAAATTGGAGAGTGTTGAAGAGGCTTACTAGTATGCAATAAAGGCTGAAGAGAACTTGAACAAAAGACATGAGAAGAGATAGAGGGGTAGAGGTGGAATGTTTACCAAAGGAAGATTTCAAGGAGGAAGAGGATATACCAGAGGAAGAGGAACCAGTACAAATCAGAACAAGGACAAGGAAGTGAGCAAAGAAGGTAATTGATACCGGAATGATGATAGAAATTTCTACCGGAGGAGAGAACCAGATGGTTACTGGAATGAGAACTTTGGAAGACAAGACAAGAGGACATTTAGAGGAACCTTCTTTAAATGTGGAGGAGAAGGACACCGTGCATTTGAGTGTAAGAGGACATAGGCTACCAAAAGATCAACAGTAGTGGAAGATAACCTCACTAGACCAAACAATAAACCAAAAGATGGAGAACTATTGATGATAAGGAGAGCTTTGTGTCATATAGGAGGAAATGAAGAACCTGTTCAAGACCAGATGTAAGGAATCCGATAAGTGTTGTAAAGTTGTTAAATTGATAGTGGTAGTTCAGATAATCTTGTTTCAAAAGAGATGGTGAATAAGTCAAAATTGGAGAGATTGAAACACCCTAAGCCTTATCAGATAGCATGGATTCATGATGAACATAAGTTGTTAGTAAGTGAACATTGTTTAGTAAAATTGAAAATTAGGAATTATTATGATGAAGTTTTGTGTGATATTATTCCTATGGATATTTATCATCTTTTACTAGGAAGACCTTGGTAGTTTGATAGACAGACAGTACATGATGGGAGGAAGAATACATACACTATTGTGGCCAATGGGATGAAGCAAACCTTGTTACCTTTCGAGGAACCTTTGATGGAAGGAAATTCATGGATGGATTGAGACATGATAATGTGTGTTTTGATTTAATTCCTAAGAAGACTGAGAGATCGGAACCAGAAGGAGAACACCTGACAGAGATAAGAGATTTGCTGATAGAATATGAGGATATCATTTCAGATAATGTACCTGATGGATTACCACCTGTTAGAAGTATTAGTCATTGCATGGACTTGGTTCCCGGAGCTAGTTTGCCTAACAAAGATACACACCGGTTGACATCGATAGAAAATGAAGAACTGAATAAACAAGTGCAGGAGTTGTTGAAGAAAGGTTTGATTAGGGAAAGTTTGAGCCCTTGTGCAGTACCAGTAGTATTAGCACCTAAGAAGAATGGAGAATGGAGGATGTGTACCAATTCAAGAGCAATAAACAAGAACATAATGAAATACCGGTTTCCTTTGCCTAGAATGGATGACATAATGGACTGTTTGAGTGGATCAAAATACTTTACAAAGATAGATTTGAAGAGTGGATATCATCAGATCAGGATCAGAGAAGGTGATGAGTGGAAGACAACATTTAAGACAAATGAAGGACTATATGAATGGCTAGTGATGCCTTTTGGATTGACTAATGCACTAAGTACTTTCATGAGGCTGATGAATGAGGTATTGAAGAAATTCTTGGGTAAGTTTGTTATTGTGTATTTGGATGACTTTTTGATTTTGAGTAAGACAAAAGAGGAATATTTGTTGTAGTTAAGACAAGTTTACAAAGTTTGAGAGAAGAAAAGTTGTTGATCAATATCAAGAAGTGTACTTTCATGAAGGATGAGTTAGTATATTTGGGCTTTGTGATATCTGAGGATGGTTTGAAGATGGACCCCGATAGAGTGAAAGCCATTGTTGAGTGGCCTACATCAGAAAGCATTGGAGAGGTAAAGATCATTTCATGGATTGGCTACTTTTTACTGGAAGTTTATCAGAAATTTTAGTTCAGTTTGTAACCCTATGACTGAGACCATGAGAGGAGGTCAGAAGGAATTCAAGTGGACCACTGGAGGAAACAAAAGTTTTGAATTGTTGGAGCAAAAAGTGACTAAGCAGCTTGTGTTGGCTTTACCAGATTTCAATAAGGTATTTCAAGTGGATTGTGATGCAAGTGGAACAACAATAGGAGCAGTTTTGAACCAAGAAGGGAGAGCAGTAGCATATTTGAGTGAGAAATTGTATGATGCCTGGAAGAGATATTCAGTGTATGATCAGGAATTTGATGCCATAGTTCAAGCCTTGAAGAAATGGAGACATTACTTGTTGCCTAAGGAGTTTGTGTTGTATACAGATCATCAAACTTTGCAGTACTTGAACAATCAGAGTAAATTAGAGAGATATGAGATGGGTAGAATTCTTGCAGAGTTACACCTTTGTGTTGAAGCATAGAAGTGGGAAATCTAACAAAGTTGTTGATGCATTGAGTAGGAGAAGGAATTTACTGATAGAGATGAGAGTGGCAGTATTAGGTTTTGAAGATTTGAAGACCTTGTATGATGAAGACCCAGATTTTGCAGAACCTTGGAAAGAATGTAGAGAGCCGGTTATGGTTGATAGGAGAAAATGGTTGGATTATTTCATTCACGATGGGATGTTATTCAAGAGAGTTCAGTTATGCATACTTAAGAGTTCCATGAGGGAGACCCTGATAAAAGAGAAGCATAGTGGAGGTTTAGCTAGACATTTTGGCATTGATAAAACAGTTGCATTAGTGAGTGAGCAGTACTTTTGGCCCCAGATTCATAAGGATGTTAAGAGATATGTGCAGATTTGTAGAGTTTTTCAAGTTGCAAAAGGTAGTAGTCAGAATGTGGGATTGTATAAACCTTTGACAGTACCGGTAAGACCTTGGGAGGATATACGCATGGATTTTGTACTTGGATTGCCTAAGACATCGAGAGGGAATGCTTCTATATTTGTGGTAGTGGATAGATTTTCAAAGATGACTCATTTCATACCTTGTAAGAAGATATCATATGCATTGCATGTAGCAAACCTATTTTTCAAGGAAGTGGTGAGATTGCATGGATTACCTAAGAGCATGGTTTCAGACAGAGACACTAAGTTTGTTGGCTATTTTTTTAGAACACTTTGGAAGAAGATGAAGACAGATTTGAAGTTCATTTTTACTTTTCATCCACAGACTAATGGATAGACAAAAGTAGTTAACCGGAGTTTGGGAAACTTGTTGAGATGTTTAGTGGGAGATAAAACTAGAAGTTGGGATTTGATCCTTGCACAAGCAGAGTTTGCCTATAACAATTCAGTGAATAGAAGTACCGGAAAAAAAACTTTTGAGATTGTTACCGGAGTGCATCCTAGAGGAATAGCAAAATTGAGAGACATTAGCAATGAAGACCAGAAGAGTTCAAAAGTAGAAGATTTTGTAGATCACATGGCAGCATTGCATATTCAAGTTAAACAACATTTGGAAGACATGAATAGCAAATATAAGGAGAAGGCGGATGAGAAGAGGAGACATAAGGAATTTGAAGTTAGTGATGAAGTGATGGTATACTTGAGAAAAGAGAGATTCCCGGTTGGAAATTATAATAAGTTCCAGATGAAGAAGTATGGACCATGTAAGATTTTGAGGAAGTTCAATTCTGGAAATGCATATGAAGTAGGGCTACCAGATAGTCTAAGTATTTCACCTATATTCAACATTGCAGATCTTCATGAGTACCATGAACCAGAATTCAGTGAGGACAGTGTTGCTAACTTGGAGAAATAATTTCCCTGAAAGGAACCAGATCAGATTGAAGAGATTTTGGACAGTAGGATTGGGCATAGTACCTGAAACAGTCAGCACAAAGAATATCTTTTGAAGTGGAAGAGCAGACCAGTTGAAGATTCATCTTGTATTTCTTAGGCAGAGATAGATCGCCTTGGTTTCCCTCTGACCCCAGCAAAGTGAGAGGCTCACTTTTTCATTAACTGTAGATGTTTGATGCAGGAGCATCCCCGGTTTACAACAATCTTGCATCATTTTATTTTTTGTTTGCAGTTTTAGTTTTCTTTTCTATTTGTCCCCATTTTGGTTCACCAGATCCTATGGAGTTGGATTCTACTTGAAGACTTGATCATCTTTCTTCTTCCAAACTGCATCTCATTTGGATCACTTTCTGGCAAGATATCGCTACCGGTTTCAATGAAAATTTCTTGTTACCAGCTGTTCCTTTGTTACCGGTTGCCTGAGACCTATTCTAGTGATCTACGAGAACCCATTCCGAAGATTACAGAGCCTTGAACGTTGATCTCAATGTTTCTTGGAATGTGGTCGAACTTCTACATTTCATCCTTTGGATTTTTTGGAGGAATCTCGTGGCGGAGGCCGACCTCGTTCATTTTGCATGTTAGGTCTTGTTCTGCGGGTTTTGATCCCTTTTGGGTCGATATATATATTTTTAATAATGTTTTAGAATGCAATCAATGGAAGATCAATTGGAACCAATCAGAGATAGACTATGCCTAGAAGATAGATCTTTCGATTCAAGGTCCCGATGTGACTTATTCTACCAGGCCTGTGTGTCGGTATGTTGTAACCTGGTTGTTACCGGTTGGATGTAATCAAATTTCCTGCAGTAAAAGTATCTGTTCTACATTGCCTCCATCATATCTGTGTGTTTCCATTGTCTTTACTCTTGCTAACCAGTTTGGATTGATCTCCTTGAGGTCCCTTCTCACCGGTGATTGCTTCAGATGTCACTACCAGTTTCCATGACAATTTCTTATTATCGGTTGCCTGAGACCTATTCTGGTGATCTACCAGAACCCATTCCGAAGCTTATAGAGCCTTGGACGTTGATCTCGATGTTTCTTGCAATGTGGCCGACCTTCTACGTTTCATCCTTTAGATTTTCTGAAGGAATCTCTTGGCAGAGGCTGACCTTGTTCATTTTGCACGTTAGGTCTCGTTCTTCGGGTTTTGATCCCTTTTGGGTGGATTGGATCCTTTGGATCGATATATATATTTGTATTCATACTTTAGAATGCAATCAATGGAAGATCAATTAGAATCAATTAGAGATAGATTGTGCCTAGAAGATAGATCTTTCAATTCAAGGTCTTAGTGTGACCTATTCTACAAAGCATGTGTGCCGATATGTTGTAATCTAGTTGTTACCGGTTGGATGTAATAAAATTTTATGCAATAAAACTATCTGTTATGCATTGTCTCCATCATATCTATGTGTTTCTATTGTGTTTACTCTTGTTGGCTGGTTTGGACTAATCTCCTTGAGGTCCCTCCTCACCGGTGACTGCTTCAAGTTTACTATCCATTTTTTATTTGTTGGAATTTATTTACATTTTTATTAAATTTATGAAATTTCTAAATGCTTAGGGAGTATTTTCATTTGTCTTTATTTTATTTTTTCATGTTTAGATATGTTTTGAATATTCAACAAAAAAATAATAAGGTAGTGATGACAATGACAATGAAGAGGTTCAAATTCAACAAAGAAGTTGAAGAAGAAATAATAGGGGTTCATCCAAGAGTGAGAATGAGAGTGTTCTTAGGATAGTGAGTTCAAGTAACCTATTTGAACACCCTTAAAAACTCTTCAAATCCTATGCAAGAGGTCAATTTAATAAAAAAATAATATCTTTAACAATCTATAATATTCATAAGAAAATATAAGAGGAATAATTAGGGGGGTAAGAGTATGGCTATATGTCACTTGTGCAATGAGAACTGTGTGGAAAGCCACTAATGGGTTTACTCTCATATTTTGTGTATCAGAAGATTGGGGGTAGACGGTTGTGAAAACAAAAACCAAGTAAGAGGCTTGAGGTGACTAAGTTGCACATGTATGGAGGGAGGCAAGAAATAAAGGAATAAATTACACATGAAAGAGAAGGCAAGAAACAAGGAAATTTCAAAAGTGATTGTGTACCTAAGTATTCTTTTGCCTACCAAAACTATAAATGTTGTGAATTAAAGGGGAGAAGGTTATTCCAAGAAGAAAATAGGTAGTTAGTATTACAAGGCGCTTTATATGTATTAATGAGAAGTGGCTAAGTCTTCTCGTGCTAATTTTTTCTTTGTCGATGCCATGCCATTTTATGTGGCTTTTTCTCCTTATTTTAATCAAATACTCAAGGATAAAATTGTTGACAAACTCTCATTTTCTCCCTTGAGAACATAACATACACACCACCCTACTAGATATATAATTCTTAGATTCATCATGAGTATTTGATGGAGAAAATAAAGAAAACTTAGATAAGTGGTAGGTGGATCAAGATATTAGAGATTGACCATTCATCAATATCATTGTCACTATCATCTTTTATTTTTTTAGATATATCAATTGTTTAAGAAGGAGGAAGGATGTAAATTTATAATTTCATATTTTGAAGAATGTAATAGAAGAGGTTGGGCTTTTTAATTTTGTACAAGATGATGAATTCAATTTATGTAGTTCTTGTAGGCTAGCTAATTTTATGATATAGGATATTTACAAGAACATTGGACTCGATATTATGTTTGTGCATCAACAATATATTATAAGACATTGGAAATATAGATTGTGTGAAAACAATGGTGGTAGAAGTTATAGATAAATAGATGTTCATTTGTAGCCGCCACACCTCTTTTCTTTGTTAAATTTTTTTTGAAGTAATTCCTGAAGCTTATAGATACTAGATATACTAACTACGTTGTCTTTTAGACAGGATGCTTGAGGTGCATGAGTCTCTACAAATTTTATATTGTTAGTTATGTCACAGTAGGATATATGAACAGAGGCAAGCAAAATTGAAGAATAAAGCCTGAAATAAAACATATCAATAGTAATTTGTGGTGCACATTAAGCTATGAAATTGTTGACTTTACTTTTAGTTTTTTAAAGATTAATGTATTAATATCTCCAACTCATAATTTTTTGTACTTTGCAATAACATTTTCTATTTATCATTGAAGTTTTAATATTTATTTAACATTTTAATTTTGTTATTTGTCTACAAATATTTTTCTCCTTTATTTTGAACCTATTGTGAAATTCATAAAATATCAAGCAAACAATTCAAATCAAGGATCTTACATTAAGATTTTATGAGAAACATATTAGGTTCATTGAGATGTAGTACTATAATACTATGAAAACATCACTTCAAATGGTAGCCTATATTTTAAATTTCAAATGGTGTGTAGCTAGGTTTGAGAGAGTGATTTCATTTCATGATGAAGAGGTAAAATAAGGGCTCATGAAGGCCCTTTGAAAAATGTATATTTATGATTGTCTACTTTATTTCATACACATGGCTAGCATTATTAAGATTTGTGATATAAAATTCAATGAACCAAAGGTAGGGATAGATGTAGCTATATTAGCTCAAACCTACTTCATTGGATGGTAGGTTTGGTATTACAAGAGTATAGTAAATTTGAGAATAATTTCTTCTCACTTCCTTTCATAGGTTGTTAGTTTCCTTTTATTGTAAAGAGGATTTGTTCTGCATACAAATCCATTTAGTTAATCAAGAGGAATATGTTCACTGCCTGACAAGCATAAAAGTAAACACTTGAGCATCATTAGGCTTGTACCAAATAGTAGGACATTAATCTTGAAGATATCACATAGGTTGATCAGAAGGAGCCATAGGAGGGATTGGTTGGGGTTCCATTGGATGAGGTAGCCCCTTGTAGTGGGATTGACTTAAGTTAACTTTAATTTTGATGCAATCTTACTAAACGTCGATTAGGGACAACTACATATTTTCTAAGTCTTTTCATTTTGTTGTAATTTTTATATAATGCATGTTCAATTGATAATGAAAGAAATAAAATATTATTAATGTGATTACCGACTCTTATGTAAAATCTCGATCCAATTCTAATATTGTGTACTAAAATCTTACAATGTACATGCTAAATGTCTTATCGATGTTATCATATGAATATTTGACGTTTCTTTATATTTTACAAATATCTTTCCTCTAAAATATAGCTTTTCAAATATTCTGTCCAACAAACTGATCAAAAAAAATAATCTATCCAACAAACATGTCCCCCCGCTTACCACATGTTCCCCGTCCCGTCCCGTAATGTCTCCATCCCATAAACTTGGATGTAACCTAATTTATAAATATGCAAACTTTGTGTTGAATCATTTCTATAAATAAAACAAAAAAATTGATTTTCATAATTTTACAAAACTGTAAAAACTGTCACAAATCTCATAATACACTACACCTAAAGACAAAATTCTTTTCAAACTCCAATTGATTAATTCAAAATTTAAAGTACATTGATCTTTCAATGAATAATACTTTAACTGTATCCACAACTCATGAAAGGATACCCACAACTGGGCCAAGAAATTCACTATAAAATCGTACAATTATACTATCAATTGAAAGACTAGGAGCTGCATGCTCAGTCTATTATTGACACAGAATAAGTAGATCCCAACTTGCTCTTTAATATTTTATTCTCTGTCATTACAAAGCAAATTGATAATGAGTGTGACACATGCCATGCAAACTAGAAAAATCATACGAAACTAGCTGTCCTTCAACGCATGAAAAAGAATTAAAAAAGTCCAGATGACTTCCCCGTTGTATTCAATTTGGATTTTGGCTGTTAGCTGTCTTGGGTTTGGTTTACTAAACCTAAAAAATTCAAATATGACGGCCACATTCCTGGTTAAACCTTTATGTGGTGAAAAAACAGTCAAAGTTTCTGTCAGACAAATAAAAATATTTAATGATTATTGTAAAATATATCTATTATTTAATGCACTTTACCAGTCCTAAAGATCTTGTGAAAATCTATTTATTATTGTGAAGGATTGACGGTCCTTTCTTCCTCACCGAATTCTTGTCATTCTAAGTGTTATTTTCATTTGTAGACTGGTTTTATGTTTAATTATAACCTTAACACTTTATTGGACTGATTGCAAAGCTCAGCTTGTATCTTATTATTTGTTGTAGTTTTTACAATTTTATCTTTTTCAATTTCATTTTATTTTAATTAATATTATAAATTATTTACAAAGAATAAATAGTCATTTATATATATATATAAGTTGGATTATATATATATATATTTTTTTGAAGTTGAATTATATAGATGTCGATATCTTTGTCACAATTTGAGCAAGCATAATCTAAATCATAAGTTGTCTTTGGTAAGTCGTGCAGTGGATCCATTCAAAATCACTCAAGGTTTGAACCTAGCTCAAATGTGTGTCTAGGATTTAAATATTGGTAGATGGGTTTTAGCACATGTCATCATATAATTATCAAGAGTGCATTTCTGGATTCAATTGTGTGAAAGATTTTTGCATCAACATTTCGGATTACACTCTATGATCCATCACCAGGATGAAGAGAGTTTTAGAACTGACATGTCATCATCCTTATCAATTGTGATCAACCAATTGAACTACAACCCTTTGGTCATTAATGGTGGGAGGAAGTATAGGTTAGACGAAGAATAGGATACCTTCTCAATAGCTAGTCAACTTCCCGCTAGATGAAAAAAAGATTGAATATAGAGAAAAAAAATATTTTTCTACATTTGAGTGCATAAACTTAGATTTATCTTATCTTGCTTTCTACATCCCACAACATAAGCTTTTACTATCAATATTTTGAATCTCACTTCAATATTTGAGATAAATTTCTTATATGTATTATAAACTAAATTATGGTCTTACAACTTATTAGACTGATTATAGAACACAACTCATTTCTCATAATATGTAATAATTACATTTGTGTCCCTTAATTGCTTCTCGATTTGATTGTTGTCTAATTTTTAACATCAACGTTAGGATCACACCCCTTGCACTCCATTACATTTGATGATGGATTACAAAGAAATGATGGATTACAAAGTGTGATTGAAAATGGTGATGCTAAAAATTAGAGAGACAATCAAATCAAGAAGCAATTAAGAAACAAACTAATAGACTGTAAAAATCTAATAAAATTAATTACATTTATTTTCTTATTTATAGACTTTACTTAACCCCTTCTTTCATCTTGACCTATGCTTCATTTTCTAACCCTTATCTTTCTCATATCAAACTCTTTTTAAAATCAATTCTACAATTCAAATCCACCACTCTCCTCTTCCCACTAATGAATCACTGTGTGTTCCAATATATTAATCATGAAAAAAATATATACACAGAATTTAAAAAAAAAACAATCATTCAAATCTTTATAAACAAAAAAACCCATACCCACTAAATAATATTTCAAATCACTGCAAATTGTATTCGAGTTCCTTCTCTTACTGTAGAGCTATTCAACCATGTACCTAACGTTGAATTGACAACAATGAAAAGTGTCAGAGCTGGCGACCGTTAACTGACGCACTACATAATGTCCTCGTAAAGACAAGATAGAGTGCCGGTGACGGGATAAGGGAGATGGTATGATTATGATTTCACGTCGCTTCAGGGCGTGTACATGTGCGACCAAAATGCCTCCTAACAACAAAGGAAGGAAGCTTGGGATGCAAGAAAGATCGCAAGCGAATCTCAACCTAAATTTTGTACCTTTCAAAAAAGTAGACTAGACTAAGGTCTCTTAGTCTAATGAGTTCATTAAATTCAGTTGGGCCCCGCCGATGTTCGTATCCTTAGCAAAGTCTTTGTCTGGCCCAAGAAGAGAATTTTAAACAGTTTCAGCTTCTATAGTCTATCTTGCATTTTAGATGTGCATAGTTAATCTTATTCATTAATCAAGGTCTTTTAAGTGAAGTTGAATGATGTCAGATGAATCTATTAAGGATCAAGTCTTAGTACATGTAAGGTTCTAATATTATAAGGGATGAGGCCAAGATTGTGCCCCAAACAAATTTGGCGGAATCAATACCTCTTAGTCTTTGGCTCTTAGTCAAAGAGGTTTCATCTTATAGGCTCGTGCCCCTATATCAAATGGCTAAAACTATTTTGTTAAGGCTCTCATTGTGATGGTGTGCTTGTTGTCTCTGTGTCCTTGTTGGATTGTCATGGTCGTAGGTCTGATATATATATATATATATATATATATATATATATATACTCGTGTCCCTGTATCGGGTGGCTAAAACTATTTTGTTAAGGGCCTTGTTGAATTGTCATGCTCGTAGGTTTGAACTTTCATGTGTGTGTGTAAATTTTCCCACATATTTTTGGTTTTCTGCCCACCAACTATGGTACTAGCTCTTCTCCACTCTTCCAACTTTTCTGCCTATAAACTTGGTCATGGAAAACAACACTTCTTGGGCTTTCTTCATTTCACAATATCATCACCGAAACATTGAGACAAATTATTATCAGGCTCATCTTAAAATTTCAATTCCTAGTTGTTTTCTCTCATTCCTTTCTTTTCTTGCGAGTTGAAACAAAAACAATTTGATCAAATTTATCTATCCACACTCATATGTGCAAACTATTCCATAATTAAATCAATGATCTTATTAGTATATATTATACAATATTCAAGTTTTAATTAAGATGTTTGAAGACAAGTTGTAAAAGTTTGAAGGAATTTTGTCCCGATGGACTTGTTTTGCTTTCTTTTGAAGATTTCACCTATGATTGATCAATTGAGGATCATGTGGCATTAGAGATGGATCTTGATTGACGTTTTGACGAAGCAATTAAATATTGATTATGTTGGGTGTGTGATAAAGAATAATTTTGAGCAACACTTCTTAGTTATGTTATAGATTAAAATATTGTTCAACAAAGTTGCTATGTAGATTTTTGATTTTCAGGGTATTAGATGCTCCTTGGCGTGTGACTCATGCTATGGATCATCAATTTATTCTTCTTTTTGAGTATTTCTAGTCTTTTCCATTTACTTGTGCAATATAAATGTTGTTCAAATCAGTTATGCATATAGATTTTCAATAAATTGTTTAATATTCATGATGGTTGACTCCTTTTGGAGGATGGTTTAATTTTTGCAATCTTTATGCCCTTTCAACTATAGTTATTGCATATTGTTTTATAGTTGTTTAATTTTTGCAAGCTTTATGCCCTTTAATTTTCATACAATCGCTCTTAGATCTTCAAACCTAATGATATTTATTGATTAAAATAATTACTTTTACATTAATCAATCCACTTCATCAATGAAAAATAATTAAATAATTACTTTTACATTATTTTATCAATTTAAATATATAATTTTTTAATAAACATTCAAAATAAAATAAATCTATTATCCATAATAATTTAATAAATAGACTCCATTTAATTCTATTATTCAAAATTTGATTTAATAAATCAAAAAATAACATTTTGACCAAATATAATTAACAAATCTTCAAATGAAAATAACAAAGTTAATAAATCAAAAATCAAATCAATTAATTCTTAGAGTTAAATAAATGAATTAATCTATTAAAATGAATAAATCAACTAATGGATTAACAATCACCATCACATTGTCTCATTAACCCCACCTTTAATGGGATAAAATTTTGATTTAATATTGAATCCCATTAATCTAGTTGTATCCTCAAAATCTTATAAATTAAGATCAAATCCTTCATTTTAATAAAATATGACATTAGTTTCAACAAGTAGATGTTGCAATATTGAGCAACAAAAATTATGTGTGCTTTCAATAGGATGCTTAACTTTATATTAAAAAATAATATTACTAAAATATGATATTTGGGGTTTTCTTTTCTTATAAAATAAAAAATAATTAAATTTTTCTAAAGATGAATAATTTTATTTTTTTTAAAAGTCCAAATAAATTGCTTAACATTTTGTTTCTTTATGAGTCATTAGGCTTTGTGTAGATTTTTTTTGCAAAAAAAAATTGAATATGATAGATTTATAAAGCACTGAGAGGGGGGGTCAATCAGTGATAGAAAAAAAAATAATGCTTTAAACACGGACCAGTAAAAACAATTACCAGTTTAATTAAGACTTTGCATGCAATCCAAAGTGTTATAACAACATTCATAGAAAGTAAAGCATTCACCATAACACAAGAAATTATACGTGGAAAACAGAACCGGGAAAAACCATAGTGAGATGGAACTCACAAGTTAACTATATGCAGTAATAGGCAACTGACTAGTTAAGGTCTACGAAGTGCTTTGTTAAGAGAAAATCCTGTTAAAGATCTCAAGCCCTATTAGGAGCTATACCTGGTTAAAGGTAACCTCAGTAGAGGATTTAAAATCCAAGCTAATGGATCACCTTGTTAGATGATTTATACAATGAAGCTTGTAAGAGCTTACCCGGTTAGGGGATTTAACTGTTGTAGTGATTAGAAAACAATAGGTGGTATGATCTAGGAATAGCACATTCTGATTGTATAGATCCTTTTCTACTCACTCAATATTTTATCACTAACATACTATGTATCTCTTTCAATAATTCACATCAACTCTAACTCATAACATCACTTGCATCTTGCATATCAAAATAACTAATCACAATGCCTTTTTATAGACATTAGATTTCATGACGTCTTCAAGAACCTCAACACAATTTCCAAGGTTCAGTGTATCTGGACAATCTTCCATAAAATGTCACAGATCACCGCCAAAAATATCCGTTGGTGGTAACACATCATGATCAGTGATAACTCATCACACAATCAGGAAAAACCGGTTAGAACATCGATACCGGTTTAGTGTTCACCACATCAAAGTCATATATTGATTGACTCCATGTGCCTCCTTGTCTCTCTCTGCTACATCTCGAAACTGGTAACAATGGAATTGACCGAAACCAATTGTCTTTCTTGCATATATCGGTTGTCTACATATACCGGTTTAGACACCTTCATACCGGTTGGACATATGATACCAGTTTGCAATACATAGACTTAGGAGTAGTACCAGTTTGACTTAACTAACATGACTATGTCAATATGAACATATGTGTGTGTAAATATATGTTTCATCATTGACAACACATAAAGTCATCCAATACAAAAATCATCATCAAGCTAAATATCTCCCCCTTTGGCATTGATGGCAACACTTAGAAAATATTTTAGACAACTAAGTGTGCTTACAAAAATGTGCAAACTCCCCCTTAACAGTAAATACAAAATTTTACATCACATACATATTTCTACTCCCCCTTTGACAACAATGCCAAATTGAAAAGAAAAATACATACATTAAAATTTGTCATAAAAAACTGCATATATATATATAAGAGTTTTTACAATGGAAGTCTTAAGAAAATGTCACTGAAATGAAACTTTAACTGCTTGAGATCATTATCCCATGTCTCTAACAATGTTTCAGTGATCTCAACATTTGTCAAAACTTATGCAGAAAATTCTTCCATAGCATCCACTGTTCTCATCTCTGGTGTAGCCAAAACTGCTTCAGAATCCTTATATGCCCTCTGTAAAATTTCAATTTTTGGAATCAACTGGTTCTTCAGTTCTTTTAAGGATCTGAGCCTCTTAACCTATTAAAAATCATAAACATCGAATATAGGTTGTAAAGCATCAATTGATTTGCCAAAATCTAAAGCTGAATCCTGTACAGGGTTATATACATCACTTATTCGCTCTAGTTCTTTCTCTGTATCCTCACACTTTTTCTTCAAATCAGAATAGAAGATAGAAACTCTAGATATATTGGCCAAAATTTTACCTCCTTTTTCTATTGCAGTTATCAAAAGATCTTTATTCATAGATAAAGCAATCTTGCCTTTATCAATATCAAAAACTAATTGCTCTCCCCTTTTCTTTCTATAACCTTTTTCAACTCAAGCATATGCATGCTCTTCAAGTGATTTGAGTTGGTTAGTAGCATTAGTAACTAGCTACCCAAGCTTGGCTATAGGGGTAGACAAATTACTAGTGTTCGTCTCCAATAGGAAACTTGACAAAATGTCAACAATAGTCTGAAATATTTATGCTTCTTTTCTCTTCTCTTTCAATCTTTTCTTTTGAGCCCTAGATTGCATAACAAACGCAATCTTCATAAGTCCAGATGTGCTCAATTATTCCACATCAATTGGACCTTGTATGCTAATTGAGTCATCATCATCATCATAAGCTATTTTATGTTTCTCCTTTGCTTTTTCCTTTTCATCATTTTTCTCTGTTGTCTTCTCTTCTGTTTTCTCTTTCTCTATCAGTTCCTGCAGAGTGGATGTAGTAACTGGTGGTAGTTGTGTCTCAACAGTGTGTCCCTTGACCGATGGTGGTTGAATATCCACACTTGGTTTAGTAATCAGTGATTCCTCTTCTATTTGTTCACCAACAATATCTGGTTGTTGTTTAGTTTCATTAACCAGTTCAATGTCATTACCGGTTAGATCAATAGTATCATCAATATCTTCAACTTCATCCACTGAGAATATGACCGGTGTGGAAATTGTGTCACCCTTATTCTTGACAAGATAGACAACATTCGGTGTTATTATGTCTTCTTTTTCCAGCTGCGGTGGAGCTCTAGTCTCAGTCTAACCAGGTTTATTATCATATCCTTACAATAGTTCATTCATCCTTTGAATGTCTTGAGCAATACGATGAGTATCATCTTCAATAGGTTGAATCTTTCCATCCAATAACCTTAGTCTCCTTGTTTTGGAATGAAATTGTCCTTTGTATTTAGCAAGCAATGCTAATAATTCATCTTGAGATAACTCAGAAAAATATTGAACAAAGATCTTATCAATAATTTCTTGATCCTGATCTACAACAATTTTCCATTTATTTTCAAGAATTGAGTATAAAGAATCAGAAATGTCCTTTTTAATATCTTGTGGTAACCGGTTGTATTGACATAGGTAATTGATTACCTCTTTTACCACTTCTTGTTTTTTACCTTCATCAAATGAATCAAAATATTCTTTTACATTATCAAACCTTTTCCTCCCTAATGTTTTCAAAGTCCTTCCAAAATTACTCATTGGTTTGAATGTTGCAACATCAATAGGAGTACTTTGTTTATAAATTTCTACAACTGGTTTGGATTTCTTACCAGTCAATTTCATCTTCCTTGTTTCTTCTTCAATATCAGTTTCCTCATATTCCTCTTGAAGAATGAGATGTTTGCCTCTCTTCCTTGTTGTAATTTGCTTCTTTGCATATACTTTGGGTACCAGTTCCTTCTTGATTTGTATACTTTTGGTTACCCTCGTACTAGTGGATATAGAAGATGACTGATCAACTTTCTTCTTTTTCTCCTTTGTAGTACTGGGTTGAGCATGTGAAATCCTTTCTTGATAAGTACCCAATCTTTTCTTTTTTGTATCCTTAGGAGATGCCAATAGGTTGCTGGCATAACCGATTAGCAAGTCATAGTTGACTTCATAGCTCATTTCTTCCATTTCTTTTTCTCTAGGTTCAACTACCTCCATAAGGCAAAAGTTAGTAGTCACAGTGAAGCATATGTCTTTTTCAAAATGTTTTGCCACTTTATCTAATATCCTTAATCTAATGCTCATCTTCTGTTGGAATTCATTAAAATATCTTCTCATTGCAATAGGAAATGTGTTCTTCACAATCTTAATGCTATTCTTGATTTGGGTTGTCACTGGTATGTCCTTAGACCATTCAATATCACCAATTCTTGGAATGAAAATTTTAAAGTAGAAAAATAAACCAATCAACAGTTGACCATATTTTAAATTTTGACTATTGTCCTTCTTAATTGATTCTAAGTTCAACATCAATTGACCTCTCATTGCCTCACACAAATCATAATTTGCATCCTCTATCATCATCATGTATGTGGCATGCATGACAATAGATGGAACATTATTCATTCAACTAGAATGGAATATCCTATAGCCAATAACCATTGTTGCAAATTTGACAACTTGATCTGGAATGTTGTTGACAGAAATTGCATGACTACCAGCAGTGGTCTTCATCAACGCAATATCAGTCTCCTTTGAGATTGTCCTTAGTTTTGGTACTTCACCGGTTTGGCAGAAACCAATTACTGCATGAATAGCCTGCTTTGTGATAGTGTGCGACCTATCAAGATACATATTCCTTCCATGTACATGGCTAAGAATAATCTTTATATATTCCTCCTCAAAATTTTCTAGAAAATATACCGCATTATGAAAAACTTTCTCATGAACCCTAATATATTCGGGTTTGATCTTCCCATTCTTATCACACAAAGATTTAAGCTAAGAATAGATTGCTAATGACCCTAGATCCTCAATCTTGCAATCTATGTAACTATACAAATCTCTTTTAATCTAAACACCATCAATAACTGGAAACAATGCATTATATGATTCTATTCTATCTGATTCCATAGACTCCATAGCTTCTGAAGTGATAAAAAGAGTTTCTGTTGGTGCAGATGATAATGCCATTCAAGATAATTTGATTTACGAGATAAGATTGATCAAAAGACCTTGTTCCCTTTGCACTGCTAGGGTTTCTGGTTGTTCTCTCGCTTGAATATCCAATTCATCTTCCTTCACTTTAAATCTGATTCAATTCTTTAAATTGTAGCACAAATCCATTCTCAATCTACTAACAATGCTCTATTTTTCTCTGCAAGTGCTCACAAAATGCTTCTTCGAATGCTATTAGGGTAAAAATGACTTAATGAAATTATATTTTATTAACTTATCCACTATATTTATTACACTACAAATACGGTAACAAACCCTAATTACCACTTAACAAACTCTCCGATACCGGTAGGTATATCAACCAGTTGGTAATCCTTAGAAAACTGATTGACAGTAATATCAAAATTCTTACATTACAACTCAAAATGCAAAAAGTTCTTACCATACTCTCTTCAAGGCGTCCGAAAATGGATTTACCGATATTCTCCCCTAGGCTTGTTGAAAATCTCAGTTTACCGGTGTAGTTTTCTCCACACTCAGTGAAGAGTTTGATTCTTCTGTTGGCTTGTCCTCACTTTTATTCTTCCAAATCCTATTCATCTCCACTATGGTTTCTTCAACATCGACTATCTTCTTTCCTTTCCGATCTTTAGAGTGATTTATTGGTTGGTTCTTCTTGGTTCTAGAGAGTTTAGCCATGTGTCCCAATTTATGACAATGAAGGCAGGCCATCCCAGATGCTCTCCAAGGTCCTGCATTACCTCTTCCAATCCTTCTTCTGTACTTCATAGCCATAGCACCAAAGTTATTACAAATTTTTCAAATCACATTGGTTACTTTCTCCATCTCATAGGGACTAAATCAGTTAACATAGGGTTTTTACCAGTTCATATTCCTCTGGTTGTCATAAGTCTTTTTTCCAGTCACCGATAGGCCTTGAATTCATGTGAGGTGTTGGGTTATTTTCTCCATACCTGCATTCCATTGATTTGTGCCCATACATATTGTATGTGTAACAATGACCTTCAAATCTTCTAGACACATATCTAGTATTAGAATTATAGCCTGTGTTCTCATTAGATCTGCTTCTACACACATTGGCAGTATGTCTAGGCTTAAGACAGGTTAAAACAAACTGGTTTAAACTTATTCTTACCTGATTTCATGCCTTTAGATACCGGTTTGTCTTTAGATGAAGTATCCTTTGTTTTAGAAGACTCACCTTGCTCAAATGTGTTGAATCCTAATCCAGATGTGTGACCTTTCATTCTCTAAGATTGGATCTTTTTATCCAGCACAGAGGAGCTCTTGTTGAATTTGTCAAGCTTCTTATTGGCCTTAGTAAGATCTTTGGTAAGTTCTTCATTATGCTTCATGAAAGTCTCTCTAAGAGGCATTGCCATCTCAAGACCTGCATGTAAAGCTTCTTTTTATTCCTTCTCCTCTTGTCATTGTTCATGCAAATCTACATTCTCCTACTTGATCTTCAAGATCTCATGATCTTTCTCCTTGATCAGGTCTTTAGCTACCCTTCTTGCTTCAAGGTCCTGACTCATACAGATTGTAAGATCTTCAAGTTCTCTCCTTAGGTTGAGTTTTTCACCATTCAGTTTCTCCACTTCTTCAGCTAGTGCATCAATGTTGGCCTCATCTAAAGAGTTTTTTTTAGATATCTCCAATAATTTTTCAGTCTGTTCTCTTCTCTTTACTTGTGAAGATTTGAATCTACATCTGAGGGTTTCTAGCTCATCCCTAGTTGCATCAAGCACTCTAGCCATCTCTCTATAACTCATATCCCCCATAATGACTTTAGGGTTTCCTTCCAAGTAGTTAGGCCTTAAGGAAGTTAGGCTTTGACACCAATTGATAGACATATAAAGCACTGAGAGGGGGGATGAATTAGTGATAGCAAAAACAATAACACTTTAAACACATACCGGTAAAAACACTTAACTAGTTTAATTAAGACTTTTCATGCAATCCAAAGTGTTATAACAACATTCATAGAAAGTGAAACATTCACCATAACACAAGAAATTATATGTGGAAAACCTAACTGGGAAAAACCACGGTAAGATGGGACTTACAAGTTAACTATATGCAGTAATAGGTAACTGATCAGTTATGGTCTACAAAATGCTCTGTTGGGAGAGAATCTTGTTAAAGATCCCAAGCCCTATTAGGAGCTATACCTAGTTAAATGTAACTTCAGTGGAGGATTTAAAATCCAAGCTAATGGATCACCTTGTTACAAGATTTTTACAATGAAGCTTTTAAGAGCTTACCTAGTTAGGAGATTTAACTGTTGTAGTGGTTAGAAAACAATAGGTGGTATGATCTAGGAATAGCACATTCTGCTTGTATAAATCCTTTTCTACTCACTCAATATTGTATCACCAACATACTATGTATCTCCTTCAATAATTAACATCAACTCTAACTCATAACATCACTTGTATCTTGCATATCAAAATAACTAATCACAATGCCTTTTCATAGAAATTAGATTTCATGTTGGCTTCAAGAACCTCAACACAATTTCCAAGGTTCAGTGTATCTAGACAATCTTCCATAACATGTCATAGATCACCACCAAAAATGTCGGTTGGTGGTAACACATCATGACCGATGATAACTCATCACACAATCGAGATAAATCGGTTAGAACATTGATACCGGTTTAGTGTTCACCACATTAAACTCATATATTGATTGACTCCATGTGCCTCCTTGTCTCTCTCTACTACATCTCAAAATTAGTAACAATGAAATTGACCAAAACCAATTGTATTTATTGCATATACTAGTTGTCTACATATACCAGTTTAGACACCTTCATACTGGTTGGACATATGATACCGGTTTGCAACACATAGACCTAGGAGTAGTACTGGTTTGACTTAACTAAGATGACTATGTCAATATGAACATATGTGTGCACCATTAATGACAACACATAAAGTCATCCAATACAAAAATCATCATCAAGCCAACATAATACCTTTTCATAAAACTCCTATCAATTTTTCATTGATTCAATAGAAGATGTAAATATCAAACCAATTGAAGATCATTTTCCTACAAAATAAATTTTGGAAACATTTTAACAAGGCTTGTAACAATATTCATGTAGATTTGACTTATGAAGATACAAAATCTATACTAGATTATGTACTTCATTTTTAATAATCTAAAATGAACCTTTCACATATTTACTTTGGTACTAAATAATTGAAAACCTAATTTCTATATTGTTTATTATTAGATTACTTATGTGCTTTAGTGATTGGATTCATATATTCTCTCTATTCACGTGTCGTAGGTGATCTAAAAGATCAATAGAGATACAATTCACATTTTTTAAGTGGGTCTCCTAAGGATTTCATTACCTTAGGGGATGAGTCAAACTAGTGATTTCAACAAAGCTATACAATATAGAGGAGTGGAATTCAACTCAAATAAGTACCATCATGTTTGGGATACTCTTCATGTCTCTTTTCAAGGAGTCAAGCTGAAGTGGAGTTAACATTTTTTTATTTTGCATGCGTATACACGAGTTCTTTTTAATAGACATAAGCCTCATGTACCTTCAAGTATATCAAGGGAACCCCTCATTAATCTTGTATATCTTATCTTATCATCCACTTGACTATATTTTTTTGTAGGACATTGGTAAGTAGTTAATCCTAGGAAGTTACTCATGTATTATCCCTATGAATTGATAGTAAATCATGTACACATTTATTTTTTAATACTTTCACATGATTTATAATGGAAGAGGCTTTTGTCCTTACAATATGAGGTCCTAAATAAAGGGTTGAGGTTGCCCACATGCTCAATAATTGTATATTTATGATACAATGATTAATATACTCTCTTGTCAAGTTTAAGCTTGTTCATGTTTATTACTTGTATTTTCATGTTTAGATAAACTCTCCTCATTTTAAAACAAAAGGGGGAAACTTATCCAATTTAAGAATTGAGATATTTCTTCTTCCTTTCTTTATATGAGTGACAACTTAGTTAATAACCATAACTTTGATCCAATGTCAAAAAACATAGTCACAAACTTGGTCAAAAACCAAAGTCCTAACCTTGTATCAAATTTTAGCTACATCAAACCTAACCTTAGATCACTTGATCGATAAATATTTACCATACTTAAATTGTAGGTCAGACCACATTAACTTAAATTTAGCATGTGTCTAGCTCGACCAAATTCCAAAATTTCATTAGGTTCATCTTACATCTAGGTAATATCTGACCCTTCACCATAAAAGACCACCTTATTGTTGAACACTACCAAATTCTAAGAGTGGGGTGGGGGTGGGGTGTAAATCAACATATACCAAAAATTGAATAGATTAAAACATTTAAACCATAATCTCCATTCAAAAAATATGCATGAAAGTAAATAAGAAAAGATGAAAATGCATTCACACAAGAACATAAAGATTTTTATATGGAAACCCCAAACTAGGAAAAACCACAATGAGATTCAACTCACAATATATATAACAAGTGTTTACAAGATTTTAGGTCATGGGCTAGGGAGCTCACTTCTTTGAACTTCCAAACTAAGATGCACTGCCTTAGAGAAGGATACAAATGAAAGACTTTCATAACTAAAGACCACTTTTTTAGGACAAGATACAAATAATCCATCCAAAAATAATGGAAATAAAAGATTGAACTATATAGGATGCTAGCATCCTCCAATATGCAAATAACAATTCATTGATTGAAGTTCATTTAACAAGTTTTGCACTATGATACTTTTAGACCTTTTTTTCACTTCAAACTCGCATCATATCTCTCTCTCTTCATCAACTCCATATCACTCACATAATAACCTAAAATTCCTCCAAAAAGATTATATGTATGCCATACACAACCGCACACAAAAATGCCTTCTAAATGTACACAAATTTTAAAACTGGACCAAAGCTAAAATAAGTGGACCACCAAAAGAAGTTAAGATATTCTAGGAGTATGATTTGATGACCCATAACACTCTTACAGTACTAGAAAGATGTGGAATACAACACATTCCTTCACAACAATCAAAACCTATACACAATCTGATCATAATCATTTGAACTTAATCCAATGTTGACCAAACTAAACATAATATACATATACTTTGGAAACACATCATGCTATCTAGTACATTTGTAGATACATTTTGATCATTTGTAGATCAATGATTGTAGAAACCTATTTTTATCCACTTAATTAAATGAATTTTATTTGTTTAATTATCATTTATCCAACCATTAATTAAATTAATATTTAATTAATGTATCCTTTCTTCTATTCAACTATTAATCAAATTTAATATTTGATTAATTAACCTTTCTTTTGTTAATTGAATAAATCCAATTTATTTGATTAAATCCCCTTTCCACATTTAATTGAATTTACTTTTAATAAAATTCATTTCTAATATAAATAAATCAATATTTATTTATAAATTACCCCCCACATGTTTCCCCACAAATGCAAGTTGCACCCATTAATTGGAATATCTATTTATTTTAATTAAAAATCCTAATTTCTCCAACTTGCATCCTCCTACAAGATCCACTTGCATCCTAATCATTCTTCTAGAACCTCCTAAATCTCACTTAATTAAATCAAATCCTATCCTAAACATTGTTACATTCCTCAAAAAAATCAAGTCACTTCTCAAACCCCCAAAGTCTTCAATAACCATTAAAGGCTCTTACATAAACCATTAAGGGTTTTCTCTCTTCAAACAAGTTAACCTCCAAAGTCTTCAAAAATCATTTATTTCTCTTACAAGACTTCACTTCTCAACACACTAACCTTTGCACAAGAGTTTGTCCGTTGGACAAAGTCTTTATCCTTGGATAATAGCTTTACCCAATAACCTTTTACACATGGGATTAATCACCATGTCTACTGAAACATTTAATACTTCTTCCCTCTCCTCTCAAGCAATCTCATGGTGTCACTTGTCAACATGGGACTGGGCTGAAAATCTCACACGGATTTAAAATCATTCAATCCTAGCCCTTCTTAAGCCAATTCAATCTTGGCCACCAAATTGACTATTTCTTCTATAGATAGCTCCCATTTCTTCATAATCTGGATCCCTCATTATTCACATCCAAGATATAGCTAATTTCTTGTGTGCAGGTTATTGAGGAGTCTTATTTGCTTCCTCTTTGCACGTTTAGTCATTTAGGATAATTGTAGTAATTAATAATCATATTTAGCATATCATAAGCATATCATGTTATTAGTTTATCATCTTAATATCATCTTCATGCTAGTTTAAATATCATCCTCTTCTCATCATCTTGCACCATATCATAACTAGTTTCATATCAATATCATGCTAAGATATTAGTTGTACTTGCATTTAGATCTTTTATATCATTTTTATCCCTCATTCTTTAGGTAGTGATCCTAGAGACCAATTTCTCATCCAAGTTGAGAGCCACCTTGATTTGAAGGATCCTTGGAGATAGAGAACAATGGAACAATCTTAGGAGATGGATGATTAACTTGTTTTGTCATTTAGAACTTTATTTTCTTATGTTTCATTGGTATGCTTGATGTGTTTTCTCTTGTTTGGCTAATCCACACTTTCAGGTGTACAATGATGTTATTCATAAGGTTGGCCAAAAGAATTTTTAATGTGTATATTTACTATTTTCCCAAAAGTGATCCATACACCTTATGCAAAATACACAAAAAATGTTATATCGAGTCGACATGCCATCCAAAATTCCTCTAAATAGATTCTATGTATGCCATACACAACCACACACAAAAATACCTTCTAAATATACACAAAATTTTAATTTGGACCAAAAATAAAATAAGAAGACTATCACAAAATAAGTTGAGGTATTCTAGGAGCATTATTCAATGACCCATAACACTCTTACAATACTAGAAATATGTGGAATGCAATGCATTCCTGCAAAACAATCAGAACCTATACAAAATCTAATCATAATTATTTGAACTTAATCCAATGTTGACCAGACTAAACATAATACACATATACTTTGGAAACACATCATGATATCCTTATTTGTTATCTAGAACCTCTTTAGATAGATTTTGATCATCCACCTAACATCTAAAGCATATAGACACATTTTGTGCTCAATTGGACCATTATATACATAACTGGACTTCATTCAACATAGAGAGTTAATATTAATGACAATCTGGGTGGCATATTTGGAACAATCTCTATCTTTGTCTTTGATGGCAACACCTGTGCCAACACCTAACCTTCTGCGAATAAAAAATTCTTCAATTAAAAGCTTCTCCCCCTTTGACATCAAAGGCAAAGAGTATTCAAGGGCTATACAACTAAATTTACTCCCCTATGTACAATACCCATCAACAATAATACTTCAAGAAAATTCAGCAAAAAGAAACCTCACCAACAACTCATCTGCATATTCTACAAGATAGGGGCAATGATGTCTCTATGAATAAATTTTAGCTATAACCAAGCAGAAATCCAATCAACCAAGTCACAAAAATTAGAACTTTGATCTGACTCTCCACCTCCAAAATAGTGCGTTCAACAACATCATAACTTGTTGGATGGATACATGTACACTCAAAGATTAAGAATCCTTACCATGCTTGAAAAATGCATATATATAATTCCTCTTAACCTATAGAAATATCTCTTTACATTTTACTTTTGTTCGACTAGCTCATTCATCTATTTATATAATTGTTTAATTTCTAATCTTCCCTTTGCATCTACATCATTTTTGAAATCAATCTCCTTAGATGTACCCAAGATTTTGATTTCTAGAGCACCAATATCCTTCTGTATCTTTCTTATGGACTTAGGATAATTGAATGAAATGACTAATAAAAATGAATCACTGTCCACACTCTACTCAAATAGTGCAATATTGCACTTTAGATAATTGTGTGTCACTGAACACTTATTCACTAGCCACTACATTTTCTTGTCCATCAATTTCTTTTCCAAAACATCTGTGATCTTTGTCTCAAATATCGAGGCATGTCCCTTCAACTCTTCCAATATTAATCTTAGTTTATCCTTATCACTCAGGAACTCCTCAACCTGAATATCCAAAAGTTTCTCATAGAGAAACTTCATCAAATCTTCAACAATATCTCTATACATGAAGATTTTCCTTTTGGCTTTGAGGTGCAAGACATCACTCAACTGAAGCATATATTAAGGTGATAGTATTGATGTGAGTTTTGTGTTCACTCTAACATTTATAAACATTCACCTAAAGATGAAATTTATTTACTTGAAAGATTTTCGTAAGGCTCGAAACATCTTTTTATGATCCTGTTGTTTTAATTAGTAAGGACACATCAACTATTTCACAAGGAGATTCCAAATAATCTCTCTAGAATTAATAAATCTTTCACACTCTAGAGTAATTGTTTCATCTTTTTTCTTCTTGAATGATCAAAATAATAGAACAACAAATATGAAATAAAACAAATTTCTAACTACAGGTAGTTTCACAGTGCGATGCCTTTTTTAAAATGATTTGAAATAATGAAGAACAATTTCAGGAATGATCATAAACTTTCTCAATTACTCATAAAATTGTGTAATCCTTTAAAAAAATATTGCAATTGACAAAGAAAGGAATATGACACACTAGATAGAGCTACGTAGAGTCATATATTTCTTCATCAACAACAATGATTTATAGTCTAGTTTTCATTATCAATTGACCTTCAAACTTCATTATAAAAGTCACTTGCAAAGAAAAGATACTACTATGACAACTATGTTCGTATGAGAACCAATAAATAGAATATCCACAACAACAAATCTAGATCAAAGTCTATAATTATCAAACTTCTGAAAATGAGGGACACTTTCTACTTTTATAGAAAATTTGCAAGAAAGGATAAAATTTTGCTAGCTCATCATTAGCTTTGGACTTGGTCAACATTAGGGCTTTCAACATCGGAATCTTGAGCATCTTGTTTATGTGTTAAATACTTCTGAAGATTTGTTAATGCCTAGTCCACTTCTTCACTTCCAGGCTCTTCTACCACAGACAAATTGTGTTCTTGTACATGACATGCAACCTGCAAAGGCTTTGCATTTTGTTCTTCTAAGGAGACCTTTTCATCATAGTCCCTTACTAAATTTTGGACATGTCCAATGCTACTTAAGATTCATAGACTATCACACTTATTAGGGCCTAACAACCTTTGATCCCATGTATCTTCAAACTCTATGAGCACTCCCTCTTCACCCAAGCTATCCACATCCTCAATTATCTTCTCCATTAATACTTTTATTGTTGGCAACAACAATGAAGGAAAACTAAGAGGGAGGGGGGGGTGAATCAATTTTCACCAGATCTACAAACTTAACCAAAAATATAGATTTGATAAACTAGAACAATAACAAAGATAAGAAAATAGATATTACAACACACAACACCAAGGGTTGATGTGGAAAACTCAGTTAAGAGAAAAACCATGGTGGGAACCTACCCACAATAAGATGATACTCTGCAGTAGTATGTGAAAATATTACAATGGGGAATACACATGCATTCAGGCACACTGCCTAGAGCTCACTGCTCAAAAGATAATCACCTGGAAGGTTACAACCCTTAGGGAAGACTCAATGACTTACAAAAAGATTTGGACTACAATTCAAAAGGAATGAACTACAATAATAGCATTTCCAAATGCCTGATAACAGTTCTAGTTAAGAACAATTGTCTGCCCTATAGCACCAATTTTTCCTCAATCATAATGATGAAGGATGAATCACTTGATTGCATATAGACAACTCTCTGATAATTGAGACACAACCACAACACCTAATTTACATCACCTATTTGTACAATTCATCAACCTTGACAACAAGGTTGGCTAAACCCTCAACTCACACTTACAAAATTACATCACATGATACAAAGATCTACCACTGGACCAATATAATAATTTACATGACGTAAAATGGACCTAAATCAAGTCTCCAAACATGAAACACCACTTGAAATCATGCCCAAATCAACCACAACATGCTACACCACCAGAAAAACAGTGTAACATGAAGAACATCACCGGTTCAAAAAAATCACCAAGAACTCACACAACTATCAATGCAGATAATCAAGACAAATAGGAAAAAATTAGGAAACACCAACAAGCATCTCCTGTAGCTCTCTCATCCTAATGATGAATCACAGAGTTTGATTTGAAATGTTGATGGAAAAACTATTGGAAACCAATAACATTGAGAGGGGCATGAATCAGTGTTATACTAGAATAGTAAATTTTAGCCTTATTAAAACATGCATACACCAACCGGTATACCAGTACATACAAAATTGAAAGAAGTAAAGAAACCAATAAGCCAAACACATAATTGTGAATCATAACATACAGATTTATATGTGGAAAACCTCAAAGAGGAAAAACCATGGTGGGATTTGTGACCCACAATATCAATCCACTGGCCATATGAAGAGATATTACAAATATGAGGGGCCTTCACTTGCAGGAAGGCTTACAACCTAGAGCACACTGCTCAATCATAATAGGAGCCTCACTGACTACATAAAATTCCAGACTACAATCCAGAGAAGTGTGAACTGCTAAGATAGCATCTTCTATGCCAAAATATAGTTCCAATTTAAGCTCTATTTGTTCCGGTCTTAATCCCTAAACCCTTTGCCAAAATAGCCTTTACAATAATTTCCTCACATACATAATCTCTCTAATATATTTTGCATCTCCTTCAATTACATATTCGCATGATGATCCATGTTATCATTATTTCAAAATGATCTATCAGAACTGACCTATATACCCTATACAAATTTAATGTCTTATGTCAACTTACAAAGATATGTACAATATCAAATTACATGTTGGCCAGATAACATAGAAGCATAAACATTAAAATTAATTTTTGATGTCAGATCCAAGATATGTCAGCCTCCAATACCGATAACCTTTACTAAACCATGTCGGTCTGCATTGCTGGTGACCAAAGAAATCCTTCTGTCTTGCCGGTGCTGATGTAGAATCTGTGAAGTGCTTGTCGGTACACCATAGAACCAAAACATGAAGCCGAAACATAAAATCATGTTTCTATCAATGACAACATAGTGAAACCAACCAATAGAGTGTCAATTGCCAACAATCTCGCCCTTTGGCATTGATGGAAACACTCATGTGAAAAATGGCCAAGGTTTCATCTGTCGGTTTCATCCTGCCCTACTCCCCTTGAGCTGAATATGCAAAATACTCCATATCTCCAAAACTCCATAACTCCCCCTAATGTATACAACTCTTTTATTCTTTTTCACATCTATACTACTCCCCCTTTGACATCAATGCCATTAAAAATTCTAAAAATAATGTCAAAGAATAAGAACTATACGATGAATATCCCTAAAAATCTCTTACCAGAGCTTGACAAACTTCAAAATTTCTAGATAAGCCTTCTCCAATAACTCCACATAAGTATCCCAGCTGGTTTTGAATGTGCTAGAAATAGATACAAGTCCACTCAATAAATGTGTAAGAAACTCTTTGTCATTTACCTCTGTCAGTGTGGGCTTTCCCACCATATCCATGCATTCTTTCTTGTGTATATATAGTGAATCCAACCGGGGACTCACCAAACCTCTTTGACTTCTGGCTTTTCTAATTATTTTGTCTCTTTCCTTCTCAAGAGAAGAAATTTGGTTCTCCAAAATCAAAATTTGGCCATCAATTGATGTAGTCAATGAAATCAATCCATCAAAAGAGTTAGCTATACTTGCAATTTTCTTGTGAATCTTCTTTATCTTTTTATCCACATTAGCTATAAGTATTTCAGTGTCACAACATACCCTATATATATTTGTACATTGTTTCAAAGAATTTTCTATTAGGATTAGCTTCTCCTCAATATTTTTTTTCTCAGTTTCAATTACCTGATCATAAGAAACTCTCTTAGCCTTAGTAAATCTTTCTAGTGCTTGCTTGTTTGATATTTGTTGTAAGGATTGAAACTCCTTTGACATATGCTCAATGATTACCTTAAGCTTGCCGGATGGGCTCACTTCATTTTCAATCTTACACTCTGGGACCAGTCTGTGTAGAACGGTGATTGATTGATCTATAATCCCTTTATCCATGGATCCCTCCTTCATCAGTTTTTGTGTAGCCTTCATCATCAGTTCAGTGGGACTCATCTCTTTGATATTTTTATTTTCTACCTAAGAAGTGTCAATTGGCAATAATGATGGACCAACAAACTATTCCCTGCTGGATTCCCCTGTCTTCTCCTCAGAAGATGTATCCTTTATAACCTTCTCACTTGCACCAGTGGATTTGCCACTTGGTGAAGTCTGTGTAATTGTTGGTTCCTCTGTAGCAACAGTGACCTCAACCTGTACATTTGTATCTGGAGGAAAATTATCCTCAATATTAGTATCTTATATAATGTTAGCTTGTTCATTCTTAGTATTGACAAGTATCTCATAATTTGTTTGTACATCTGTATTTACTGGGGGCTCAATTTCCACTATCTTAATATTTTTTAAAACTGAGGGTGAATTACCCATAATCCCCTTTCCTTTTCCTTCAACCAGGGTATCTACAATGTCTATCTTGGTTTCCCGTGAAGTAAAGAATCCTTTTTTTTCTTCAAGAAATTTAACCCATGTTTTTTGAGTCTCTTTTATTATTTCATTCACTCTTCCTAGCATCAAACTAGTTATCCTATGTTTTCTATTGAAAACTTATCTTTTTGCCACCTCAAGTGTCTTTTCCATTTCATCTGGAGCTCTAGTGATACAGATAGATAATAGCTCTTGAATTTTAATGTGTTTATCCTCTTGCATAGTTGACAATCTTCTATAATCTAACATGTTATACAATGCAACCAGTATTTTATTTTCTATCTCTATTAAGGCTTTCTTATAAATATCCAAGTATAATAAGATTGCTTCCTCTACCTCTCTTTGTTCATCATCCTCTAAGTGTTCATAATAAAATTGAACATTCTTCAACATGCCATCTTTAGTGATTTCATCTACTAAATTTGCACAAGTTTTAGGTGGTATGATAATTACATTACCAGTTTCAAATGCTAAGTCCATGTCACTCTTCTTCTTCCTCTTAGCAGTATCGGATGCAGCTCTAGGTGTAGCTTTAGGTGCTTGCTTTTGTGTCGGTAGCTTGATTGTAACCTTCCTAACCAATTGCTTCTTAGCTTCTGCCTTTGTTTCCTCTAGTTTCTTCCTAACAACCCTCTTAAATGCTAATGGTGTGTCATTCTTTGATTCTGATTCTGCAGTAATAGGTTCAATATGAACTTCCAGATCCTTCCTCTTTCTGCCTTTCTCCGGGACAACATCAATTAATACTTGAATGTCCTTTGAGACCTTGTCCACAATTTTTCTTGCTTTTCCTTCCCGCTTCTCTCTTTTCTTTCGGTTGAAATTTGTTTCAACCTCTTGAGTTTTTTGTTTTGCAGTATCATAGGGCTTCTCTGCCTCATCTATTGGTGCATCAATCAACATTTTTGCATAGGCATCAAGAATCGATGCATCCACCTCATAGCCCATTTCTTCAATCCAAATCTTTTGGGGCCAAAATGCTTCCATGAGTGTGTCATCCTTATTTACCATGAAGCATATGTCAATTGAATATTTTTCTATATATGCTCAAGTACCCTTACCCTAGACCTCATATATTTTTGGAATGCCCTAAAATACCCCCATATCTTATCATCTCTCTAGCTTCCTAATGCAACAATTGACTATTTCATTTGTCTTCCTACCAGAATGTCAAAATCCCATTGCCTCTTACCAAAATTGGGTGTATCATTCATGAAATATAACATCAGGCAAACTAACAAGTTGCCATACCAGAATGTACCCTTCTTTTCACCCTTAATCTTCCCTAGATTTATTAATAACTCATCAAGCATCCAATCACATAGGTCTAATTTTACATTTTCTCTCATCATTTTGTATGCAGCCAAAATGCATGAACTAGAAACAAAATTCAATTGGTTTGACTGAGTTACCTTATACCCGATGATCATGCTACCGAATTTGATGTTAGTGTTAGTGACAGTGCTCACTTTCATGGATCTTTTGTCAGATGTCGTGCCAGTGATCTTCCTCACGAAATCATTTGAAACCTTCTTGTCTTGATGTTGCCCAACTGATGGAAAACTAGTGATTGCCTGGATGGCTTCCTTGGTGATTTTGTAGGGTTTTTTCATCCATATAAATTCCCCATGTACTCTTCTCAAGACATGTATGATTATCTCAACCGCAAACTCTGGAATATATAGAATGTCTATAAACCCTAGGTCTTCAATATGTATTTATGCCGGTTTGACCTTTCTAGATTCTCCCATTAGTTCACTCATATACATGCCCATAATTTCTAAAGTTCCCAAGTCCTCGATATGACAGTGAATATATGCCCTAACATCCTCTACATACACAACTCCCTCCAGAACATGAGAAAATTCTCCAATTGAATCTTCCAGGATAGCCACATGTGGATACCGCTTGAAAATTGGCCTGGGGCAGTCTTTGACCTCTACTACAATCAGGTTTGCAACAAAAATAGGAATAGATGATGATCCTACTTCCATGTTTAAAGATAAATACCTTTTGATCGCTCTTGGTGAAAACCTCCAACAAATTCTTCCAGACGTCAATGAAATCGCTCAAGAAGAAATCTAATTGCTCGGAATTGCCTTTGATCATACTTAGTCCCTTTGAATCGCTCTGAAATCGCTTTAAATGTAGGGTGATTAACAATGAAGTGTATTTGACCTTTTAACCTTTGAGAAAAACCCTAATCTTCCATTGACATAAATGACTGCTAGTGAAAGATACATGATCTCACTCAGAACATATCCATGCCGGATAATCCTCTCCAATATCTAGAACATTTTCCAAAACCTCTTCTTGGGGAATATGCACCATCTTCATGAATTTTGCGTACCCCTAAGGCATCTTCCTTAGTTATTGGATGGGCTCCCTGTCGGTGCAGGAGCAACCTCTTCTGTCAGATAAGTAACTAGGGCATTCCCATCTGATGATTGTTCTTCAGTCTTGCTAACCCATCTCTAAGTATGATCTTGCCAGATTTCACTAACCTTCTCTTTTCCTTTCTCATTTGATCCTCCATTACTAACTGGTAGATTTATGCTTCTACATAACTTAGCAATATGTCAAACCTCATTACATGCATTACATGTAACATTGTTTCTTTGAATTGCTTTGCTAAAACTGGTAAAATTGCTTGACCTGCACTGATTAGCCATATGTCCAAATTTTCCACATGCATAGCATTTTACATTCATTCTGCAATCTTTTTTCTTATGACCAAACTTATTGCATTTAGAACATTTATCAAGAGCAGAATTGGGGTTCTGATTTGCTCTATTTCTACATTGCCTAGCCATGCGACCAAATATATTACAAACAAAATATCTACCATTGAATTTATAAGCGTTAAATTTTCTTACCGCTACCTTATGTTTTTGATCTTCATTAGCAGTATCGAAACTTTGTCCTTGCTCAAATCAAGTCACTAGAATCTCCAATCTCCCTCTATCTCTTCAATAACTCATCAAGTTGTCCTGAGGTGATCTTGAATTTTTCTTTATACTCACTTGCAATATTTAAATCATCTCTTATTATTATTATTTTTCTCTCATTCTCTTGTTCATTACTCTGGGATTGTACCAAATCAGTTCTCAACATATCATTTTCATGAGCCAACCTACCACATTATTCAAATTTGTTCTTCAGGGATACAACAAGATTTTCCTCCTCCTTCTTTCTGTCCTCAATCTCTTTAGACATCCTCATAGTTACAAGTTGCCTCTCATTTTTCATAACCATGCTTTCTTGACTCAATTTCTGACATTGTTCCTTAAGTGCATCTTTCTCTTCATCATCCAAATTTTGCAAAAGTTCCTTCCTCCTAGCTTGAACAGATTATAGCCTCTCTTGTAGGACAAGATTGAATTCCTTAGTATAATTCAATTCATCTTGTAGCTTTAAGTTCTTCAACCTTTTAGCATCATAATCTTCAAGTGCCATCTCAAGTTGTTTCTCCAAAGACATATTCAAGGATTCCAGTTTCAAGATCTTCCTTAAGCTGTTAAACTTCCTCTGAGGCACAATGCTCTGATACCAATTGTTGGAAACCATTAACACTGAGAGGGGGGGTGAAGCAGTGTTATATTGGAATAGTAAATTTTATCTTTATTAAAACATGCATACACCAACCAGTATACAGGTACATATAGATTTGAAAGAAGTAAAGCTACCAATAAGCCAAACACATAAATGAGAATCATAACACATAGATTTATACATGGAAAACCTCAAAGAGAAAAAACCAGGGTGGGATTTGTGACCCACAATATCAATCCACTGGCCATATGAAGAGATATTACAAATATGAGGGGCCTACACTTGCAAGAAGGCTTAAATCCTAGAGCACACTACTCAATCACAATAGGAGCCTCATTGACTACATAAAATTCTAGAATGCAATCCAGAGAAGTGTGAGCTACTAAGATATCATCTTCTATGCCATAATACAGTTCCAGTTTAAGCTCTGTTTGCTCCGGTCTGAACCCCTAAACCCTTTACCGAAATAACCCTTACAATAATTTCCTCACATACATAATCTCGCTAATATATTTCACATATCCTTCAATTACATATTCGCATGATGATCCATGTTATTATTATTTCAAAAAGATCTATCAAAACTGACCTATATACCTTATACAAATTTTATACCTTATATCATCTTACAAAGATATATATAATATCAAATTACATGTCGGCTAGATAAGATAAATGCATAAACATTAAAATCAATTATTGATGCCAGATCCAAGATATATAGACCTCCAATATTGATAACCTTTACTAAACCATGTTGGCAAGCATTCCTGGTGACCAAAGAAATCCTTCTATCCTGCCGGTGTCAGTGCCAGTGTAGAATCTGTGAAGTGCCTACCAATACACTGTAGAACCAAAACATGAAGCTGGAACATAAAATCACATTGCCATCAATGACAACATAGTGAAACCAACCAATAGAGTGTCAATTTCCATCAAAAACATCTACACAGCTGAATCTAGAAGCACATTTGAATACCAACAAGCATGTTAGAATCATCAAAAATAGCTGCACCAACACAACTTATCAAATCTTAATCGATCAACATCTAAAACTCAAGAACACTCAAACAACAACAACTGTCACAAAGAAAGATAACTTTCAAAGCACCAAATCAAGAACCATCTAAAATATAGATACATAAGACCATCCCAAACAATATCCCAAAATCTTAGCACAAGATGTAATCACACTAGAATTAAGCGAAGAAAATACTAAACTCTGCAAAGCACTAATCAAAAAAACAAACTGCAAAACTGGATCATTTGATATGATCAATTATGCTTCCCGGATCACCAAAACCAATATAGAAGAATATAATGATACAAGAAATACTTCATGCACCAAACCATAATCCCAACAAACCAATTTGCAACCACCGAGAAATGAATATGTTGACATCAGTGGTAACAATATATCCTAGCAGTGGCAATGTCCAACAATCTCCCCCTTTGGCATTGATGGCAACATATGAATGTGTAAAACAATCAATGCAAAGAAAGAAACATATCCAACAAACTCCCCCTAAGATCAAGCAGATAAAACAGTTTTTCACATGCTTCTCCCCCCATTGACAACAATGCCAAAGATCTCCAAATAGAAAAACCAAACTCACCCGTTTGATAGGAAAATCATGTTTCTCTCCCCCTAAAACACATAACCAGACTACTCCACCAGAGGAGCAGCACCAACTCATCAATCTAGATAGAAAGATAAGGCTATGAAGTCCACTGGATTGATGCAACTCAATGCATCTAGTTCTCATCAGGAGGGGTAGATACCCCTAACTTGTCTCTCAAATAGAAAAATATATTTGTAGGCAAAGGCTTACTAAAAATATCAACAATCTATTCCTTTGTAGATACATACTCCAACTTAACTTCCTCTTCATTGACTTTTTCTCTCAAGTAATGATATTTGATTAAAACATCTTTTAGTCTTTGAATGTTGCACCAAACTATTCGAGATGTTAATAGCACTGGAATTATCACAATATATGATAGTAGGCTTATCATAAATAACTATGATATCCTTCAACATTTACACATCCAAACTACCTAAGTGCAACTACCAACAACATCAATGTACTCAGCTTCAGTAGTAGATAAGGACATTGAATCCTATTTCTTACTAGCCCATGAAACCAATTTCTTACCCAAAAAGAAAGAACCACCAGAGGTAATCTTCCAGTCATCAACATCACTAGCCCAATCAACATTAGTGTAAGAACATTGTTGAACACAATGTGCCACTGAGAGGGGGGCTCAATCAATGGTTCATGAAAAATTTTCTTTTTAAACCAAACTTGGAATACCGGTTATCAACCTAAATACAAAACAATCAAACCAGTAAGATTTTAGTGGATATGAAAAGAGCTAAACACACAAATGCACAATCGACAACACCAGATGTATGAGGAAAACCCAATATGGGAAAAACCTCGGTGAGAAATGTTGCTGGAGTCTACTTCTCCAATCTAGCCTCACAATGAAACAACAAATTACAATGATTTAGGACACCAACCCAAGGAGCACCAACCCTTACTGATTTAGGGCACCAACCCAAGGAGCACAAACCCCTACACCGAGTACCAACTCAGTGTAATATAATGAAATATAATTTTGATACAGTGATAGCACCTAGTTGCAAATTAGTTCTGCAACACTTGGTCAATGAATTTCTGTTGGTTAACAACCTCCTCTTCTTCACTGGTTCTTACACTACTGGTTATTAGATTACTCTCTCTGATCACTCATCGACTACTCCTAGCCTTTCTTCTATCTCTCTAAGCCTCACACCTCATAGTGTCACTCTTGAATGCCTTCCTAACCAATCACTCCTTACCAATACGCTTGACTATTAAGAGTGTAACAATTTGTTGGTTACTCTGTCTCTACCAGTTAGACACTCTCACTAGTTCAACCTGCTAACACACACTCCAACTATATTACAAATAACTCTTAGGTAGATAATCTTTCTTCTTTCTCAAGCTCTCTTTCCTCTCACTCCTTGCATCTAGCGTCCATCATTTCAATCTTGAGTTGACATATTTATTTTTGAGGGTTCCTGCCAAAGAAACATTCAAATGGTGTTGTGTTAGGTTTAACCTTCACCAAATCGATTCATATTAGATTTGATCTGATTTGTTTTTCAGAAATGGTGATTTGCATAACACCAAACAACATTGTCATCTCCTCACTTTTCAATGTGTGTTTTCTATTTTGGGATGCTTTTCTCTGCCAATCTCCATTAATGGCTCAGTTGTTTCCTTTGGCAAGTGGGTACAAAGATAAGATCTTCTTGCAACGTATGTTCAATGATCTTGCCACCTTGTCTTCCTCGAGCCACAACATTCTACCATCCTTTGATGCTTTTTGGGTTCTTCATTAATGTCAACCTTCTTGTGAACTACTACATCGATGAATAATTCACGAACCTCTGCATGCTTGCCACCTAGTTTCCACCTGTCATCCTTGTCGACATCCACCTATGCTTGGTTTGGTATCATCTTCAGTCTACTATGTCAATTAGATATCCTTTACCAACCAATACTAACTACCAGTTCAACTCACCTTACCGATGTAACCTAACTTCACTGGTGGACCTTCATACTTGCTGACCTCTTCTCTATCAGTGAATCAACTTGTCCTTCCATCAAACATGCTGGTCCATCTACTCAATCCATTTTCCTGTAGCATATACTAGTTCAAATCCTTTTTTTCTTCCTTGCTTTCTTGCGTTGCCTTATTGGTAGTCCTGTTTGATAGGTAGATGATGCATTTCATGTGTACCGGTAGCATACCTTTCTATCTACTTACACACATATTGGTTGACATTATCATGTCTTACTTCACTCATACTGGTCACCACTACTTACTCATCGGTGATCATGCCATACCAGTTGACATCAAAGACAACCTAATGCCAACAATGCCAACAATCTCCCCCTTTGGCATTGATGTCAAATCAATGCAAGTCTTCACACAAGGATATTTCTCCCCTTTTAACACAATTACAAAGGGTCAATGTACTTCATTCTCCCCATTTGATTCATATGTCTCTTAGTGATTGCAACCGATACTAAGACATGCAACCCTGAACTTTCCCAATGATCAGCATATAGTTCAAGAGATTTAGATATGCTATGAACTCCCCCTGAACCATATATCTCCTTACAAACTTAAGTGCATGAGGCAAGTGACACAACTCCCAATTTGTATCTTAAGTACTCAAAAGTTCTTACCAATAAAGGTTTGGTGAAGATGTCTACCACTTGTTCTCTTGTAGGGACATATTCCATCTTTACATCCTGTCCTTCAACCTTCCCTCTGAGAAAATGATACTTGATGGCTATATGCTTTTTCCTTGAATGCATCACTAGATTCTTTGATATGGTGACGTCACTTGAGTTATCACACCAAATGGGAATAGGATCAAAGATGTCCACCTATATGTCCTTGAGATTTTGCTTCATCCAGAGAACCTGAGAGAAGCATGTAGCAACAACAATGTATTCTTCTTCAGCAGTTGATAGGGAGACTGAATCCTGCCTCTTTCTATGCCAAGAGACTAACCAGTCACCTAGGAAGAATGCACCACCACTTGTGCTCTTTCAGTCATCAATGCAACCTACCCAATCAGCATCAGTATATTCTTCCAAGATGAATTCCCCTTGTTTAGGGTACGATAATCCATAATTGAGTGTCCCTTGTAGGTATCTAAAAATTATGCTTACTACATTCATATGTGACAGCTTAGGTGCTGCTTCAAATCTAGCCACCATACATACTGCCGCACTATATCTGGTCTAGAAGCAGTAAGATACAATAAGCTGCCTATCATGGATCTATACCATGTTTGATCCACTACTAGTGATTCATCATTCTTTCTTAATTTTCTTTCGGTTACCATGGGGGTACTCACTAGTTTGTTTTCCTCCATTTGAAATTTCTTTAGCATGTCCTTTGCATACTTGGTTTGTGAGATAAAGATTCCCTTATCTAGCTATTGTATCTACAACCCAGGAAAGTATGTCAATTCTCCAAGCATTGACATCTCAAATTTTGACTCCATCTGATTGGCAAAATATTTGCAAAGAGTGTCCTTGTTGCCTCCAAAGATGATGTCATCTACATACACAACCACAATGATCATGTGATTTATGTTGGCATTGTGTTGTCATTGACATCAACCGATATATAAGAATGCAACTGGTATGATAGATTGTTGGTACTGCTATCATTGATGTCAACCGGTATAGGAGAAGAGTTGATGTGTTGTCTTTGGTGTCCATTAGTATGCGGAAGGATGAACTAGTATGTACTAGGATGCTAGTGGTGTAGTTAGTGATGCAGTCAAGATACCGGTGAGTAAACAGTTGTTGACATAAATATAAGGCATATTGGGAGGCTAACTATGATGGAGAGGTGGAATGCTATTTGAATTACGATCAACACCAGAGGTGATTTATGTAGGCTACTAGATTGCTAGTATCATGCTAACTAGTAGAAATCCTAGCAGATGAAGAAGCTATCACAAATTATGTGATAGGTTGACAAGAGTAAGATACTTTTGTGAGCATGCTGACATATGGAAAGATATTGGGACATATGTGAAGTTGAAGATGTATCCTCCCCTCAGCGAAGTCACATTTTTACCGACAAAATGATTCCCTGAGATAGGTAGGTGTGTGAATGAACAGACTAGATGACCAAGCGGAAGATGAAAATGCTTCTAGAGTCTGAGATTAGTTAAGCCTCCAGAGAGTGTGATTAGAGATACACGCTGGATAAGCATGTGAAGACAAGATGTGTTACCAGGATGGTGAAGGAAGATTTGAAGTGAAGGGTTTTGCCACTATGGCAAACCGGCTGTGAGATGGACAAGATAAATGATGCTATGTTTGTAGCTTCACACAAAATAGAGTTACTAAAATGAAGGTGTGCTGTGTTGGCACCAGTGCAGATCTAATGAAGGATGATGAAATTGAGTTATCTAGGTAGTTACCGGTAAACAAGGATACCAGTATACAACTGAGTGAGCTGAATGTAAAGAAGTGAAAGAACTTCATCAGATGAAGTTACACATGTGGATTTACTCTTTATGGTTGCTGACGACAGGCATGGTTGATGCCTGGCTGATGTGTTATACCAGCAATATTAAGTTTGTATTGGCATGAAGGTTTATCGACAAGGTTTATGTCGGTATAAGAAAACCGGTAAGAATTGATTCTGGTAAGGGTTTGCCGGATGTGAAAGCATGAACTGACTCTTTGTCTATGAGATTGGATGCATGAGAATGTGATGCCACATGGAGCTGAGGTGGTGAATATGCAGATGTCGGTGATTTCTCATTTCAAAGAGGTAGTTGAGATTGGTCGATATTAAATGTTGACTGCGACAATAATGAAGGAGTTGCAAAGTTTATGGCTCGATGAAAGATGAATGATAGAGGAAGATCAGAGATCTGCTGGCACCATGATCAATGCATGATATCTGACTACAGATTGACCTCAAGAAGGAAATAGCTAGATCATAAATGCGTCGACTGATTTCAAGGTTGAAGAATAGGGTTAGATTTGCTATTTTTAGCAAATATGCATTGGATGTTGGAAAACGCATACGGATGCATTCCTCCAATGCAAGTGATCGATCCAAGGTAGTTTGGATCAAATCTGATTGGATTTGGTTTGCTTAGAGGTTGATGAGGAAACCCTAACCGCCTATGATTTGAATTGGCTTTTGGTAGGAAGACTGGTCTATAAATATGCAAGCCAAAGATATTGTTATGTGCTACTAGCTGAGAGAGTGTTAGTACTACAAAGAGATAAAATCATTCAAGTGATCATCAAGAGTAAGAGTAGGAGAGAGAATCAGGTTGAATAGTTCAACCGGTAAGAGTGAGGCAACTGATAGTTGGCCATTAAGTCTGACAAAAGAGGAAACTGGCGGTGACTAAATCGATATAGAAGAGCCATAGAATATTGCAGAGAAGGGAAGATGAGGAGCGACAAGAATCAAATGATAGATATCTAACTGAGTTATCAAGACCAGTGGTGGAGAGAAGGAAAAAAGTTGAGAGATTAGGCAACCAGCAGAGAGAACCGGTAGAGTGTAAATCAGTAAAGCAATAGCAGATAAGTTGTCTCATTGACAGAGTAAGGTATATGAAATGGTTACAAGAGTCACTTGTAACAGAATGATTACTTTTGTATTTGATGCTATCATTGTGATCACTAAGTTGTAGCTCCTTTGGGCTGGTGCCCATAAAATAGCAGGGGTTGTAGCCCATAAATCAGTTAGGGGTTGGTGCCCTAAATTTTGTAAAAGATTTCATTGTGAGGCTGGATTAGAGTAGTAGACTCCAACAACATTGCTCACTGAGGTTTTTCCCATCTTGGTTTTTCCTCGTACATACTGGTGTTATGTGATGTTCATGAATGCATTTGTGTTTAGTCTCCTAACTAACCGATAAGTCTGCATTTAGTTAAGATCTATTAATCGGTATACTTTCATAAGAATAGTGAAAGGGAAAAGTTTAGAACCACTCATTCACCCCCCTCTCAGTGGTGCATTTTGTTTAACAATTGGTATCAGAGCATAGGTACCCTATTTATCAAGATTTGTCTCGCTTGGGTAGATTCTGGCTTAAGGACACAATGGTTTTTTAGTGTCTATTCCTTCTCTAGTATTTGATGGTTCAAACTATTCTATTTGGAGTTGTATAATGGAAGTCTATTTAGGGTTTGATGTATGGATGTCAATAGTTAATGGTCTCTCTAGGAATGTATGTCCTCCCACTGGCTCTGAAGAAGAAAGAAGATGCATGTACAATGAAGAAGCCATGAAGGCTATATTTAGTGGGCTCACCGGTGATGTTTCTTCACAAGTAGATAAATATACACTGACAAAGAGTCTATGGGATAGACTAAAGAAGCTATATGGAAATGAACCATGCACCAATGAATCGATTTGTGAAAATGAGAAGAACAATACAACTGAAACGTGTGTAGATGACAAAGGCAGATCAGATTATTGCAGTAGCAATGGTGATGAGGAGACTCATCTCTTCATGGCCCATGAGATAGATATTGAGAATCATACATCAAAAGGGGATAATGTAGATAGATCCCATCAGTATGATGTGTTTGGCAACAATAATGAAGAAGATGAAGAAGAAGGAGATGCAGAAGTTGATCTAGAAGGTGAATTTCTAAGTGCCCTTGATGAACTAGAAAATGTTAGAAATGAACTTAAGGATTACAAGAAATCAGTTCATGAAGAATGCAACTAGTTGAGAACTTGCCTTCAAGATTCAAACAAAAAGGTCAGTTTGTTGACCACTCAACTAGATGAGGAAAAAACAATGGAATATGATTTGAAATCAATCTTGGATGCCAAGAAGAGAAGATGGGAGAAGTTGCTGCTAGACATGAAATCTAGGGACAAAGGATGTCAGGACCTAAAAAATGAAATGGAGAATATGAGAAATGAATACAAGTTGTTTAAGAATATTGCAGTTGTTGAGCAAAAGCGATTGATCAGATCTCTTGAATATTCTAATAAATGTATCTCAGTGTTGAAGACTCATCAAGATGACACCATGAAATGTAGGTGCAATGATTTAGAGTCAGAGCTAGATGCCCAAAAGAAAATATGTGAGATGCTACAACAAAAAGTAGAGACTAAAGGAAATGAGTGTCCTAATCTTAAGGATGAAGTTGCAAAGCTTACTTTAGAAATTGAAAAGTGCCAAGATGAGCTCAAACTAAGAAATAAGTATGATGGTGGTAGTGAAGCCTTGGATAAGATTTTATGCCATCAAAAAAAATCCAAGGACAATGGAGGATTAGGATGTGGTATCGGCGAATTCTCTATAAGCAAGGAGACCCCCCACAAAGATATTCAATTTGTCTCCTCAAATGGACATGGAAAGGGTCAAACCTTCACTATCAAAAATGCTCCAAAGAAAAGTATAGATCTAACTACAATTGGTGAGGACATGAAGTTGAGGATGAAGAATGGTGCTACATGCAGGAACAATATAGATCTCAAAGGAAAAGGGAAAATAGGAGAAGATATCTTCTCCAGAAGCAAGAACATGAGAAGGTAGCCTAGAAGGCCTTCCATCATTAGAAGACAAGGAGATTCTACTGCCCACACATCAAGTCAAGTATGGAAGAAGAAGGGATCTAATGGAAGACCTACAAAGAATGGACAACCCAAGATCCATTTTTTGGAGAAGAAAATATGGAGATGCCAAATCGGTAAGATCACCTCATGTTTGATAGAATAAATTTGTAAGTAATAAGCCTTCTTTCTCTGGTTATTGTTTTGCATGTAAAGATTATGGCCATAGGGGGCAGAAGAATGTAAAATGAGGTATAGGAATAGACAAAGTATTCTTCCTAGGTATAATAAATCAGGTGTCTATAGATTCTGTGCATACAAGAAGAATGTTTCACAAAGTAGAAACATGGATGTTCCTTTTCCTAGTTATACTAACAAGAATCCTTGTGCTGCTCTTAAAAATGTAAATATTGTATGTTATAACTACAATGGATTAGGTCATAGAAGTTATCAATGCAGGAAGAAGAATATGCATTCCTATGGAAACTAGTGGATCAATCATGCTTAGTGTGGGAGTAGTTACAGGGGATATGAGTAGCATAAACCTTCTTGGAACATGAGGAGAAATGATCCTACACAATAAAGGAATTCAAGGAAACCGGTAACTAGCCACAATGACATGATCAGAAAAGGAAGAGAAAACTGATATGTTAGAAGGTTCCCCAATCATGAGATTGGCATGGATGTTGTATTATACTATAGCACTATCTACAAAATGAGGACCAATAAGGAGAAGAAGGTCAACACTGCTCCCAAAACTACAGATGTGGAAAGGAAAGAAATCAAGCAAACATGGAGGAAGAAGCCCAAATATAAGAGCATGGAATGGCATTATGCATTCAATGCACAAGTGATATCTCCTCTGGTTTAAAGGAGATGCAAGATTTAGGGGAAGTTACATATTGACCAGATCATTCAACCAATGATTGAAAGGAACAAAGGAGATGAACAAGCTACTGCATGTAAGAGGAAGAAAATGAGATGGCAGTGTGTGTAGTTACTGCCTTAAATACACATGGAAGATGGTTTACTACTACAAATGAAATGAATGGTAGCAGAGGTAATTGGAACCAAGAGATAAAGGTAAAGAGGAAAGTGTCCTGGTAGAGAGAAGAGACCGATATGTGCAGCATGTTACCGACACAGATGTTGATCAGTGTTGCAAGTTATGTAATTCAATGAGTTGAGGGATCATTGCAGTAAATTTGGTAGCCTGGATGGATGAGGTTATGTCTCAGGTGTTATTAGAAAGGACCTAAATGATATGTGTTGGTTTGGTAGTTGATCTTATGGGCTTACATATTTATGGGTCAACCGGTTGGATATGTGACCTACAGTTGGCATTGTGGTCATGATAGCAGATGTTATAGGTATTGATGTGGGTCCTGGTTTAGGACCTGATTGAATTGATGAAGTTCAAAGGTCTATGTTTCAGGGGGAGTTTAGGGTCATACTTCAGATTAACATCAGATATACTAAACACAGAAGCAGATCAAGAAAATGCTTGATAATATTGGAAAAGAAATTACTCATCTAAATATGGGTTATTAATTGAAAGTAAGAGAAGTCTGGCAAACCGGTAGGACCACATGCACAAGAGAAGAAATTCATTCCTCAACTGGTTCTGAGAAAAAGAAGGAGAGAGACCGGTGTATGTTGTTAAGGGTTGTTTGGTACCTGAGCTTTCCATCTTAAGTGTTGATGATTGAGATGATGTTGTGCATAATCTTCATAGGGGAAGATGCACCCAGTAAAAAGGGGGAGAAAGATTTTTGTCAGTGCCCAATAGATACAAGGAGAAATGTTATCCTAATAGTACCCTTTGACATCTATAGTATCCAGATACTACATGTGTTCACATCAATGCCAAAGGGGGAGATTGTTGGGATTGTGTTGTCATTGATTTCAATCGATATAGAGGAATACAACTGGTATGATAGATTATTGGTACCACTATCATTGATGTCAACCAGTATAGAAGGATAACCGGTATAGGAGAAGAGTTGATGTGTTGTCTTTGGCATCCATTAGTATGCAGAAGGATGAACTAGTATGTACCGGTATGCTAGTAGTAGAGTTAGTGGTACAGTTAAGAGACCAATGAGTAAAAGGTTGTTGACATAAAGATAAGGAATACTAGGAGGCTAATTGTGATGAAGAGACAGAATGCTATTTGAGTTACAATCAACACCAGAGGTGATTTGTGCAAGCTACTAGATTGCTAGTATGATGCTAACTAGCAAAACTCCCACCGGATGAAGAAGCTATCATAGATTATGTGATAGGTTGACAAGAGTAAGATGCTTCTATGAGCATACTGATATATGGAAATATATTGGGACATATGTCAAGTTGAAGATGTATCCTCCCCTAAGTGAACTCACACTTGTACTGGTAGAATGATTCCCTGAGATAGGCAAATGAGTGAATGAACAGATTGGATGACCAGGTGGAAGATGAGAATGCTTCCAGAGTCTAAGATCAGTTAATCCTCCAGAGAGTGTCATCAGAGATACACACCAGATAAGTATGTGAAGACAAGATGTGTTACCAGGATAGTGAAGGAAGATTTGAAGTGAAGGGTTTTGCCACTATGGAAAACCGGCTATGAGATGGACTGGACAAATGATGCTATGTCTACAACTACACATAAAATATAGTTACCAAAATGAAGAAGGTGTGTTATGTTGGCACCACTGCAGATCTAATGAAGGATGATGAAATTGAGTCATCTAGGTAGTTACTAGTAAACAAGGATATCGGTATGTAGCTAAGTGAGATGAATGTAAAGAAGTGAAAGACCTTCATCAGATGAAGTTACACATGAGGAGTTACTCTTGATGGCTACTGAGGACCAACATGGTTGATGTGTTACACCAGTAAGATTAAGCTAGTGTTGGCATGAAGGTTTACTGGCAAGGTTTGTGCCGATATAAGAAAACTGGTAAGAATTGATTTTGATAAGGGTTTGTTGGATGTCCAAGCATAAACTGAATCTATGTCGATGAGATTGGATACATGAGAATGTGATACCACGTGGAGGTAAGGTGGTGAATATACAAGAGGTCAGTGATGCCTGGTGTTAAAGAGGGAGTTGTGATTGTTCGACATTAAATGTTGACTACGACAATCACAGAGGACTTGCAGAGTTTGCAACTCGATGAAAGATGAATGACAGAGGAAGATTAGAGATCTGTTGGTGCCATGATCGATGCATGATATCTGACTGTAGATTGACCTTAAGAAGCAAACAACTAGATCATAAATGTGTGGGCTGATTTTGAAGCTGAAGAACAAGGTTAGATTTGCTATTTTTAGCAAATATGCATTGAATGTTGGAAAATGCATATAGATGCATTCCTCCAATGCAAGTGATCAATCCAAGGTAGTTTGGATCAAATATGATTGGATTTGGTTTGCCTCAAGGTTGATGAGGAAACCATAACTGCATGTGATTTGAATTGGCTTTTGGCGGGAAGACTGGGCTATAAATATGCAAGCTAAAGATATTGTTATGTGCTACTAGCTAAGAGAGTGTTACTATTGCAAAAGAGAAAAAATCAGTCAAGTGCTCATCGAGAGTAAGAGTGGGAGAGAGAATCAGGTTGAAGAGTTCAACTGGTAAGAGTGAGGCAACTGGTAAGTTTGACAGAAGAGGAAATTGATGGTGACTAAATCGACATAGAAGAGCCATAGCAGATTACAGAGAAGGGAAGCCGAGGACCAACATGAATCAGATGATAGATATCTGACTGAGTTATCGAGACTAGTGGTGGAGAGTAGGAAAGCAGTTGAGAGATGAGGTGACCAACAGAGAGACCCGGTAGAGTGTAAACCGGTAAAGCAACAGTAAAGAGAGGTGAACCAATGTAACAGATAAGGTGTCTCACCAATAGAGTAAGGTATATGAAATGTTTACAAGATTCACTTGTAACAGAATGATTACTTTTGTATTTGATGCTATCATTGTGCCCATAAACTAGTAGGGGTTGTCGCTCCTTTGGGTTGTAGCCCATAAATCAGTTAGTGGTTGGTGCTCCTTGGGTTGGTGTCCTTAATCAGGGGTTGTAGCTCCTTGGGTTGGTTCCCTAAACTTTGTAATAGATTTCATTGTGATGTTGGATTGGAGCAGTAGACTCTAGCAACATTGCTCACCAAGGTTTTTCCCATCTTGGGTTTCCCTCATACATACTAGTGTTATGTGATGTCCCTTTGTGTGAATGCATTTGTGTTTAGTCTCCTAACTAATCGGTAAGTCTTTATTCAGTTAAGATCTATTAATTGATATACTTTCATAAGGATAGTTAAAGGGAAAAGTTGAGAACCATTGACTCACGCCCCTCTCAATGGCGCATTGTGTCTAATAATTTCCATATGCCTTGATGTATAGATTGCTATCAACACTCCCCTTTTTGAATCCTTTCTCCTTTAGATACTAATCTAGCCTTGAATACCATGCTCTTGGAGCCTGCTTTAAACCATACAGGACTTTCTTCAACCGCCACACAAAGGTTTCATCATCATGTAACAAAAACCCTCCCAGTTGCTCCATGTACACTTCTTCTTCCAAATTTCCATTATGAAGGAAGATTTCACATCCATTTGATATAATTTATAACCCTTGTAGGCTAAAAAATATAGAAACATCCTAATTGCTTCTAATCTGGCTACCAGTGCAAATATTTCTTCAAAATCAATGCCATGTACTTGAGAGTAACCTTTGCACACAAGTATAGCTTTATGCCTAACTATTTTACCTTGTTCATTCATCTTGTTCCAATATGTTGGACACAATGGATCATTAAGAGGGTGGTGAATTAGTGACTAAACAATTATTACTTAATCAGAGTTATACCGGTTCAATATGAAATAAACAAAATGCAGACCGGTTACCAAAATAATGCAAACAAGGTGTCTAGAAGAAATGTCTAACAGATTAATACAACACACACATGAAGATGCAACACATAAAACCATATGTATGACGAAAACCTAATGTGGGAAAAACCCTGGTGAGAAAAGTTGCTAGAGATCTTTTGCTCCAATCCAGCCTCACAATGAAAAGATCTAATTACAAATTTTAGGGCACCAACCCAAGAAGCACTTACCCCTGATTTATGAGCACCAACTCAAAGGAGCACCAAACCCTACACAATTTATAGGCTAAAACCTAAAGGAGCTACAACCCCTGCACTAGGCACCTACTTAGTGAAAAAAATATGAGAACTCATATACACCAATGAGATCCTTACCGCAAATGAAGTTTTGCAACCCTTCAAAGCTTCGCACAACTGATTTCTATATTGTTGGTTTGTGTCAACTCAACACACACTGCAACTTAGCCTTTCTGTTGTTTCTAACTCTTCTTAATCTTATCTCCCTCTATTCTGCTGAATTCAACTCACTTGGTCACTTTCTACTAGGTATTGTTTCTTTCAATTTGTCACCTCTGCATTCTAGGAACACTCTACTAGTTTGTTCCTTACACCATTTTACCCTGCTTCTCCTTACTAGTACAATATTCACTAACAAACAATTCAATTGTTTTTTTTTCTTTGGCTCTCAGACAACAATTTCACTCTATACTTCACCCTTCAGCAACAACAACTATCTATCTTGGATCGTCATACTTAAACTGATGTTTTCTCTCCAAGAATCAATTCAAATAGAGGGTGATTAGGGTTTCTTCTTCAACCAATGAGACATACCATATCCAAACAAATCTCCTCAAATCATGTCTCAGAGATGATTCCCTATACATCATTGCCAACATCGTGCCTTCTAGTGCAAGCCTTCCATCTTTAGCAATCTTCATTTAATATGTTGGCTCATCTTTTGGTCATTCATCATAAATGGTATGAGGATTTTCTTCACCTACTTCGATCTATATCTAGAAATCTTGTATGGATCAGTGCACGCCATGGATCCGATTAGATGCATCCTGCCTCGATCCGCAACATCTCTAGAACTCAACCCATAATAGTCACAGTCCATTAAATATCGACCAACTCTGTAACAACCTCACCTACCACGCCTTGGTGATGCACATAGTGACCTCTTCCTTTTTTCCAATGGACATCCACCTGTCAAACACCTTGAAAATCGACCCACTGATATTAAGTCAGTTCATGCTCATTCATTCAACAAATCCTCATACTAGTAAAACCTTCTCCTGCTACTATCTAGCAATATACACTACACCCATAGCTCAACTTCTCCTCCAGTGGTTTGCGATATCTTTTCATCACAAACATTATCACAAGAAAATAGCCAATCTACATATTGGTTACAACTTGTCATGCCAACACATCACTTCATATCACCTCTTACCAGTTATGTCACTGAAAATCTCAATACTTCCATGGCTTCCATCATACCAATTGACATGCCTTCATGTTAATCTCCTTTATGCCAGTTTAATCTTCTTCATACCAGGTTGACATATCTTATCGGTAGTCTGCAATACCAGTCCAACACACCCTGTCGGTGGCGTGCAATACTGGTTGACATCAATGACAACTCAATGCCAACACGGTAGACCCATTTGGTGCCAATGTTGTTCTTGTCTTCCGGTCTAGGGACTAATTCCCAAGTCTTGTTCTTCTCAATCTGCTGCAACTCTTCTTCCATGGCACCCATCCCTTTCTTAATTTTGCTAGCCTCATTGAATGTTTTAGGTTCTAATTCAGTCATGAGGTAGAAATTGACTTATTCATCATTTTGGGAAAGTTTTCTCCTAGTCAGCACACCACCACTCTTATTACCTAGAATCTACTCTTCTAGGTGGTTTATCTACACATACCAATTAGGGAACTTTTTGGATGCTTCTTCTGGTTTATTGTCTCACTGAAATTCTTCACCTTCATCACCAGAATCATCATACTGGTTCACTTGTACTTGTCTTCCTTTATGCATATCCTCATCAACTCTTACATGCACACTCTCAATGACTCTTCTTAGTCTTTTATTGTAGCATTTATAGGCCTTACTATTAGTTGAGTAACCAAGGAAAATTCCTTCATCACTCCTAGAATCAAAAATACCTAAACCATCCAAATATCTCTTGATAAAACACTTGCTTCCAAATACCTTGAAGTACTTGACTGATAGTTTCTGATCATACCACAACTCATAAGGTTCCATTTTGTTGTTTGTTCTTAGTTGAACCTGACTCAAAGTATATTCAGAAATATGAATCGATTCCTTCCAATACATATCCAGAAAACATGCCTCATTTAACATGGTTTTGGCCATCTCCTTGACTGTCTTGTTCTTCCTTTCTACCATAATATTTTGTTGTGGTGTCCTGGGGGTTGAGTATTGCCTTTTGATTCCATGTCTTTCACAATAATCTTCAAACTCATTTGATATAAACTCTCCACCTCAGTCCAATCTTAGTCAATTTGGAGGAATTGATTATGTGTTGCATTGATGTTTTGTCATTGATGTCAACACTAGCTGCTTTGGTTTTTAACTGGTATCCTTTTGGTCTTGGTAGGTTGTTTGGTTTCTGGTTTGTAAGATCATATTGATCTGTTATTCTCTGGTATGCTTTAGCATATTGAATTGGCTTAGATCTACTATTCGTGCTACTCATATATATATATTCAATCAGTTGGTATTGATCTAGTGATCGGATGCTATCTTATATGCTGGTAAGCCTAGTTTATTGATCCGGTGAGGGTTTCACCAATAGATATTTGTTGAATATCTTTTGATGCTATGCATAAGTGGTGTTGGTGCAGCTTCTAGTTGAGTTTTAGAATGCTAATGGTTATCATGTTCATGCTCTAGTTGATCGGTGGTGTTGCATTTAGCACCAGACCTATTCTATGCTATCTAGGTTATGGACCAACTTAATGTAATGTGTTGATTGGTCTTCTCGATGTATTTTCGGGATGACTTATAGGTTGGATGATATTTGTTTGGTCTCAGGCTGACATGTTTCATAATTATGTAATTGATTTATTGTCTGGGTGGCCGAACTTATTATTTAAGTGCTAGGGTTTTAATATATATGTGTATGATCTCATTGTAGATCAATCAAGGGAATGGTATGCAAGCAAATAATGTAATAATCATTCATGTAGAGGATTTGGTCGATCATAGGTGATCGAGTTGGGTTTATGAAAGAGGCTTAAGTCCTCTGGTATTGAGCTTAACTAGAATTGTACTTAGGCATAGGAGATGCTATTATTGCAATTCATTCTTCCTTCCAGATTGTAGTCCGGATTTTTATGTAGTCATTGAGACTCCTTTAGTAATGAGCAATGTGCTCTAGGCTGTTGGCCATCTTGCAAGTGCAGGCCCCTCAATTTATAATCACATACTTACTACATAAGTATTATCTGACTGTGGGTAGGCTTCCCTCCGTGGTTTTTCCCTTTACCAGGTTTTCCACGTACAAATATTGGTGTCATGTGGATGGTATCTATTCTCTAATTGTTGTTTATGCTTGATTGGTATATCTACTATTTTGGTAATTGGTTTATGTATTCTAGTATTCATATTTTGGGTTCCGATATTAAAGTTTTAATTGCTTAAGGTTCTGGTAATCTAGTGACAACTGATTCACCCCCCCTCTCAGTTGTCTATGATTGGAGGTCTTCTATATTTGACTCAGACTAGTGCAGTTTGCATTGCATCAAGATATCAAAGTGTTCCTAGAGAAAATCATGAGAGTGCGGTGAAAAGGATTTTTAGATACTTACAAAGTACATTTGAATATGGTTTGTGGTATGCTAAAGATGATGACTTTACTTAATGTGCATATACAGATGCAAATTGGGCAGGTGATGTTGATGACCAGAAGAGTACTTTTCATGGAGCTTTCTTTCTTGGAAAGAAATTTCTTTCATGGATCAACAAGAAATAGTCACGTACTTCTTTATCTAATGTTGAAGTTGAGTATGTTGTTGCTGCTACTAACTATACACAAGTTCTATGGATGAAGCAAATGTTGAAGGACATAAATATGCATTGGAATGGAGCGATAATTATTCACTGTGATAACTCTGCTGCTATAGACATATCAAAGAATCTGGTATTTCACTCTAAGAAAAAGCACATATCTATCAAGTATAAATTTTTTAAGGAGAAGGTGGAAGAAAATAAAGTTAGATTGGTTTATGTGAACACTAAAGAGAAGAATGCAGATATCTTTACTAAACCTTTGCCTAAAGAATCATTTGAGTACCTCAGAGATAGATTATGGGTTTCTTCCCCTCCGGTAGGAAACTAATTGATGCTATTTGGAATCAGTCTGGTATGCATTATCAGAGTTATTATTCATTTTGGATTGATGTGGTAATGCTACTACTCAGGGGGATTAGTTAACCTTGTGATTCAATGGTTTATGATTTTGCTTTGATATTTATGTCAGATTCTTGGCATTGATTTCAAAGGGGGGGAGATATTCATGTGAAAAACTTAACGGTTATATACATTAGGGGGAGAAATTTGTATAACTTAATTGTGATCATCTATAGGGAGAGTATGGATCAGAGCTTCAATTCTATATTCTTGTGTGGGAGATTTGTTTGGCATTTCTTGGCACTTGGATGTTTTTCACATCTAGTGTTGCCATCAATGCCAAAGGGGAAGATTCTTGGGAATTTGGAAGAATTGATTATGTGTTGCATTGATGTTTTGTCATTGATGTCAAAACTAGCTGCTTTATCTGTTTATGGGTATCCTTTTGATCTTGGTAGGTTGTTTGGTTTTGGATTGGTGTTGAGGGGAGATATTCCACAAGGGGGGCAGCTAGTTTCAGATCGGTGAAGTACTAAACTATATGTTTTACCTTCACTTTGGCATTGTTGTCAAAGGGGGAGAAGAGCTGTACATGATTGATAGTCAGTTATTAGTTGAAGACATGGAGATACAGTTGAAGGAGAGTATATGTGAAAATATAAACCAAGATTCCTATTTTGTGTATATGTTTTACTCCCAATCATAACAATCAAGTGGTATTGATATTTGTATTGCCATCAATGCCAAAGGGGGGGAATGTTGGCATTGCATAAAGATTGCATTGATGAAGTATAGTGTTGTCATTGATGTCAATGGCAACTGGTAATGGAGATGTATTGCAACCAGTAGTGATGCAGTATAGCAACCAATATGATGCAAACTGGTAGTATTATTATTGAAGCAAAGTGATCAACCGGTAGCCCTAACCCATTGATAAGAAGAGCCCTAACTAATGAATCTTGGAGAATCAGTTGTGATCTTCTATGATCGAATGGTGATCAATGATAATTATTCCACATATCCATGATGCATGTGATGAGTTTTGAAGTGGATTTGGTATGCAGAGATAACCGTTTATCTTGGGAATGATCAAACTCATAGCATGGAGTGACAAACACATGATGAGATATAAGATCCAATGTGTGGTGATCAAGGAGTGATCCATGAGTGGTAAAAGGTGTTTTGAACAATGTGCAACTAATTGTTATGTAATCTAATGATTAATATTGAACCAATATGTTTGTAATATCTATGAGATCTTAGGCTTTGTGTTGTGTTATTGACCTATTGTATTTGTTTTTCAGGTTGATGAGTTGTTTGTAATTGTGTTGGCGAATTTGGTTAAAGTGTGAGATGTTGTTGCCGAACCAGAAGGTGTATCTGTAGAATGTTGTGAAGGCAGATAGGAGCATAAAAGGATCTTATTAAGAAGAGCAATACTATTACCAGATCAACATAGTACTTGTTGTTCTCTTACAATTACAATAGTTTTGAATCCCCTAACTGGGTAATCTTTAACAAGCTTCTTGTTCAAATCTTCTAACCAGGTGATCCATTAGCTTGGATTTGAAATCCTCCACCAAGGTTACCTCTAATAGGGCATTGCCTTTAACAGGGTATTGCACTCAATCCCCTAACTGGATGGTCCTTAACTGGATCCCCACCATGGTTTTTCCCATTTGGGTTTCCACATGAAAAATTATTGTGTCAAGTGGTGAATGATTTTGTGAGAATATTTTTGGTATGGTTGATTTGTATAATTGGTAAATCCACTTAGACATGTTTAGATGATCGAAAGTGATCTGAAATGAGTTATTATTGATGTTAGTTAAATGGTTTAATATTTTTCTTAAATGGTATTTGAGTTTCAGATCTGTTACATTGTATCATTGATATTTTAGTCAACCGATAAAGCTTGACAATGCAGTGGTCGTTTTAGATACATAAATTAAACTAGTTAATTTTTGCAAGTTGTTTCTGAGTTTGATTTAAGTTTGGTGAAAGCTTAGTACATTTTCTTTCTATTGATTCACCCCCCCTCTCAGTAGTTGTCTGGATCATTATTGTTTCATCATATTATCACTATACACCTTGATCCCATGTCGAAATGGTTATGTAGGAAGTCTAGGGACGGAGTTGTCCCTACTACCTAGGTGTTCAGGGATGGGAACTAGGATTTGGGTTAAGGAAAATAGTCAATTTAAAAAAATCCTTAGTCTTTCATTCAAAAGGGAATGGTATCACTATTTGGGAGATTGAAAGTTTATCAATGCATACTCAGAAGGCATCTTGTATGGATTCACTTGACTTCTCGAGGCTTTAGGACAAATTCCAAGGTAGAACTCAAGCTTGTTTACTTTATTTTTATTTACTCCTAAGGATGGAGTCCTTGGTGCACTCATAGTAGAGGGGTGTAGTCTATAGATAATGACTTAGAACCCGGTTGGTCCCGATGAGTCTAAAGTCTCTGGCTAGAGCATTTCCTATTCCTTGAATAGATGCCTACTCTGATTGGGTAGATGCCTATCCTGAATTGGATAGATGAAACCTCTTGTTCTGTATGAACAGATGCCTAAATTGTATGGTTAGGTGTCCATCTTGGTTGGATGGATGTTTATCTCATTTGGATAGATGCACAATGTATGTGATTGAATCAAACACATAGAAAAAAAATGGTTCAAATTTTGGGTTATCTAAGGGGGTTATTACAATGATGAATGGTTACGATGTAACAATGATAAGTTATTTATAAAACATGGATTTATCAACTATTGATCCTTCTAGAACCACTTTTGTAGTACACAGAATGCACTAGTAGGAAAAATCAAGCATTCCTTACCCAACACTCTAAGCACACTTAAACACTTGTGGATGAGTTGACGATTACAAATCAAGAATCATATAATTCATGGAAAAGGAGAAAGGATGTTAGTGAAGATCCTTACTACATATTGAAGATGAAATAATGGTAAAGGGGAGGTCAAAAGATTGAAGACCAATGAAAAAAGATAAAAAATTTGAGGAAAATGGTCAAAAGTTAGGATTCAACAATGTAAAAGGAGATGTGGCAAAGAGGGAATGGAAATAGGGAGAATACTATCAACTCAAAGTCTGATAAGTTTGATACATTGATGATTCTTGGGCTTAAATTTTAGGGAGTGGGATAAATTATGAAAAGATATCAAAAGTGATAAGGATGAAATATAGATGTTGAGGAGTTAAATCCCAATATGAGGTTTTCATCACCAATATTTAAAGAAAGAATGAGAAAGGATTCAATGCTAATAGTGATGACATAGGAGTAGGTGAGTAAGCAAAAATTTGAAGGCCTAAAAATTTGATAATTGTTCAATTTTTTAGATCTTAGTAATTTGGGTCCTTTGAGTAAGGCACGGACAAAAAGGAAACAACAAAGAACAAAATAAAAAATTATGCAAGGTGGTCCATTTAGGATATTTCAAATCAATTATAGTAGATGGGGCATGTAATGGAGGAAATGTGACCCTACAAAAGAAAAATTATATTCCTTTGAGAGCCAATTTTACACCACACATTCAAATATCTCCAACTAGCTAAATTGGAGAAGATATCTAATTGTAAATAGATAGAATGAAGGTTTTGATTCTAGAAATAAGAAGTGTAGATGATAGGGAATGATTTCAATAAACCTACATGCAAGAAGAAGATGAAAAATGTTTTGGGGCTATTTGGAGACTTGCCTCAGTCAAGTCCCTGTTTTGGTGTTTCCATCTCCATAGAAGCTAGATAGATAAATAGATCAAAAAGATAAATAGACAAATGATCAAATGATCAAATAGACAAGGGATGTGATAAATCCTAAGAAGCTCAAATACAACACAAATAGATATTACCAACATGGCTTGAGAAAGCTAATAGAGTTGAAAAGAGTAGTGTGAGAGTTTGATAAATCGTGGTATTTAAAATGATAGGTGACAAAAGTAACATTTGGTCAACATGAAATTGATATGAAAAGGTTCCTTGATCATCTTGAGAGCGGAAAGGTTGATGTACGTGTTGAATATGTGCCTACTTAGATGCTAGGGGAATGTACAATAAAGTGACTACAAAAGTGTACATGAAATTAAAGGAACTAATTAATAAATAATTAGATAATCTATCCTGATTACTCCAATAGTTAAGAGATGTTATTCCTCATGGACAATTGCTTATAATTAAATACATATTACACTAGAAGATCAACATAATAATGCCTTCATTATACCTTAGGGAACCTTCTATAATTAAGTCACACCTTTTCAGATCATAACAATATTTCAAGTCATGCTTCATCAAAAGTCAAAGACTATGTTGACATTTTGGGTAAGGCCAATATCAAAGTAAATGACCCTCACATCACATCCTACAATGACAAAAAGAATAACATTGACACAATAACATTTGAGGGCTTTCTAGAGACATCATATCTCTTGCATTTTCTTCTTTGATTTTGGGATTGGGAAGAGCTTCGATATGTACCATTGAGTTTACTTCTTCCAAAAGAAAGAAGTTTAGTTTAATGCGCATAGATCTTCTCTAGCATGGAGTTTCATCCTTCCATCTCTAGTACAAGAGACACCACAATTTGGGTGGCTAGTTTCTATCCTTGTAAACTCCAAAACCTGAAAGTTTATTGCAACCATTCTTACCCACCTAATTGAGTAGTCATTTGATTGTTGACAATATTTCAATTATAAACTAACACGTCCAAATTTTTAACCATCGATAATAAAATGCACTTTATGATTATAATTAGAATAATAATAATTACTATTATATTTTCACAAACCAAATCTGAATGCATTATCTCTTAAAAATCAGCTACAAAACTTGTTGAATGAATCTAGCATCAACATAATAGGGCCCTCCAAAATAATTACAGTGCATAACCAAATCCTGCACGGACAATTCTTAATCCTCACCATTTACAACAAAAAATTTCACAAGACTAACATGAATAATTGCTACCCTCAATAACTACCTTCTCAACTAATTGTAAATGAACTCAATAATTCTGAACCTCAAAATCAAAATGTTTATATTGACAATTGATGCCCACCAAACTAAGCCTTTATTGGACGAATGGCAATCTTTTGATTATAAATAGGTCATGTTCAAAACTCTGTTTATATACAAGGGCCACTTCAACTTTAACTACCCATCATCATTTTCATTTTTTAGGTATAAACATCATTATTATGGTTTAAGAAAAAAAAATTGCTTTTAATGTTACGCACCCGTGATAAAAGCCCATTAAATTCTGTCTCCAAGAAAGTAATTGCAAAGAATAAGGGGCCCCCAAATGAGTTCGTGAAGACTGTCAAGGAGTGTCACACGCTCCCCAAGTGAACAAGGTCAAATTCTTGTAGAATGTTTATGACCATTGACATTGGCCCAAAGTATGGAACCCGAGGAACTACACAAGGAAACATACACTACACGTACTCATGCAATAATCCCCTCACCCCTATTCTCGAAACACATGAATGCATCAACATAGCCCCAAAATATCTAACATACATTGATTGTTAATTAGTATAATATTTGGCATTAAAAAGAAATAAGCACTTATTATTATAGTTCATATCGTAGTAATAGATTTGGAAGTCATTTTTTTTTAATTTATTAACTAAAAATAAATAAAGAAGTGTGATAGGAATTATACCCACTCGGTCAAAGAACTTGCAAGATAGTTAAAATGTATATGTAAATATAAAACAAGGAAAAACATCAAATTGAGTAAGATTTAATGATTAACAACAATGAATTTGAGAAAAATGTACAACATAGTGATCTATAAATACTAATCACAAGTATTATGAATTTGGAGTTGTATATTCTCCATACAAAACAACACTGAACAAAAAATACAAAATCTGCAAACCATAAGAGATTTTTACGCAATTTCTAATAGTTCGATCCTCTTAATCTGCCTTCTCAATGCTATAAAAATGCAAGAAATACACTAAAAAAAAATTGTGTTATACAAATTTGTGTTTTTGATCAAGTGTCATTTTGTATGGAAAATAGTAGGTATTGTTAGCAGCGTCCAAGAAGGAATACTGAGAGGGGAGGGGGGATGAATTAGTCTTCACACGAATATAATAAATTGGAGTAATAAAACAGATAAGAAAATTAAAAGCACAACACACAACACCAGGATTTTGGCGTGGAAAACCTAGTTAAGGGAAAAACCATGGTGAGAACCTACCCACAGTAAGATGATACTCTGCAGTAGTATGTGAAAATATTATAATGGGGAATGCACATGCATTCAGTCACACTACCTAGAGCTCATTGCTCAAAAGATAATGGCCCGAAAGGCTACAACCCTCAGGGAAGTCTCACTGACTTACAACAAGATTCATACTACAATCTAGAACAAATGAACTGAAGGAATAGAATCTCCAAATGCCCAATTACTAATCCAGTTAAGCGCATATGTCTACCCTGCAACACCAAACTCTCCTCAATCGCAACACCAAAGGATGAATCACTTGTTAGCACATAAGCCTCTCTTTGATAATGCGAAAATAACATCGACCACCAAATTACATCACAATATCACCTATATATACAAATCATCAACCTTGATAACAAGATCAGCTAAAACCTCAACCCTTAATTACAAGATTACAGCACACGATACAAAGATTGACCACCGAACCAATATAATGGTGTACATAGCATAACATGGTCCTAAAATAAATTCCCAAACACTCAAGTCGATCAGAAATCATGCCAAGATCAACCGCAACATGCTACACCACCAGGAAAACCACATAACACAAAAATCATCATCAGTTCATAGAAACCACCAATAACTTACACAACGATCAATGAAAATCACCAAAACAAATAGGACACAACTAGGAAACACCAAAAAGAATGTTAGAATCATCAAGAACAACTACACCAACACCACTTATCAAATCTTCATTGGTCAACGTCTGAAAGCTCAAGAACACAACTAATCGACAACTGTCACAAAGAAAGATAACTTGTAGAGCATCAAATCACAATCCATATGAAATAAAGATACATAAGACCATCCCAAGCAATATCCCAAAAGCTCAACACAAGATCTGATTACACCAGAATATACGTAAGGATATACCAAATTCTACAAAACTGTGATCAGCAAAACAACACCACAAACTGGATCATAAGATCTTTCCAATCTGAAATCACCAAAGTAATACATAGGAATATGTTGACATAAATGAAAACAATATATCCTAGCAACAACAATAACCAACAATATCCAACAATCTCCCCCTTTGGCATTGATGGCAACATATGAATGTAAAAAACAATCAATGCAAAGAAAGAAGATATCTCCAACGAACTCCAGCAAACTGCCCCTAAGATCAGGACATATAAAGCATTTTTCACATGATCTCTCTCCCCCTTTTAAAACAATGCCAAAGATCTCAAAATAGAAAACCAAACTCACTCTCCCTCAGAATATGAAACATGAATCTCTCTCCCCAAAACACAGACTACTCCAATAGAGGAGCAACACCAACTCACCAATCTGGATAAAAGGATAAGATTGTGAACTCCACCCGATCGATGCAACTCAATGCAACTAGTTCTCATTAGGAGGGGTGGATACCCCTAACTTATCTCTCAAATAAACAACTGTATCTATAGGCAAAGGCTTAGTGAAAATATGAGATATTTGTTCCTCTGTAGATACATACTCTAGCTTCACCTTTTCTTCACTGACTTGCTCTCTCAAGTAATGATATTTGATTGACACATGCTTAGTCTTTGAATGTTGCACTAGATTCTTCGAAATGTTAATAGCACTAGAATTATCACAATATATAACAATAGGCTTATCATAAATAACTTTGTGTTAGTGAATGGATTTGCCTTTCTTCAAAATAATTAATCTCAAACTATGTTGCATTCTTTTGAAGACAAAAATTCAACTGAACAGTTGCGTAAGTGTAATATACTACTTCCCTCTGAATTTTTTTAGAGGTACAACTCCCTCTATTAGTTATTCGGGGAATAATTTAATTCATTTCCAACTGGTATGCTTTTAACTTGAAAGCACGTAAGGCTGCCTACTTCATTCTTTTGATGAGAGGCTAATGTTTTACATATAGTTCAGAGAAAAATAAGCTTCCTAAATGCTTCAATATGAGAAAAAGAAGTGACTGAAACAAAATTCAGAGCACCAGTTTTATAGTACATAAAATAGATAAGAGCAACAAAGACTCTTTTCAAGCACACACATCCTTTAAAAACTCACGGGAAGGAATCTCAGAAGAAAAATAACACTCTGCATTGGAAAGGCGATCATTGTCATTTGATTAGATTAACATATACAAAGATATGCCACAACACAGATTCAAAACTCAAAGGTTTTCTTTCTTGCAAAACAGTCTAATCCTTTATATATATATTTCATGTAACAAAGACACAATCAATACATGCATAAAACCCCTTTTCAATTCCAGATCTTCAAAATTCTAATGACTTCCTTCAACAAAATAGAACCTTACAAAACAAGTAGAAACTAAGTAAAAAGTAACAAAAATTCTAAGCAAAATCTAACCCTTATTCCGTCCATCTTAGTCTAATATATAGTTTTAGAATAGAGGAGGTCTCCCTAAAAACTTGACCTCCTCTGAAATAGTTATGAAACTAACAGAGTATAATCAGGACAGATGTCCCAAAGTCTTTTGCATAAACATGAAAAACTCATAAAAACAGGGCCTTGATCAATGCATTATGTTGCTTTCCCATCATCATCTTCTTCTCCTCTCTCTTGGGCATCATGAGCGGTTGTGAGTTCCTGGATTATTGCTTGGCTCAGAAACTTCATTGCTGCGAGCTTTGCCTTCATCGCTTCCTTGTTCCACCGATGCTTTACCATCTTTTCGACATGTTTTGGTAACTGATCATTACCAATAATCGTTATGGACTCGATCTGAGCAACCTGTGTTATATCCTCAGGAGTGAAATTACCCTTGGCTTTGATTTTCTCCATATATATTCGGAAAAATTTTATCGCATCCTGCGTGTTCAGCCTACAAATTCCCAATTGCCAATCGTGCTTAGGGTTAACCACTTTGTTATCATTGACTAAACTGCATTGAAGGTCTTGGAGTTCATACACAGAAGTCTTAGTGTCAGAGATCACAAATTTGAAAGTTAGCACCTGCCACATTATGGTCTTCTTCAGCACGAAGAGTTGACATTCATTTGTTACCAGTTGGATTGAATGTTTCATCAAAAATTTGGTAGCCCCATGTTTTTCTATTTTAGTGAACATTGGCAAGACATTCTCCCATTTGTGTTCCTCTTTTTCCCATAGCAAAAGATAGTTTTGAATCTCTACAATAAGACCCTGCATCTCATCACATAATTTTTGGGAGTTCGTTATATACTTTTCTCCATCCTTAATCACTCCTTCAATCCATCGTTCAACAGCCTCTAAAATGCTTTTTTCTCTTTGAACCTGACTCATTAGATTTTTATTTTCTGGTGAAGTAGGATAAAAGCTCTCTATAGCATGAGATATAGGAAGTGCTCCGAAGCAATCGATGCTATCAATGAATTGAGCAAGGATGCTTATATGCCACTTTAGCTCTCTCTTTTCCTGCCCATATCTTTTTCTGACCTAGTAAGAATTTTCTTCGCGGATACTTGGAAGAAATGATTGTCTGAATCCCTACTCATGTTTCCCAACTCCACCTTAGTGACCTCAAAGTCTTCTGCACTGACTTCCTTGTCCTCTCCCTTGGGCTTGTATGAGGCAATCTCAGCAACCCACTTTCTGGTCCCTTCATCACTATCTAGTCGAGTAGTTGTTTTGAACCTTTTTGGCTTGGGGCCCTTCTCTGTGTACTTAGCGACCATATCCTGAATCAGAATAGTCACAGGAATGAAACTTCATTTTTTGTTCACCGAGGTAGTCAGCCACTTAGGACTAGAACCAGTTGCTCCTTCAATCGCTTTGGACGGTGGTGTCATAGCTACAGTAACCACATGGGAATCCAAGGCATTAGCAATGTCACTATCCAGATCTTCAACTTCAAATTTCTGGGTGTCAATAATCTTATCCTTTAGCTCTATATCCTTGGCTTGATCCATCCTTCTCTGAGTAGCACTTCGTGACCAAGTATGTCGAGGAGTACAGAAATCCAAAGTTGGATTAGACTTGTGCCTAACCTAAGGTAGCTTTTTATCCTTACCTGCATGAACAAGCATAGAAGCATTATTAGAAAAACGCTTTGGTGAATGCAGAGTAACCTCATTATTTCTTGTAGAATTAGACTTGGCGCCTAATTTCACTGCTTTCTTCCTTTCAACCCACTCTACAGTTCTCTCCAAAACCTTTTTGGTTTTCAGATGTATATCGTCTTCTTCTTCCTCAGCCCAATTAATACAAGATACTTCGATTTTGGCTTGAGCTAAGTATCCGAGTTCAAACAATTCTAGATAATCTTTTTCAAGCCCATTTATGTCGAGCTTTACCTACAATGAAATGACTTGCTCTAATACCATCCTCATGTTTCCCCTTTTGAAAACCTCGAGTTCATCACTGCAATCTTCCCAGAAGTCTTCTAATTGTTGCATTGGGAGATATGACATTAGACCAAGACTTTGGGAAAAACCCTTATTATCAAAACCTTTCCTTTCATGGTATAGGGGAAAATTGAAATTCTTTAGGTCCACTCCAATACTCAAAGCATCTAACATTGAACTACAGGATAGTATACCTAACTGGATGGGAAAATGACTCTCCCATTTATCCTTGGGTTGCGCCTTTTTAATCATAGTAGTCAACTGCCTACATATCTTTGCTAAAACAAAATAATCTGAATAGAAGTGAGGAAGCTTGAAGGGCTCTTCTTCCAAATCGCCTATCCTTATATAGCAGAATTGAGGAAACTGGATAAAGAAGCTGCCAAACCTCTTTAGCAAAGCCTGTGCCTCCTCAGAGATTCTTTTGGTTTTCATATTATTCAATTCATAGCACAAATCTCCTAGAAAAGCATTATGTACCCTCTTAAAGTCCTGCAAGGCATTATCCTTCTACAGCATAGGGTAAAAATCATATACAAGGATCTCCTCCTCAGTGGGTTGTTTGGGTATTCCAACTATCTCCTTAACACACGCCAAACAGTATATAAGATATGAAGACATGAAGAAATTTTGCTTAAACTATTTGGCCATACTCAGTTGCTCCCTTATTGAATTGGCAATTAGTTCTGCCCAATCAAGATATTGCTTCCCTTCTAACACCAACTGCACATAGCAATAAATCCAGTCGTCGAAGCTATAAGCTTCCGCAGAGCCTCTGACTCGGTGCAATAGTAGCATGACATCGTGAATATGAGGTAGCATATGATTCTTATTGGGATTCTTGGGCAATCTGGAACCACCCCTTTGAGGAACCTTCAATCTATATTTTGCTACATTATTTCAGTGCCTGGTGCTATCTGCATTGAACTCAGTGATTGACTGGGTGGGAGAAAAGTTTGAGAATTGGTAGTCAGGTAGCTTGAAGACAAAGGAAATTACTTCACTGTTAATGGCAAGGAGGGTTTCACCATTGTCTCTCCTGATGGTTTCGGAGGCTGGATCATATCTAGCGATACATTGCCTAACCAATTCTAGGCAAGGGATAGCTAGGGGAAAGGCTGCTGCCTCTATTAGACCACTACTCAAAACTTCTACACCAAAAGAGCTATCAATTCCCTTGAATACCCTTTCTTTCAAAACTTCAATGTTTTCCCCTTTAAGGTCAGTATCGTTGACTATGGGCTCTGTACATGTAAGACTAAAAGCATTTCTGAATAGGTGCAGCATGGACTTCATAATTCATAAATGATAAATCTTATTTTATTGCAGAAAACCTCACTATGAGAGAAGAAATGTAGGTAAAAATTACTGGAGACAAAAAGAAATGGACTCACCTTCACAATTGAGCAACCAGATGACTACCAGCAAACAAGACTTCTATTCCAGAAAAATAACACCGCACCGATGAGGAACAAGATTCAGAGAATTAATTCTTCATACCTTATAACAAGAGCAATGATACAGACTTATTAAGTGCAATAATTCTAATTGACAGTTTAAGTGTGTTGAGTTTTTGGATTGGACATCGCATGCAGGCAATGAATGCATGGCGGCATTTTTTAAGTAACCACCACTTCCCAAAATGATTACTTGCTTCAAATTCCAACAATTGATGTCACTTAAGATATGGTTTGCCTTCCTCATGCTTGGCAATAAATGCGCCATCAAATATTTCAACTCATGGGACCCACCACATTTGAACATAGATGAACATTCTGAACAGAATTCATTGGGGTTCAAGTAGTTCAAGAGGTACATCGTGCCTAGGAGAAATCTTTTCTGAGAGGATTAATTATGTCAAGTGCTACTGGCCTTTTGAACTGTGTTGAACATGTTGAACACGTCTGAACCTTTTGAACTAGATTTAGAAAGTTCAATGCCTGGAGATAGATGACCTAACACATCACCGAACAAGAGAAATAAGGAACTACTACAAAACACTAAGAAAATGCTAGTATAGAAAACCCCCTAGATGCCTAAGAACCCATGGAACCTAATTGAACCTATTGAACCCGGTTCAAGAGGGTTCAATGTGTTCACGGAGTTCAACCAACTACCTAAATTTGACATTTTTGATTTAAAGACAATTTACAAAAGGACTAAGGCATAAGCCGAGGCATTTGCAAGAAAGACAAGGACTTCGAATGAAATTTTATAGGGTGACTTACTCCTATCACGAAGGATAAATGATGTAGTAACACTTTGATATCCTTCAACATTTGCTTCATCCAGACTACCCAAGTGCAATTACTAGCAGCAACAATGTACTTAGCTTCAGCAGTAGATAAGGACACTGAATCTTGTTTATTACTAGCCCATGAAACCAACTTCTTACCCAAAAATAATGCTCCATTGGTAGTGCTCTTTTGGTCATCAGCATCACCGACCCAATCAACATTAGTGTAGGCACATAGCATGAAATCATTATTACTTGGATACCATAAGCCATAGTCCACAGTTCCCTTCAAGTATCTAAATATCCTCTTCACAATAGTGACATGACTCTCTTTTGAATCAACTTGATATCTGGCAGCCATGCACACAACATGCATAATATCCGACCTAGTCTGAGTAAGATATAGTAGTCCACCAACCATAGATCTATACAAACTCTGATTAGCTTTCAAAGATTCATCATTCTTAGATAATTTACAACTAGTTACCATAGGATTTCCAACTAGTTTGGAGTCATCTAACCCAAAATTCTTTAGCAATTCCTTCACATACTTAGTTTGAGATATGAATATACCTTTTCTAGTTTGTGAAATTTACAAACCTAAGAAAAATTTAATCTCACCTATCATAGACATCTCAAATTCTTTCTACATATCACTGGGAAACTTCATACTCAATCCATCATCACCTCTAAAGATAATATCATCAACAAAGACCTCAATAATTAGGATGTTATCATTCTTAATCTTGAATATAAATTACTGTCAGCAAAACCTTTACTAAATCTCAATTTCAACAAAAATTTATCTAGTCTAGCATACCAGGCTCTAGGGGCTTGTTTCAATCCATAAAGAGCTTTCTTCAGTTTACATACCATGTCTCCATCATCTGATAGTGAAAATCCATCAGGTTGCTCAATGTAAACTTCTTCCTCAAGATCACCTTTCAAAAAGGAATATTTGACATCCATCTGATATACCTTGAAATCTTTATAAGTATCATAAGCAAGCAATAGTCTAACAACTTCAAGTCTGGCCACCGGAGCAAAGGTCTCCTCATAGTCAATTCCTTTTTTCTGAGAATATCCTTTGTAAACTAGTTTACCTTTATTTCTGACAACTTCACCGGCTTCATTTAATTTGTTTTTGAATACCCATTTAGTACCAATAACATTCTTATCTTTAGGTCTAGGCACAAGTTCCCAAATATTATTCTTTTCAATCTGATCTAGTTCTTCTTCCATACCACTAATCCAATTTTCATCTTTGCAAGCTTCAACAACTTCTTTAGGTTCAACTTTAGAAATCAAACATACTTCAATTGCTAACCTTCTTATAGTCATTGTACACCTTTATTCTTGTCACCAATAATCTATTTTTTCATAATGATTTAGTATTACATACCTTGGAGTCTTCAGATTGTTCTGATTATCAAGTTCTTGTACTCCTTCACCAGCAGTAGCAACATCTGGGTTAATTGTCTCTACCAAATCATTTTTCTTAGGCTCTTCAGTCTAAATAGGTGTTAAAAAATATGTTGTCCATCACCATAACCACATGCTCTGATCTCTTTCTCAAGGTTCTCATCCACCTTCACATTTGCACTCTCCACTCTCTTCCTCAATCTCATGTTGTAGCACTGGTAGGATTTTCTCTTTGTTGAATATCCCAAGAAAATCCCTTCATCCAAATACTCTGAAATATCTCATAGTAGGAATGTGACCAAACCAAAGCTCATAAGGGGTCTTACTGATATCACCTTTGATGTGATGTTGAATGTGTAAATAGCAGTTTTAATGACTTCTTTCCAATATATCTTTAGAACATTTCCTTCAATCAACAAAGTCCTTACAACATCCAAGACAGTTATGTTCTTCCTCTCAACAACTCCATTCTGCTGAGGGATTCTAGGAGTAGATAATTGTCTTTTAATCCCATGCTTTTCACAAAATGAATTAAACTCATCGAAATAAAATTATCCACATTTATCAGATTTCAAACACTTCACCTTCAATACAGACTCAGTCTCAACCTTTGCTTTGAATATATTGAATTTGTCCAATGCTTCTGATTTCTCCTTCAAAAAGATAACCCACATCATCCTGTAATAATCATCAATTAGCAATATGAAATATCTATCACCCTGCACACTTCTAACATTTGTAGGTTCACATAGGTTAGTATGCACAAGATCTAGAAATCCTTCTAATGTATACTATTTTCTTTTGAAAGAAATCCTTGTTTGCTTACCCAATTGACATTCCTTACATACCAGATTAGCAGGCTCAACAATCTTAGGAAGACCTCTAACAATATGTGTAGAATTGATCTTAACCATTGAATTAAAATTTACGTGACACATTCTCCTATGCCACAACCAACTCTCATCTATCTAAGCAATCAAATAACTTTTCTCACTAGTATTCAAATGAAAAATGTTACCTTCAGTTTTAGTTAGAGAGGAAATCTCTATACTGGAGGCGTTTAAGATCTTACATTTTCCATCCTAGAATTGTAGATCATAACCTTTATCAACCATCTATCCAACACACAAAATATTATGCTTCAAACCTTCAACATACAAGACATCATCAATATTATGCTTACCATCAAAAGAAATAGAACCTCTCCCATGGATCACACAGGATTTGTCATCTCCTAATCTAACTATTCCACCATCATATCTTTTCATTCTCACAAATTTGATTTTATTAATGGTCATATGATGTGAACAACCACTTTCAATTACTTGTTCATCTTTCCCTTCAACTTTAATAGCTAAAGCTTTGTCCTCAATAGTAAAGCTAGTGGAGTGAATAGGTACAAGTCCATCTTCCTTGATGGGAAGAAATACAACTTCATCTCCTTCTATTTCTTCATTTGTAATACCTTCATCAACAACATAATAACATTTCTTCTGATTCCTAAAATTTTGGTTAGACTTGTAAGGCTTGTCATTCTTCTCATGCTTTTCATATCTATCATTCCTATCATTCTTATCAAACTGATCATGTCTATCATACTTAGCCATTCTCTCTGGGCATCTAGAAGCAAAATGTCCTATCTTATTACAACAAAAGGATTTTAAAGTTAACTTTCCACAATACTTACCGGATCCTTTAGGCAATCTCCGGGCATTGAATGCTTCAAGTTCATCCAGCTTGCTTTCTTGCTCTTCCATCTCTCTTCTCTCTCTTTCATATCTAGATATTCTGCATTCATTGGGATCATATTTCTGCTTATCATATACAAATGCAGATGCTCTAAATGTTGTCTCAGATTTTCCATGTGATTCTCCAAATTCGCTCAGCTAAAATGCAGCAAGCTTTCCAACCAACATATCTCTTGTCACTATAGTCATGCTCTAGATCTCATCAATAACAATAACCTTATGTTTATAGGTAGGAGGAAAAGATATCAACACCTTAGCAACAATTTTATCTTCCTCAATGGTTCCACTAACACATCACCTAGGAAAATATCATTCACCTTAGCCATGAAGGAGTGTATGTTCTCATCATCTCCCATCTTCAACATCTCATACTTTCCTTTCAATGTCTACAACTTAGCAACCTTCACTTGCTTATCACCTTCATACAGAATCTCAAGCTTCACCCAGATCTCATGTGTAGTTTAAAGTCCCATTAAATTTGTCATCTTAGAATCAGTTAGGGAACCAAGTGTTAGGATTCCCACAGATACTGGGAGGGGGGGTGAATCAGTATCTAACCGGTTATAAGATTTTCTTAACTTAAAACATGTAAATCATATCAATATTGTATACCGATAAACAAGAAATAATGCAATAAACAGAGATAACTTCAACCACATGAAAAACACACCATGACACAGTAGTTTAACAAGGAAACCTAGTGTCGGGAAAACCTCAGTGGGATTTGTGACCCACAATATTCACTTACTAGCCAATAAGAGAATATTACTGCTACAAGAGGGGCCTGCACATGCAGGAAGGCCAAGTACCTAGAGTTCACTGCTCAATTACAAAATGGGAAGTCTCACTGACTTACAAAATGGATTATATAAATCCAATGTCTTGTACTGCTTCAAAATAGCATCTACTATGCCAGATCCAGTACTGGTTTATAGCTCTGCTTCATACATAAACCCTTAACCTATAATTCGCATAATAGGTCTGCCTTATTTCGCCTATATATTTCCTTCCATCTATTACAAAATGTTCTACAATGATCTCTTATATATATGAGTCATTTTACAACTTGCCAAGTCAGCTTACAATGATTTTACAATAATTAACAAAATATATTACAAACAAAATTCTTGTCGGCTTCTGTGCTGGTATGCTTCCTTTTACTGTCGGTGGTCTTTGTGCCGGTGTAGAGTCTATCTTTGTTGGTGCTGGTAAATTGTCTTGCTGATGTCATAGGATTGTAAGGTTTCCATCAATGACAAAACCTTCAATCACCTACAATATCTCATTGGAGTGTGCATTTGCCAACAATCTCCCCCTTTGGCATTGATGGCAACACTCATGAGAAAAATCCAAAAATTATTATCCAAAAGAGTCTACTGGAATTGTCTTACCAAAAATTTGTGTACCAAAAGAATATGTGCTCCCCCTAAGCTGATGAGTCATTTGCTGGTTATTTTTCTCATTCCACTACTCCCCCTTTGGCATCAATGACAAAGGTTGTCAAAGTGTCAATGAGTGTAGTTTCCTGTTTCATCCTTGTAACCAGTTGGTTAGAATCTAAAAAAGATCTACCAAAACCAAATTCAGGCTCTCAATGAACTTTTTGTTGTCTTTTATTGTGGCCTTAGTCCTATGAACTGCATCGGTGAGGTGTTGTATTTGCTCTGTCAGTGTTTTCCTTCCTTGAATCAAAGCATTAGATATTTCTTTTCTTAAGGAGGCGAGGTAGTCCAATTCTTCCACAAACATAACATCTTACATTCATTCTGCAATTTTCTAAATTATGACCAACTTTGTTGCATTTAAAGCATTTTCCATTAAATTTATAAGCAATAGGTTGATATTTTGTTAATTATTGTAAAATCATTGTAAGCCAACTTGGCAAGTTGTAAATTGTCTTGCCAGTGTCATAGGATTGTAAGGTTGCCATCAATGACAAAACCTTCAATCACCTACAATATCTCACTGGAGTGTGCATTTGCCAACACTAAGCAATTCTTCCTTCACTCTAATATTATGTTCAGCTTCCTTGATATCAACAGGAGTAGATGCTCCATTTAGAGGAACAATGTAGGCATTCTTTGTAATCTTCCAATAATCTTCACCAAGACATTTCAAGTGCACTTTCATTCGGTCCTTCCATATAGCATAGTTACTCCCATGAAATCTCAAACTTTCCTTCTTAAAAATAACACCTCAAGCTTCCATCCTAGATCTCCTCAAGTGATTAAGATTCTACCAGAGGATCTAGCTCTGATACCAATTGTTAGCAGTAGACAAGAAGGAAGATTCAGAGGGGGGGTGAATCAATCTTCACCGAAATATAAAAATTTATCACAAAACAGAGATCTGATAAAATGCTGTAATAAAATAGATAAGAAAATTGAAAGCACAACACACAACACCAAGATTTTGATGTGGAAAACCCGGTTAAGGGAAAAACCACGGTGGGAAACTACCCACAGTAAGATGATACTATATAGTAGTATGTGAAAATATTACAATGGGGAATGCACATGCATTCAAGCACACTGCCTAGAGCTTAATACTCAAAAGATAATGACCTGAAAGGCTACAACACTCAGGGAAGTCTCACTGACTTACAACAAGATTCAAACTACAATCCAAAAGAAATAAACTGAAGGAATAGCATCTCCAAATGCCTGATTGTATAGTTTCAGTTAAGAATAGATGTCTCCCTTGCAACACCAAACTCTCCTCAATCACAACACCAAAGGATGAATCACTTGTTCACACATAAACCTCTCTCTGATAATGCAAACATAACATCAACCACCAAATTATATGACAATATCACCTATATATACAAATCATTTGCCTTGATAATGAGGTTAGCTAAACCATCAACCCTCAGTTACAAGATTACAGCACACAATACAAAGGTAGACCAATGGACCAATATAATAGTTTACATAGCATAACATGGTCCTAAAATAAATTCCCAAACACTCAATTCCATTGGAAATCACGCCAAGATCAACCGCAACATGCTACACCACCAGGAAAACCACATAACATGAAAATCATCACCAGTTCATAGAAACCACCAATAAATTAGACAATGATCAATGTAGATCACCAAAAAAAATAAGACATGAATAGGAAACACTAGAAAGCATGTTAAAATCATGAGGAATAGTTGCACCAACACCACTTATCAAATCTTCATCGGTCAACGTCTGAAAACTCAAGAACATAACCAATTGGCAACTGTCACAAAGAAAGATAACTTGCAGAGCATCAAATCATGATCCATTTTAAATGAAGATACACAAGACCATCCCAATAAATATCCCAAAATCTCAGCACAAGATCTGATCACATCGGAACATACCAAAGGATATACCGAATTCTACAAAATGGTGATCAACAAAACAACACCACAAACTGGATCATAAGATCTTCCCAATTTGCAATCACCAGAGAAATACATAGGAATATGTTAACATCAATGAAAACAACATATCCTAGAAGCAGAAATAACCAACAATATCCAATAGGTATCCCCCATAATTAGGGATCATGGTTCTACGAACCATACAATCATAAGGATTTTTCTCAGCCCTATTACTCCTAGGAATTTTCCTATCACTGTTCAAGATAGAGTGGCTTTCTTAGAATTCATGCATCAATTATTTGAGGATAATAAGTCCTTGGTAGGAGGGTTGCATAAGAAATGATCAATGATCCCATCACAAGTTGTGATTAGGATATATCATTTCTTGAACAAAAATGCATATGATATCCTTGATTCTATGCTGAACAAGTATAGACTTCCCTAAGCCAAATATAGATTCTATAATTCTGAATGGCTTATAGAGAATCTCAACAAGCCCAAGACACCAGAACGTTAGTGGGATAAAGAAGATGATCAAGACCTCATATGAAATGCAAAAAACTATGAGGAAGTTTTGAAAAGAAAGGAGAGATGGTAGACGATCCAATATGAGGAAAATAGAAGATAGGGGGAGGATAGTTCTTATACTCCTATTTGGTAGTCATTATTGATTCTAGGAGCTAGGATGAGGGCAATGTTTGCTACCTATGTTGATGTGGATAATATGCCTTTACCTCATGAGAGGCCCCACTTGGATGTTATACCTATAGTGCAAGTAGTAGAAGTGGAGAGGCCAAAATCTCCTCAGTCAATTGGTTTCCCCATTGGCCCTGTTTCCCCTCCTCTAAGTCCTCAACAACCCCCATCAACATTTGATATTGACCCTAAGTCATCATACCATTCCCCTTTAGAAAGATTGCTTGTAGAATCTACTAAGAAGTAACATATGGTTGCCTCATCCTTTGTTGGCCCCCTTTCTCATGTGCGAGAGAGCCCGAGGGGTGTGACACCTTTACATATGTTGTCCCTAGGAAGAGATATCCCATTTCAATCTTATAGAGGTTTTGAATTCCAAGGAGATAAGCCTCTACCATCTCAAATATTTGATACAAGGATAGGGGTTACAAATCAAGAGCCTTCCAAGGAGTGGGCCCTTGATGCATTCAAACTTGGAGGAGATCTCAGTGAAGATGTGAGATTGAAAGCTTGTCAATAGTTCATGATTGATGATGATCTTATAAATACTAGAGAGTTTAAGCAATTTATCATAATAAATCTGACAAATGAGATGGAAAGGGCAGAGGTATTAACTTTGATGATTTGAAGAGTGAAGAGAGACTGAGAATGAAGGATAAAGTGCTAAAGGATGCAAAGGGGAAATTTGCAGCTATGATTGTAGAGATAGGAAGGGAGATTGTGAAAAGGAGTCGAGTACTCCTTTTGGATGGATGAGACATTTCCTCTACTATTGTCTTTGATGATTTAAGGAAGAGGTATTATATAGATTTGGATTCAATGGATCTAGCACAAAGGGAGAAAGTTGTTGGCATTTGATGCTATTCCGATGGTGCTCCAGTTGAGATTGGTGATATCTGACGCATGCAGATTCTTAGGAGTTGACATTGATGAAAATGCAACCTATTGATACTATGCGGTATGGAGTTTTGGTTAACCAAATGTCTTAAGTAAGTTTTCTGGTATCAAGTCTGCTCGGTGAAGCTCAGTGTACAATTTTGTGAATATTTCTTATTTTCGGTGGTATCCTTTTGGTTCCATTAATTTGAGTTAAGTTGATTGGGTATGAGAAGAAAATTATCATGCAATATTATCCTCTGGTTATGATTCTTTGGCATGTTTGAAGGTTTGGTATCTGGTTGTGCAGCAAAACAGGGTTATCTTTGTTTTTGGTGGTGTAATGTGCAGACTAGATTACTTGAGTTGATTTTGGTGGTTATTGGAAAGTTTGAGGTGATTGGAATGACTTTTGGGAAGCATGTGATCATGTGTATTGGATCCAAAATATGTTTTGTGAAGATCTGAGCCGACTTGAAGCTACACATTTCATATTTTGACATTTTGTGAAGTCAACTTATGGGAGATCTATTTTGCTAGTGTGGATATATAAGATTGACTTGGTTGATGCATTTGGTGGTGTGGATAATGTATGAGATTATTCTGAGGATGTTTCACATGCACATCTTTATTTGTGTTGATCTAGTAAGCAGAGAAGAGCAAAACATACCAGTTTATCAGAAAAGTACAATGGATTCGATTGTGCCTAACCAGAACTAATAGTAGGCATAGTTAGATGTTGTTTTCTAGTTCATTGTTTATTGTAATCATTATATAATTATCAGTAAGGTAGTGAATGTTCCTCCAGGGTTGTAGCCCTATTTTTATAATTGAGCAGTGAGCTCTAGCTAGTGTGCCTGAATGCGAGTGTATTCCTCTCTTGTAATATTGTTTTCCTATTGGCCATAGTGAAATAATATTATGGGTTTAAATCCCACCATGGTTTTTCCCTTTCTAGGTTTCCACATAAAATATTGGTGTTATGGTTACGTGTTTGATTGCTTTGCGTTTCTGTATTTTAGTTTCTTATTTGTGCATCTTGTTGATTAAGAATCAGATTAAAAAATTTATAAATATTGAAACATTGATTCACCCCCCCCTCTCAGTATTCATTGATTCCAACAAAATTACTTTCATGTTTACTATTTGATGATTGCCTTGATCAATTAGTTATTTGGTGTCTTCATATAGTTACAAGAAGACCTAGCATGAACTATGAGTTTGATCAATTATTTGGAAGCCTGCTAGTCAAGAGAGTCGCTGACACATCCATCACAAAGGTAATAGGCCTTAATCTAAATGTGGAAAAAATTACTCATAAGGTGGCCTTTAAGGTAGAAGAGGAGGTCACCATTCTAAGGGAAAGGGTGACTACTCTGCATGAAATGTTATATGAAGAACCTACGTACACACCTCCAGGAAATATAGAGCATACATCTGATGAAGTTATAGGATTGAGGAATGATTTTTCTCAAGAAAGATTAGAGATAGCTAGTTTAATTAATGAGAAGGATGTACTAAAGGTAGATTCTTTGTAGATGTAGAGGAGAGTAAAGATAGATATGGTAAGCTTACTATTAGAATCAAAGATCAATAAAATTTTGGACCATGATGATGTAGCTTGGGATGAGAATAGGGAATTGCTAAGGCTTTCTTAGGAACATTTTAAGTGGGAACATTTTAAGTGGCAATGTTTCATGTCTTGCTCATTATCTCATATGAGAAAGACAATTGCAATGTTAGAAATTTCACTAGATAAGCCTCTCCCAAGTTTCTTACATGTCATTATTGAAGGCTTCAAGGATATATTTGAAATGATCAAGCAAGTTTTTACTGTTCATAGGATGTATACACAAAGAATTGATAATGAACTTAGAGGTTTTCATTGCTTGGTCACCAGTCACATGCCTACTCTATTTGATAGAGAAAGAAGTAGAACAGAGGAAGAAAATGTCCTAAGGTCCAATACAAATTGGAAAGCTAGCATTCAAACAATTTAGGGCCAGATGTTTCCAGATATAATTTCTGATCATGCACAACTCATCAAGTAATTAGGATCATACATGGATGCACTATCAAGGATTGATAGTTGTATGACCAAAATGAAGGTGATCATACCAAAAATTGAAGACAACAACTACTAGTATCATCTCAAGGCTCTCCAGGACTTCAACCTATCTAGATTTGATGACTTCTAGTCCTTTCCTCCTCATTTTTCTTCTTTCTCTAATTTTAAATTTTGAATTTTCAAATTCTCACTTCCCTGCCTTTTTTATTATCTTGTTTAATTCTTTCTTCTTCTCATTTAAAAGGATATCTCATGGTGTATCTCTTGATTAAATCACCAGTCTTTTCTTTTACTTCAAGATTTTTATATCAATCTTGCTTATTTATTACATATCTTTGAAAAGAGCTCATAATTTGCTCTCTATCATTATGTATTGAATAGGTTTGTAAGATTATTACACGTTTCAATATGATAAGAGAGCTTGAATGAATAAAAGGAAGACTCTAGATTATCTCAGGTCATCTCTAATAGCTACCACCTTAAGAGGAGAAAAAAAAAATATCTATTTTTCTCAGGGAGCTAAAAAGTTTTTTGTCTTTTTCGTATCAATCGGTCACCTATTTTTTTATTTTTTAAAAGACACAAATCTTGTTGCATCCTCAATTTTTCTATTAGAGGATATCAAGGCCCTGTTTTTATTCTTCTTCTTCCTCAAGAAAAATAGAATTCATATAGTTGGAGGCTATTGTACGGTTTTTTACCAAGGGTGAACAACTAAAGAACACACATGGATCACTAAGAGGGGGGTGAATTAGTGGTAAAAAAAACTTGAACTATCTGAAAGATTAAAATGTTGACTATCAATATTATGAACCTATAAGAAAAGATATTCAAGCACATTAACACACACACATAAAATGCAAACCCATGACACAAGATGTATGAGGAAAACCCAAATGTGGGAAATCCTCAATGAGAAATGTTGTTGGAGTCTACTGCTCTAATCCAGGCTCACAATGAAATCTGATTACAAAGTTTAGGGCACCAACCCAAGGAGAACCAACCCTTAGCTTTATGAACACCTACTCAAAGGAGCACCAACCCCTTCTTTGAGAACCTACTCAGAGAATTACAATAAACATGTATTGAAAATAAATTATATACCTTGTTACAAATGAGGTTTTGTAACACCTTACTATTCTACTCTTCTTTTCTCCTCTCCGCTCTCTGTCTTCTTCTTATCTCCACATCCATCTCTTTAACTTCTGATCAATTCAATCCAATTTTTCTCCCTCTCATAGTGTATATAAACCACTGTGTTGTCTACTTTGAATCTGCACTCTCAGATCTCTGGTTTCTGTCACTCTTTATCTCACTCTCTTTACTCTACAACTTACTTCACTATTTGCACACTTCTCAAACCAGCTGCTACAACCTCTTCTCTATTCACCTTACTTTTTTCTCTACAAATTTCCTTACTATTTTTCTCTTTAATCTATGTCCTCGACTCAAAACCACTTTTCTTCTCTTTTACATTCAATTTTTTCTGCACACAATTTTCTACAATGTTATTGACCACCCCGACTTCGTGTCATTGACATTTGCAAAAAATGCTTTTCTGCAACCTCTATTTTTTTAGAGCTTCTACACTTATACACTTTGTAGCTCACACAACACATTTATCTACAACAACAACTTGTACACCTTAATCCTTTTTTTTTCTTGGATGTCATCACATTCTTCAAGAGTTTTCCCTCCAAAACATAACAGGCTATTCCAGCTAGACTTTTCTTTTAGAAGCAACATTCCCAAAAATGATTTTTCTCCAAAAATCATTCTTGTTGATCATATATGCATATTTATTGGATCTGATTTCTCTATCCATAATTGTTAGCACTTAATGCATCTCGTTGTCTTCCAATTATTCTCTGTATTTGAATTGCTATTTTTATCAATCTATTTGTCTATTAGATTTGATATCCTTCTAGAAGTTCTTCCTAAATATCCTCTTGAGTCGCACACTTGTCTGCATTAAATGCTAGTGTCTCTTCATCTATGTCTGATAACTATGCACATTCAATTCTATCTTCCTTGTTTACATAGCAATCTCTGGAGTTGTGTTTTTTTGTTTTGTGTAACTCTCATTTAAAAATATGTCCAGTTGCACCTTGTTTCAACATTTATTTATTTCTCTATTTTCTAAATCATTTCTTCTGATACATATGCATTCTCCATCCTCTGTGGACCTACCCTGAAAAAGATCAAAAACTACTTCTATCATCATCGACTTTGGCACATTTGATTTGTTTTTTCTCCACCAAGGAAACACATGTCTTCATATACTTCATCCAAATCATACGGTTAAGTTTAGTCAACCACCATATAAAATCCCATCTATTGACATGCACAAATATCATCAAAATGACATCCAAGTCACCTAGTCAACCATGGTCAAATGCCACATAGACTATCATCCTTATCAGGATACCAAGGTGTCAACTGAAACACCTCAAATGGTCATGATGACCTTAAACTCTTTTGCTGTGAGATGGCAGGATACATGCCATTTTTCCTTTTAACTTACCTTGCATCATTGTTCATATGCCCATTTTGCACACACGGGTTGATGGGATGCCTCATCTTTCTTCCTTAACTTACCTTGTGAGTTCCTCTTTACATCCATCTATAGGTGCAAGATAGTGGGATCCTTCTCTTGCTTCACTTGTTTAGTGCAATAATCGCATACCCACCTTGAATGGTGCGAGGTAGCGGGAACCATTCACTACTCTCTTCATTTTGCCCCATGCAACCATCATTTTGTCTTACTTAGTATCATGAGATAGTAGGATACATATCTCACTTCACCTTGGATTGCCTTGCATGGAATTTTTTTGTTGGTCCATATTGTTGTGGGATGGAGGGAGAGCATAACCATCATGTTATTGACTTCCCGATAGACCAACTCTTTCCAAAGTGCAACCTCCATTGCCAAGACTAGAAAATAGTCACACTGAAACATAGGTTTTCAGTGTAATTCAAAGGGGCAGCTACATGGAGAAAGGGTCTTGCTGAAAGGCAAACTTACACTGAAATCAAGACATGTTTGCCAAACATCCACTCTATCTCACCAAAAAAAGAGACTCTATTAGTATAGCTTATAAATGATTCTATAGCCTAAAATGAGTCACAATGATAGACCAAGTCACACCAAAATAGATGATGTCGTTGATATAGAAACACAGTCGTGCCAAAAAACTGCCAAACAATGGATTTTTAACATTTCTTAGTCTACTATTTGCAGTATCATTGATGTGATGACCAGTGTGTTATTGACAACTGTGAATGATACTCCCTATAACTGCATGCGACTAACATAGCATGTTATACACCACTCCAGCTAACTTTTTCAGAGTTAGACCAGATTTCACAATACATTTTCAATACAATTGTCTATGACCTCCTTGTCCATTTTCAAGTCCCAATGACACACTTCATGCATTCCATTTGTATCTCTTTGTGCATATAACATGATGTGTTATTTGATGTTGCAACAACACTTATGCTCTTGGTCAATCATTTTTCCCCATAAAATCACAACTTTGATGCTGCAACAACACTTATTCTCTTGGTCAATCATGTTTTCCCCATGACAACACAACTCCAAGGCCTTGGTCCTCTAATCACTTGTAGGTCCAATATCAGACTTCATGCAACCTCCATGCATAATCATATAACCTTCATAGCTTTACTAACACTACATCAGCCAATCTGATCTTCCTTTAAGGTAGACATCCTACATCTTTCTCAACTTGAGACCATACCATCTACTCATCTTCCCTTTGCGAGTTATCTACTTTAGGACACCTTCATCTTTACCTTAAGATCATCATATGGCATTGCAATATCTTCATCTAGTGGGTGTCTAGTATGTCTCTCTACAACTTCATCAACTTAGCCTTGCACACACACACATGTTGACATCAATGACAACCTCAATGCCAACATACAACATGCAATAGTGTTCATATGTTTTGTAGTGCAATATTGTGATTATGTTTCATGTTTCATTTGTAGTAAATCTTTGCAAAGGGTATGCATAAATGTTTTTCATAATGCAAATATTTGGAAATCCAATTCTATGATTTCTATGATTGTTTTTCCCTTTTTATTATCCAGACATATGAATCAATAAAATCAAGGGTTTTTGGTTCATGTTTCTTCATTGTGTTGATGAGTTTGAACAATTTTTAGCTTCTTGTAAATTAGAAGATTGAACCTGCTAATATTATTTCAAGAGGCTCTATGTAGAGAATGAGAATTGAGATACAATTATAAAATTCATCTCATGTTGTGATTGATATGAGGTATTAATCATACTAGGCAAAAATGATGTAGAACATGCATATTTTATATTATAATTTAATGGTTCATCTAGAGTTTATCCCAATGGATATGGCACTAACCATGATAATGCATACTTAACTATGGAAAGGAGAAGGATTTATCAAAGAGAAATACAATAACCATTTTATGTTTGTTTATTTTCTATTTTTCAAGTACATAGGAAAATTGTTTCTCAGTGTGATGAGAATTACATAAAGATGAAGGCCACAAACCATGAGATTTAAAGATCATTGACTCACATAGTAGTCTAAGAACACATCTGTTATAGCATCATATAAGCTAGGAGAATTTAAAATATGCTATTATAAGGGATGCTCACCTAGGTCTAACGGAGCCTAAAGTGTAGAGAGTGTGATTAGTTCCTTATCTCTGATCATCACTCTGTCAATTGGCCCATTGATCCAAGGCCTTGAAGATTGAGATTGGCCTCTCATAGAGGAACATTGGAGTAATCAATTGGAACCCCCAATAGGTCCTAGGATGCACTAAGGTGTCTTAGGTGTCTTAAGGGGCCTTAAGATGTAGTAAGATGTCTTAAGGGGTGGTATGATGTCTTAAGATGTATAACTTGGTGTCCTAGGTGTCTTAAGGGGTAAAAAGATGTCCTAGAATGTACTAAGGGGTCACATGAGTCTTAATTTCGTCTAGGATGTACTAAGGGGTCATATGATGTCTCAAGAGGTCCTAGAATGTAATAAGGGGTCCTAGGTGTCTTAAGGGGTCAAAAGATACACCTATTACTACTAAACCATAAGGAATTTATAGATGATGTGAACTAGTGATTTGTGGCATTTTGTGTGTAGATTCCAAATATATTTTTTTGAATTTTTTTGGAATCAATTTGTTTCCATTTTTCTATTTCCCTCGAAATTTTTACAAAAAAACATTTTTAAAGAGTGATACTCATTTGGTATGGCATAATTTTTTTCTAAAATATATATGAATGTGATTATTTCGTATTTAGTTTTTTAACATTCATATCTAATGTTTGCAATTGGTTTCATAATATTATCTTCAATATTTCATATTTTATCAATTTTTGAAGTTGTGTTGACTATAATTTTGCAATATGTTCATTTGGTCGCTCGTAACTTGTTGTTTATGTATTTATGTATAACAATTCAATAGGAACATGCTCAATATAGAGAAAAGATATGAGGAAAGGATGGAGGGCAGTTGGATCCAGTATTCAAATTTGAGCGGCAGTTCTGGATCAACATCGGGACAATAGGCGGCAGAAGACACAAAGATTATTGCAGATGGGGGGGGGGATTCAGATGGAAAGGACCCTGATAATCTCATGGATTTCGAGGACCCAGGGGGAGGACCAACACCATGTGATGAGTGGTTAACAGATGAGATCAGGAAAGAGCAGGTTCAAACTTGAAAAATAGAAGATGACAACTCAGTAGGAGCCCAAGGGTAGCAAAAGATTTGTGTCTCAGAGAACATGGTGGAAGGAAAAGATCACTCGAAAAAGGTTTTCTCGTCAACGGACCTGAAAGGGGGACCCAATGGATAGACACATAAGTGGTCCTTGCTATTTGGGGTTAAGCCTAAAGGTAAGTCCTCATTGCCTCCTGTTAAAAACTCCTCGAATGTGTCTCAAGGCAAGTTTTCTATTGTTGTTCCAGACCAAATCATAGACCAAAACATTGCTAGAATGGAAAACACTTTGATTGGTAATTTTTTTGGGTCAAGACCTAATATAGAAATAGTTCATGGATTTGTCAAAAGAAAGTGGAACCTAAAAGGTCAGGTTGATGTGGTAGAAATGAACAAAGGCTATCTATCTTTCTCTTTTTCCTATGATGAGGATAGAGGGAACATTCTTTGTAGTGGATCTTGGACAATAGGTAAATACATTATGTACATCCAGAAGTGGTACCCTAATGTAGCGAAAGGAAAGAATTTTTTGGTCCATGTCTCGGTGTGGGTCAAGCTCCCTAGGCTCCCAATGGAATTCTGGGAGGAAGACATTTTTGCAGGAATTGCCAATACCTTTGGGGAGCTTATCACTATTGACCAGGTCATGACATCCATAAGAAGACTAATTTATGCTAGGATCTATGTTGGAGTCAGACCTGACATGAACATGCCAGAGGAAATAGAGATAGAATCGAAACTGGGGAAGTGGAAGCAAAATATTGTTTATGAAACAATCCCCTTTGCCTATTTCCATTGTAAAAAGGTGGGACACTGGGCTAAAAAATGTCCAAATATGGAGGATAAACCCTTCCCCCAAACTAAGGTCTAGAAAAAAGTTGACAAGCCATCAAAAGCCTTGGAATCTAATGATCTTAATCAGGAGAATCAATCTCAGATAGGAAGGGTGGAGGAAGAAATTACCAACGAAGTGGGTAATGAACTAAAGATTTAGATGGTGGAGCAGAATGTTGAGGACTCAGAGTACAAAGAAAAAGACAACACTCGGCAAGAAGAATCAGAGGAGGATAAGAAAGAGTTAGTCCTAGATAAAGGAAAAAAGAAACCCTAAATCAAAGAGGAAGGATATAACTTTAACCTTGTTTCAAAATATCAAGATCAAGATAAAGAAATAGACTGGTTCCAGAAGGCCCAACCTGATACCATTCTGGGCCAAGGGCTATTGGAAATTTCTCTAACCACCCCAACAAAGGGAAATCTGGAATTTTTGGAAGAACAAGATCCAAAATAGGGAGATGAAGAACACATAAAAAAGGCACTGGGGAAGAATGAAACAAAGCAAGAGGATGAAGAAGCAGTAGAGGAAAAAAGAAGGAACAAGCAAAAAAATAAGAATAACAATAACCCAGTCAATAGTACGATGACTAGAAACACCAGAACTAGGCTTGGTGATGTGGGAGCACAACATACTTCTCCAGGAAGACACTCAAATGTCAAGAAACGATCTTTGGAAACAAGCAAGAACTTAGCAGATGGTACCCAAAGAACCATCTTTGAGGCAGGTATTTCCAAAAATCCATGAAAATCATCTCCTGGAACATTAGGGGACTTAATAGTCCCCACAAGCATAATTTAGTTAAAAATTAGAGATAGAAACCCTGATATTTTTTTGATTCAAGAAACTAAGATGGTCAAAGATAAAGTTGAAAGTTTGAATATGTTCAAAAATGGTGGAGTTAGCAGAGGTAGTTCAGAAGGTGCATCGAGAGGAATTGTTACCTTTTGGAACAAAAACAATGTAGAAGGAGAGGTGTTGATACAGGACAACAATTTGCCTTGTATAAGATTTAAGCACATTAAGAATTGTACAACTTGGGTTCTAACTAACATTTATGCCCCCAACACAAAGACTGGTAGAAGTGAGATGTGGAGATATCTAACTGGGTTGAGAAGTAAGTTTGCTGAGGATAGTTGGATAATTATGGGAGATTTCTATACTCCCCTGAACGAAAATGAGAAAAAGGGAGGGATTCAAGCCAATCTGGACAACAGACTGGACTTGATAGACTCCATAAACAATAATGCAATTCATGATCTAGAATTGCAGGGAGTCAAATACACTTGGACCAATAGAAGAAGTGGTGAGAATCTGATCCAGGTTAGACTCGATAGAGCTCTGCTTTCCTTAGATTGGTATAATCTTCATGATTGTTCATTATCCTCTCACATAAGGGTTGGATCAGATCATTATTGGATAACCTTTACGATTGATGTAAAGAATAGAAGAAGACATTTCCCTTATACATTTGAAAAAATGTGGACCAGACACCCGGATCTGGAAAATAAGATTAAGGAATGGTGGCAGGTCAGTATTGAAGGGAACACCATGTACAAAGTGGTTAAAAAGCTGAAGAATGTTAAAGATAATGTTAAGAAGTGGAATAAGGATTGCTTTGGGAACATCTTTACCTCAAAAGCTAGAACCCTCTTAGAGCTCAAGGAAATCCAAGATGAGATACAGATCAATGGTTACACTAATATGTCTAGAAACATTGAAGATGCTATTCTTATGAGATATCATGATATAATAGCTAAAGAGGAAACCTACTAGAAACAAAGATCGAGGAATGTCTGGTTAAAGGAGGGGGATAGGAACACTAAATACTTCCATATGTCCACCTTAAGACATAAGGCCATGAATAGAATTGTTCAGATTAAAGTGAATGGCAAATGTGTTGTTGATGATGATTCTATGAGCAAGATTGCTATTGATTTTTTCTCAAATTTACTTGCTAAGGACCAGAATTTGAAAATACAGGCATAGAGTGAACTCTTGGATAGCATACCTACCATTTTGGGGGAGGAATAGAATGATCACTTGTCGGCTATCCCTTCCCATGAAGAAATTTTGATAGCTGTCAAATCCTTTGAAGGCAACAAAGCCCCAGGTTTGGATGGCTTTCCCATGTTTTTCTTCCAAATGTACTAGCATATTATAGGAGAAGATGTCACCAGAGCTGTGAAAGAGTTTTTTGGTGCTAGGAAACTATTAAAGGAAGTTAATGGTACTTTTATTGCTCTGATTCCCAAAAAAATGGGGGCAGACTCTATGGATCTTTTCAGACCTATAAGTTTATGCAACTCTCTCTATAAGATTATCTCTAAGGTTCTAACCTCTAGAATTTTGAAGCTATTGCCCTCCATCATTTCACCTCAGCAAAGCGGTTTTGTCCCAGGAAGACAAATTTTGGATTCTATCATCTCTATTCATGAAAATATCCACTCACTGGCATTCTCTAAAAAAGAAGGTTTTATTTTGAAACTGGATCTCTCTAAAGCCTACGATAGAGTGGACTGGGATTTTATGGTGGATGTTCTCTCTACTTTTGGCTTTAGTCCTAGAAGTGTCAGCCTTATCAGACAACTTGTCTCTTCAGCATCTTTCTTTGTTTTAATGAATGGCTCCCCCTCTCCTTTCTTTAAAGCCTCAAGAGGTCTCAGGTAGGGGGATCCTCTATCTCCAGTGATCTTCATCATCATGGCAGAATGCTTGGGGAGATGTATTGGTAAGCTGGTTGAGAAAAGGGAGTTTTGTGGTTTGAATCCCTCCTCGGCAGATCAAATATGCTCTCATCAGCAATTTGTTGATGACTCTATAACAATGGGAAAATTCACTGTTAAGGACTCTAGAAGACTAAAAAAGGCTTTGGACAACTATGGAGAGGCCACTGGTCAGCTAATTAATTTGTCTAAAACCTTTGTTTATTTTATCAATACCCTGGAGAGAAGGAGGATTAAAATTAGTAACATTCTGGGAGGCCAAATTGGTAGTTTGCCTGCTTCTTACTTGGGGCTCCCATTAGGCCTTGATCCTCTGAACACTTTTTGGGGAGCCTTGGTGGATAAATTCCACAAAAAGATGTCTGGATGGAAGGGAGCTCTCCTTAGTCAAGCAGGTAAGGTCCAACTGCTTAAATCCACCCTTCAAAGTATCCCCCTCTATGCCATCAGTCTGTTCAGGATTCTAGCTAAGTATGCTGAGGCCATTGAAAAGATTCAGAAATCCTTCTTATGGACAGGGGTGGAAGAGAAGAAGAGAATGAACTTAATTGCATGGGAGAAGGTTTGTAAGCCTAAGAATAAAGGAGGTCTTGGCCTTAGAAGAATAAGAGACATAAATGATCACATCATGGCCAAGCAGATTTGGAGAGGATATAGAAACCAAGGAGAGTGGAAAAAAATATGGGACAACAAATACAAAAGCCAATGCCCGAATCTTCAAAGTTTCCTCAAAGCAGAGACCATCCCTATTGGTTCTAATATTTGGAAAAATGTCTCTAGGACTAGAGACTTAATTATCAAAGGTACAAAGTGGAAGTTGGGGAAAGGGAATCTTATTCAGTTTTGGGAGGACCCTTGGCTTCTAGATTCCCCTTTTAATGGAAACCTTGAGTGAAACAGATATCAGAACCAAGGCAAGGAAAGATTTGGAACCAAGGTTGAGGATTACTGGAAAGATGGACAGTAGATAGACTTATCTCAAGTGGATCAGTCTTTAGGTAGTTTGAACAAAGTTATGAACTCTATGGTGAGGATTGAAGAAGAAGACCAAATAATTTGGAAACTCACAGCTAGTGGTACTTTTTTAGTGACTTCTCTATATCATCAACGGTTCAAGACCATGGAAAGTCCTTACTAGGCCAAAGCTTGGGTGAAAGGCCTCATACCCAAAATCAATATTTTCTTTTCGATAGCCCTTCAAGACAAAATTCTCACTACTGAGAATATCAAAAAAAGAGGTATCAACATGCCTAGTTTCTGTATTCTCTGCAAGCAGAATGAGGAGACAATAAATCATATGCTCTTCCACTGTCCCTTCTCTACTGATGTTTGGGGAAGCTATCCGGATCAATTCAATATTAGTTGGAGCTTCCCTAATTCAATTTAGGAAATTTTCAAGTCTTGGCATCATCCTTCAAAAAACAAAACTACAACCTTATTATGGAAAATTGCTTTACCCCACATGTGTTGTGGTCTTTGGAAAGAGAGAAATGATAGGATTTTGAGGGAAAAGACCACTAAGGCCAAAATTGTGTTTGAAAAAATTAGAAGAAGCATAAGGGAAAATCTGAATATTATAGGTGGTTTGGATAGTCCTCACACTAAGGAGGATCAATGTATCTATAAAAAGTGGAGATCAAAGGCTCAAGAGAGTGTTCAGAGCAACCCTAGAGAAGGAGTGAGATGGACCAGCCCGCCTGGAGGATGGATGAAAATCAATTTTGATGGGGCCTCTAAGGGTAACCCAGGGGTTGCTAGATGTGGAGGGGTCCTAAGGGATGAATGGGGAACATGTAAAATCATTAAATGTATACCCATAAGAAATCAAACCAATCATGTAGCTGAAGCCATGGTGACCTATCATGGGATGATCCTTGCAAAGGAAGCCAAATGCACTAAATTTTGGTGTGAAGGAGACTCCTTAAACATTATCAACTATTTAAATATGAAATTCCCGTTGTCTTGGTCTATTAGTAATGCTATTAAAGCTACTAGGAAAATTAGCGAAGAGTTTGATATGTGTGTTTTTACACATGTTTACAGGGAGGCCAACTCTTGTGCTGACTGGGCTGCCAACCTGGCTTGCCAATCGGGAGACATCATTACTAATTATGGTGAAATGGAGATTGCAAGTGAAATGAAAGCCTTGCTCAATCAAGACCAAAGCTACACAAGGCAACGCGGTACTTTTAATCATTATTTCTAATGACCTTTCCACCTTTTTCGATGTAGGGCTCATTTGAAGATAATGAAATTTTAAATAAGTGTCTTATCATAATTAATTGGCATGGATTCTAGGTGCTCTCAAAGAATAACCACAAAAACCAAAGGGGAAGTGATCAAATCGAGAGAAGGAATTGCAAGGAAGGAGCTAGAAAAATGGGAGGTAACAAGAAGAGATTTGAACCTGCTTCTTGCTTGGACTGGAGAAAGAATGATGAAGTCTGGGATATCCTCTAGCAGGGGGGAATGAATGTTTTCATGGAATGACTAAGTGGGAAAGACCCCACAATTACTTCTTACTTCATCAAGAACTGGAAAAATGGTAAAATTCTGATTGGGTCACAGATGATGAATGTTGATGAAGAGGTTACTGCCGAGGCCCAGGGATGTCTACTGAGGGTATGAAATTTTATAGGTACAGAGGAATATCTGACAAAGCTACAGACAAGTTTCCAGTTACAGATGGAGAGAGGCGAAAGATGTTCAAAATTGACAATTCCTACCACTCCTTGAAGAGAATTTGCAAGCCTTGGAGGTTTGTTCTTTTCGCTTCCATTGAATACATTACCTTAGATGATAGGTTTACCAGGGCCTAGGGGCATCATTTCGTTCTTCTTAATCATTTTCGTCATGGAGAAAGGGTTAGACTTCCCTATTACTTAGCTTGTTCTATGGATCACACCATAAAGGAAATCTAGAGGGATCCTAAAGGTGATCATGCCCTTCACCAGGGGCTTATGGTCTTGGTTTATAAAATGCTAAAGGGGAAGTGAATTGAAAAGCCTATCAAAGGCAAAAATGCTAGAGATGAAACTATAGAAAGTAAGGATAGTGGTTTTAATTTTGACTCGGAAACTGAGGGAGAGTCAGAGGAAACTAGCAAGAAAGGGAGGATTAGGGCCAAGAAAAGGAGGATTATTGTGGACTCTAATATGTCGGACTCTGCAATTGAATCCCTTGAGGAAAAATCTACTAAAAAAAGGAAAGGGAAAACCACTAGAAAGAAGGCTCAGAAAAAGAACATTAAAAAGGGGAACAATTCTGACTTCAATCATGTTTAGATTGAATCGGGAGAGGAGGCTGAAGAAAACAAGGTGGTTGATAGTCAAGATTAAGAAGGGGAGGGTAACTCAGTGATGGATAATTTGGAGATCGTGAATACCATGAATTTGCATAAGGAGAGAAATGGGGATAAAAGTGACAATGGTGACAAAGACATTATTAAGGCCTTCTATGAGACCATTGCTACTATGGTGAAGGACGTTAATAGTTTGAAAACTGATACACAGGCTATTGCAAGAATTACAGTTCATGACAAGCCCTTGGCGGAACATGTTAAAGAACTGGTAGCCGTTCTACATAATGCACAAGCTATTGAATGTATGGTTGGAAAAATTATGGCAACGGAGAAAAAGGTCAACCAGATGGGAGATCCTAAGGAAATGGAAAACAAAATGAAAGATTTTAGCACTAGAATTGACAAGCTGGAGCTCAATGTAAAGAAGATAGCCGACCAAAATTTCCAAATCCTCAAATCCTCGGTGGGCAATATGAACATCCTTATTAATAGGTTCAAGAATGATGCAGAAAAGGATGGTGATAAAGAGCAGTTGAACAAGAAAGGGCATGAAAGGAGGACCAGAGAGAACACAAAGAAAAAAGGTGACATCGAAGGTCGTGAGCTGGAGGATCTGAAGACCTCAACGAATAGCATGAAAAAAATGGTTGTTCACACTGAGGAAATTATGAATAGTATTTAGTTTCTATTGTTGTCCCTATTTAGGTCTCCTTGCTGTCTTTATACTTTCCTTTTGCTGACTGTATCGAGATACTTTATTATGTAATGTTGTGTTTAGTTGATCCCTTTTGGTGGGTTCATTTTGTTTTTTTGAAGTGACCAGACACTTTTTTTGGCAATTCTCTCTCCTGGCTTGTTCAAGGTTTGAGTACCTTTCAAATACCTGCTTTTACTTAAACAAAACTTGTTGTTTATGTATCAAAATTATTTATTTTTGTTGGAAAGTGAACTTTAATACCTATTTCATAGATATTTTTCAAAAACAAATTCGCTTGTTTACTATTTTTCCATAAGCGTTGAACTTAGAAGTTGATGTTTGGCATGAAACCTATGTTTAGTTAGTCTAAAAAAAAACATAATAAACTCAATATATATTAAAATAATAATAATTGGAAAGATATCTTCGCATACTACTATCATGCATTTGGGTTTTTCAAAATTCATCCATTTAAGCCCCCAATTTGAGCTTAGAAGGCCAGAAATTTGCAGAAACCAAGAGAGTTTGGGGAGGAGATCTCTAACATGGAGGTTCGATAGAAAGGGGTTTGATCGAACCCCTTGGGTTTCAATCGAACCCCCTTTCTATCAAATCCCCTCAATACAAATTTTGTATTGAATGCATTTTTGGGTTCGATCCAAAGGGGGTTTCGATCGAACACATTTTTTGCATTTGATTGAAAGGGGGTTTCAATAGAATATGGCTAAAATTGAGTTTTGGATAGAAGAGTCAATTTATATTGTCCAAAAAAGTGTAACCCACTATTGTGGGTTCTCCCTTCTATGATTTCTTAATAGGTCCTAGGATTTACTAAGGGTTCCTAAGTATCTTAAAGGGCCCTCGGTGTCTTAATGGGTCCTAGGATGTACTAAGGGGTCCTAGGATAACATTTTAGCATCTAACTATATATGTATAACATTTATACATAACATTGAAAATATCTAGAACATATACATAACATTTAAACATTTAAACACCTAACTATACATGTATGTATAACATTTAAACATATGTAGCATTGGGGTCAAAAAGTGTTCAAGGATACATAGTAGGATGTATAAAGAGGTCCTACGTGTCTTACGGGGCCAAAATATGTCCTAGGTTGTATTAAGGTGTCCTATGATGTCTTAACAGGTCCTAGGATGTACTAGGAGGTCCTAGGTGTATTACAAGGTCCAAAGATGTCCTAGGATGTATTAAGGTGTCCTATGATGTCTTAAGAGGTCCTAGGATGTACTAAGGGGTCCTGGGTGTCTTAAGAGGTCCTAGGTGTCTTGACATCATTTGTGTGTTGTTATTTTTTGTTATATTTTTCATGTGATTGTCTAAAATGGTTTTTATTTATTTGCGTAGAAAATATATTATCTTTTAAATACATTATTACCCATTAAAATAATATAAAACTAATAAATTATTATCCATTTAAATTTTTAAAAACTAATACATTATTATCCATTATAAATAAATAAAAAATAATACATTATTAAAAACTATATAAAAAAATTAAAACATTAATATATTAAAATCAACTATTAAAAAAAATGCAAAAATAGACACAAAAAATTGTACCTGGAAACAATTTCAGGTGAATCTGTTAGCCCCTTTCTCCTTGCAACCCACTTATCTCTTAGCTTGTTGGTGCAAAATGAGGGGTAGAACCTTTTTTCAACCTTATATAGTGTCGGGATTTTGGCTAAAACAAATCTAGTCGAAAGTGTTTTGGCCTCAAGGGTTTCAGTTGAAACCTTGATACTGCATGACCGCCACATCACCTCCACATAGGTTTGGCTTGAACCTTTCCAACTAGAACACTTTTGATTAGATTCATTTTGATTGGATCTATTTAGCTGACCCAAAGTGTGAGATAGATTCATATTTTTACCCTAATGTTTTATAGGCACTCAACAACCTTGTGCCTAAACTTGTTGCATGCATAGCAATATCCACTAAACAACTAAACACTTATACTATATCCTATATTCACATATATCCATTTCATACCATCCTACTTTTACACTCATTTTCCTTATTTCCAAACTTATTGCAAGTATAACATTGACCATTGAATGACTGATATAATCTAAATTTTACGTTCACTGCCTCTATGTACAAATTTATTGCATGAAAAAAAGTTTCTATTAAAGTTTAGTGAATACTTGGTTTGAGTAGGGGCGGTCCTTCTATTAGTCCTCTCGTTCTAGAAAAAAGTAAAATCTTGTTGATCTTTGTTTGAGTCTTTCAATTCATCCTTGACCTTTTCCTTTCCTTTGTCTCCCTTACTAAACCTCTTAGAGATTTCACCATTTTCAAATCCAAGTCCATCTTTATCCTTGTTTTTAATCTAAGCACTGAGCATCACATCAAGTACTTCACTTCCACCTTTAAGATTTAAACCTTTGTCAATTTGTTCTTTTGCCTCTTTTAGTTCTTTCCTTAGCATATCCACTTCTTCATATTTGTCATGTATCTTTGTTTCAAGATCATCAATAGCATTTCTTCCTTTATCAAGCAGCTTTCTTAGATAGGTGGTCTTCTCTTCATCATTATTGCACTTATTTTTGTTTTCATCTATATTAGCTAGAGGTTGTCTCATTTCTCCATCCATGTCTACCAGAACATCAATGTCCCATTCATTTTGTTCCATAGTATCCATATCATAATCAAACACAATGTTCAAAAACCCATATCTACCTTAGTTATGTTGGCCATTTGGAGGAATTGATTATGTGTTTCATTGATGTTTTGTCATTGATGCCAACACTAGTTGTTTGGATGCTTTACCGACACCCTTCTAGTCTAAGTAGATTGAGTGGTTTCTGGTTGGTTTGGATCTGACATGATCCGGTAGGCTCCCGTATAGTTTGGTTATGGAATTAGCTTATTCATGATACTCATGTTCATATTCAGTCAGTTGGTTTTAGTCTGATGATCAGATGCTATCCTGTTTGCTTAGAAGCTTAGCTTTTGGTTCTAGTGAGGGTTTCACCGATAGAGCTTTTTATGAAGATCTTTGATGATATGCATAAGTCGTGTTGGTACAGCTTCTGGTGGAGTTTTAGGATGTTGTTGTTGTTCATGTTTGAGACTTGGTAGATGGAGATCATTGCTGTAGCATGTGGACCTATATTGGGTCCTAGTTGATCTAGGTTATGGAGTGGCTTTAATATAATGTGTGGATTGGACCTCTCAATGTGTTTCTGAGATGTCTTATGTGTTGGATATTATTTGTTTGGTCTAAGGCCGACATGTTTTGTAATTATGTAATTGGTTTATTATTTGGTGGTCATTTATGGTCGAGGGTTTGTATATATAGATGTAAGATCTCATTTTAGATAAGATATGGGTAAGATCATGATTATGGGAAAGGAATGTAATGTGTGAATAATGTAATATCATTCAGGAAGAGGATTTGGTTGATCATTGGAGATTGAATTGGGTTTATGTAAGAGGATTTAGTCATCCGGTATTGAGCTTAACCAGAACTATACTCAGGCATAGGAGATGCTATATTTTGCAGTTCAACACTTCTCCGGATTGTAGTATGTATTTCTATGTAGTCAGTGAGGCTCCTTTTGTGATAAGAAGTGTGCTCTAAGTTTTTGGCCTTATTGAAAGTGCAGGCCCCTTATTTATAATTCACATACTTACTACAAAAGTATTATCTGACCGTGGGTAGGCTTCCCACCATGATTTTTCCCTTTACTGGGTTTCCACGTATAAATCTTGGTGTCATGTGGATGGTATTTATTCTATGATTATTGTTTATGCTTAATTGGTTTAATTGTTATTCTGGTATTTGGTTTAAGCATTCCAGTATTATTATTTTGGGTTTCAGTATTAAAGTTTTAATTGCTAATGGTTCCAATAATCTGTGACAACTAATTCACCCCCCCCCTCTCAGTTGTCTCCGGTTATTTGAACTATCTAAAAATTGGTATCAAAGCTTTGGTCCTCTCTATAGAAAGCTTAACCACTTGAGGAAGATCCTATGGCAACTAACAATTCAAGTTCATCCAGTTCTTCTAGAGCTATCTTTCAAAGGGATATTCCTAGGCTTGATGGAACAAATTACATAGTATGGAAGATTCAGATGGAGACTCATCTAAGATGTCTTGGCAAGGAGATTTGGGAGATCACACTAAATGGTGTGACACCTTATAATTTAGTATCTGACAATCCTCTTTTGGAAAACCCAGATAAGGAGCTTGAGAATGATTGTAGAGAAAGAGAAGCCCTCTTGTGTGCACTTTCTGATCAACAAATAATGGGATTAACCGACAAATCATCTGGAAAGGCTATATGGGATAAGTTAGAGACTCTAAATGAAGGTGAACCTACAGTGAATATTGCTAAAAGTGATGGTTACCGGGTGAGATATGAATTCCTAAAGATGGAAGAAGATGAAAGGATTACTGCATTCCTAAAAAGGGTAAATGAGATTGTTATGGGAATTCAATGTTGTGGTGGAACTCTGAGCGAAGATGAAATTGTTTCTAAAGTCATGAGAGCCCTACCACTGGCTTACAAAATGAAGACTACTACTACTAATGAGTTGAGAACAATGGTTAATACATTTGTCAACAAAGATACTTTGGTTGGGAAACTATCTGCTTTTGAGCTTGAAGAATTTGGACCTTCTAGAGCTATGAAGACTAAACCTTCTTTTCATGCATCTACATGTGCAACCGGTAAGGAAGATTGGAAAGCTTTATATGCAAAGGAATTGGAAGATATGAAGAGAGAAGATGATGAGTTTGATCAACTTGAAGCACTATTTGCTAGAAGAGTACCTAAAAGACTGGTAGGAAGTCAGTGTGAAGGAAAAGCACCTTTTAAATATTTTGCATGTAATAAGATTGGTCATTTTGCATCTATATGTCCTAGAAGGAATTCAAGATTTGAAGAAAGAGTTAGAAGATATTTTAAGCCTAACCCTGGATATCAAAACAAGTATAAGTACAGGAAGAACAAAGATAAATCATGCTACATAGCAGATGAGGAAGGCATTATTAATTTTGTTGATGGATGGACAAAAGACTCTACTAGTGGTTCCAACAATGGGAAGGAATGGGTGCTCCTAGCTATCAAGGAAGATGATCCAGCACTGGAAGAGAATGTACCTAAAGAGAAGGTACTTGCTACTAAAATTGAAGACAAGGTTGAATGGGTAATTGACAGTGGTTGTTCACATCATATGTCTAGAGATAAAGGGAAGTTTCTATCTTTGCAAGAATTTGATGGCATGGTTTGGTTAGATTTGGAGATGACAAAGCATGTATAATCAAAGGAAAAGGAAATATATCATTGGATGGTAAGAACATTACTAACAATTTTTATTATGTTGAAGGGTTAAGGCATAATCTTTTGAGTGTAGGACAATTGGTGGATAAGGGATTTCAATTACAGTTCAAGGATGGAAAATGAAAAATCATTAACAGATCTGGTTTGGAGATTGCAACCGGTACACAAAAAAAAGGTAATATATTTCATTTGAACTCTCGTGAGAACACATGTTTGATTACACAGATTGATAAGAGTTGGCTATGGTATAAAAGGCTATGTCAGGTGAATTTTGATTGCATTGTAATGATCAGTTCAACTAAGGCAGTTAGGGATATACATAAGATTATGAAGCCCTATAATATGGTATGTAAAGAATGTCAAATGGGTAAACAGGTTAGAACCTCTTTTAGGAGTATACAAGATAAATCTAATGATGTTCTTGATCTTATTCATACTGATTTGTGTGACCGTGCTAGAGTTAAAAGTTTTCAAGGTGATAGATATTTCATGCTAATCATTGATGATTATTCTAGAATGATGTGGGTTACTTTTCTAAGAGAAAAATCTAAGGAATATGAAAAGTTTAAGATCTTTAAGGCTAAAGTGGAAACTAAGACAGGATTGAAGATTAATTGTTTGAGGTCAGATCATGGTGAAGAATTCACATCCGGTGAGTTTAATAAATTTTGTGAGAAGCATGGTATAAAAAGACAATTTTCCGCTCCCCGGACACCTCAACAGAATGAAGTTGTGGAAAGGAAGAACAAAACTATCTTGGATGTTGCTAGAACAATGATGATGGAAGCTAGTCTACCTCATATCTACTAGAGATAAGCAATAAAGTGGTTTATACATTAAATAGAGTACATATCAAAAGGAGAAACCAGTAAGACACCTTATGAATTATGGTTTGGAAATACACCTACAGTTAAGTATTTTGGAAGATTTGGTAGTAAATGTTATATTAGGAGAGATGATATCATTGGAAAATTTGATCCTAGATGTGATGAAGACATATTTATTGGTTAATCTAATGATAGCAAGGTATATAGATGTTATAACAAGAGATTGTAGAGAATTGTGGAGAGTGCTAATGTCAAAGTAGATGAGATGAACAAAAGTCAAATCAAAGTTTATGAGAAGGAACCAGTAGTGTAAATGACTATATCTGAACTAGTAGCTCCTTTACCAGAACAAAGTGTTGAACCAGTTACTCCGGTAGTATCAGAAAATTCTACAGTAACTGAAGATCAGGCAAGAGGAACAAAGAGTCAGAGGACTCCTAGGTATGTGAGTTTGAATCACTTAGAAGATCAGATCATTAGGGATAAGAACAATGGAGTGATGACAAGAAGAAGATGGGCAACTAATGAGGTATTCTTAATTTCACAAGTTGAACCAGTATCAGTAATTGAGGCATGTAAAGATGAGTATTGGTTGAAAACTATGGAAGAAGAATTAGACCAAATTGAGAAAAATAATACATGGACTTTGGTTCCCCAACCTAAATATAAGAATGTTATTAGAACTAAATGGGTTTTGAGGAATAAGGCTAGATTGGTTTGTAAAGGATATTATTAGAAGGAAGGAATTGATTATGGAGAGACTTTTGCCCCTATAACTAGGATTGAAGCTGTAAGATTATTTCTTGCCTATGCTACTTATAAAAACTACAAGGTTTATCAGATGGATGTTAAATATGCATTTTTTAATGGGGATCTTGATGAGGAAGTTTATATTGAGCAACTTGATGGTTTTTCACTATCAGATGATACAAACATGGTTTGCAGGTTAAGGAAAGCTTTATATGGATTGAAACAAGCACCTAGAGCTTGGTATGCAAGGTTGTATAAATATCTTTTGAAGCTTGGTTTTACTAAGGGCAATGATGACAATAATTTATATTATAAAATTATTGATGATGATATACTAATAATTGAAGTATTTGTTGATGACATTATTTTTGGAGGTGAAGATAAGTTATGCATATAATTTTCTAAGAATATGGAGAAAGAGTTTGAGATGTCCATGATTGGAAAGATGAAATTTTTCTTAAGCTTGCAAATTACTCAGACTAACAAAGGTATTTTCATCTGTCAAACTAAGTATGCTAAAGAATTGTTGAAGAAATTTGGTATGGGAGATTCTAAACCGGTAAGTACTCCTATGGTTAAAAGTGAGAAATTGATCCTAAAGAAAATTATGAGAGTATGGTGAAAAGGACTTTTAGATACTTGCAAAGTACATCAAAATATGGTTTGTGGTACCCTAAGGATGATAACTTTACTTTATGTGCATATACAAATGTTGATTGGGCTAGAGATGTTGATGACTGGAAAAGTACTTCTGGCAGAGCTTTCTTTCTTGGAAAGAAGTTGGTTTCATGGATCAGCAAGAAACAGTTATTTACATATTTACCTACTGTTGAAGTTGAGTATGTTGCTGCTGCTACTAACTCTACACAATTTTTATGGATGAAGAAAATGTTGAAGGATAAAAAGGTGGATTATAATGCACTGGTAGTTATTCACTGTGATAACTTTGCTGCTATTGATATATCAAAGAATCCGATATTTCATTCTAAGACAAAGCACATATCTATTAAGCAAAAGTTTTTGAAGGAAAAGGTAGAAGCAAATGAAGTTAGACTAGTTTATGTGAATACTAAAGAGTAGATTGTAGACATTTTCACTAAACCTTTGCCTAAGGAATCGTTTGAGTATGTGAGAGACATATTGGGAGTCTCTACTCCTCCGGTAGAGACTTGATTGATGTAGTTTGGCTTCAGTCCGATATGCATTATCAGAGATACTAGTTAGTGAGGCTCCTTTTGTGATGACTAGTGTGCTCTAGGCTATTGGCCATCCTACAAGTGCAAGCCCCTCAATTGTAATTCACATACTTACTGCAGAAGTATTATCTGACTATGGGTAGGCTTCCCACCATGGTTTTTCCCTTTACCGGGTTTCCACATATAAATATTGGTGTCATGTGGATGGTATTTATTCTATGATTATTGTTTATGCTTAAATTTGTTTAATTTCTATTTTGGTATTTGGTTTAAGCATTCTTGTATTATTGTTTTGGGTTCTGGTAATCTATGACAACTGATTTACCTCCCCCACCCTTTCAGTTGTCTTATGGTTATTTGAATTGTTTAACAAGTTATTAGCCTATACCTTTAGGAACCTTTCTCTAATACTAATTGTTGAACACTAATAGATGCTAAGAGGGGGGATGAATTAGCATACACTAAAACTTAATGAATTAATTCTTTTACTAATCATTCATTTCATCTAACATAAGCATGAAAATAATTAATTGAATCAAAGAGACATTCGCACATGGACACCAAGACTTTTACATGGAAAACCCAAACTATGAAAAAACATGGTGAGAATCACACTCACAATATATATGAAACTGTTTACAAAATTTAGGCCAAAGGCCAAGGAGCTCATTGCTCTGAGAATGAATCGTAAGATAAGGTTCACAACCTTAGAGAAAGATACAATACTGTCTTGCACATACTGAAGATAATTTCTTTAGGGTAACATACAATTCATTAGAATACAATAACATCAATAGCTTTAAATTCTAGAAAACTACATCTATCAAAATGTTAATAGTATTTCATAGTTTAGTGTACATCAGAAACTATCTTCATCACTACTTTGTTAAATCTTTGAGCCTTTATATCACTTTACATTTTCTTTATATTACACACTCAACTTTTTCATTCATCTAAATAGTGATTCTAACCTTTATATAGCATCTGCAAAACAAACAACATCAGTTAGGTCAGCCTAATTAGATGTAACATGTTCATACATAACTATAAGCCCCAAAACCACCTCTAACATAAATATGGAAGGAAAATGATGCATTTGAAGGGTCACACCATATCGATGCACCTTCCAGATAGTCCAAAAATAGCTCTCATACAACCCTACACTACCATGTAGACCAAGACACCTTAGGTTGACCTCAAATGATAATACAGTTAATGTATGCCGATCATAACTTTCCAAAACTTCAATGTGGACCACCAATACAATTTAAAATCATAAAAAGAAAAAAATATGATATAAAGGAACCCAAATTAACTATTGACATCACCCTACCAATCTAAAAGTCAAGAAATGCAACACATTCCTATTACTACTACATTGTAACTACTCCAACCGGAACTCAGACTTAAATAACATTAACTGTAGATCACCTAATCACATAAAAAATGAGATGTGAAGAAATTATAGATCCACAAATACAACTCTAAAACCACACAACTATCTGACACATGTCTATCACGTACCAAACCAAATTGCAGGACATACAGTTTTTAAAAAAGTCACACTTCTCAAATACATACAACCTATATACATTGAACACTAGCAAAAATTTGAAAATATTGTAACATATCATCACTTGTTATCACAAACACCTTTACATTTTCTCCATACAACCAGAAATCTTCTACACAAACTTACATCAACTACACAACAAAGATCTACTTATGAACTCAAAGTAGCTCATCTGGACCAACAAGTTTTTAATAAATGAGAACCTAATCTAATATTTACAACATCATGGCCATGAGAAGCTCACTTCCTTACATAGACCTATAGAAAGACACCCCAAAACTTATAGATCTCCATATAAACTATTTTACAGATACTATCAACCAAATTTATAGAAAAACAATACACATGAACACTGAACCAAGGTTGTACACGCAACGGATTTCAAATTGATTCAAAAAGGGAGAGAGAGAAGACATTCACGACAAATATTTTACAAATAAACTCTTTCCTATCATATCATGATGCAGGAGCATCCTTGGTTCACAGTAATCTTGCATCCACCAAAAATATTTTCCTTTTTGTTTTGTTTTATGTTTGCAGTTTCAATTTTCCTTTTTGTGTGTCCCGGTTTTGGCTCACTAGATCCTGTGGAGTTGGATTCTACTTGAAGACTTGATCATCTTTCTTTCTTTTAGATTGCATTGCATTTGGATCACTTTTTGACAAAATATCACTATCAGTTTTCATGAAATTTTCTTGTTACCAGTTATTCCTTTGTTATCGGTTTCTTGAGACCTATTCTAGTGATCTACTAGAACCATTCTAAAGCTTGCAGACCCTTGAGCATTGATCTCGATGTTTCTTGGCGTGTGGCCAACCTTGTACATTTCATCCTTCGGATTTTTTGGAGGAACCTCTTGGCGGAGGCCGACCTTGTCCATTTTGTATGTTAGTTCTTGTTCTTTGGGTTTTGATCCCTTTTGGGCTGACTAGATCCTTTGGATCGATATATATATATATATATATATATATATATATATTTGTAATCATGTTTTAGAATGTAATCAATTAGAATCAATCAGAGTATCAAATAGATAGACTGTACCTATAAGATAGATCTTTCGATTCAAGGCCTCGGTTGTGAACTATTCTACTAGGCATGTGTGCCAGTATGTTGTAACCCAGTTGTTTCTTGTTGGATGTAATCGAATTTCATGCAATAAAACTATCTATTCGGCATTGCCTCCATCATATCTGTGTGTTTTTTTGTTGTGTTTACTCTTGCTGACCGATCCAGATTGATCTCCTTGAGGTCCCTCCTCACCGATGACTTCCTCAAGTTCTATTAGAGTGAATTTTCATTCTGGAAGTTGCGTGTCTTGAATTTTGTTGTAGGGTGGCGGATTGTGGATCCATCCTACAATTGCAAAGGACTAGTGTGAATCAATTGCACAAAGAGGAACTAGGAATGGTGGAGCATGTGGGAATGTAGACCCTGTTGTGATGGAGATGTTGCAAGGAATATCATCCCAATTAGAAGTTGTGGAGACATCCTAGAGAAGAGGCCGACATGTTGAAGATGTAAGCGGAGATGAAGGAGAAGAATCCCCAACAGAACAAGTAAACCTATCGATAGTTGATTCGAACGAAGAAAGCTTTTTAAGGGTTTTGAGTAGGGTGAACACTAAATCTCATTTTAACCCATTGGAATATGATGGGAAGTTATATTTGGATAAATTTATGGATTGGATCTCAGAGATGGAGAAGTATTTTGATTTTGAATACACTGTAGAACAGAGGAAGGTGAAACATGCATATACCTGATTGGAAGGTCATGCATCTCTTTGGTGGGAGCATTTGCAAGCTGATAGACAAAGAAGAGGTAAAGAAAAGATTAATACATGGGATCAGATGATTGCTAAGTTGAAATCAAAGTTTGTCTCAGTGAATTATCAAGTGGATTTGTTTCGGAAGTTACAAAACCTAAGACAAAAGGAATCTAGTGTGAAGGAGTACACCAAAGCATTTTACAGGTTGAACATTAGATCCAGACATGTTGATGATGAAGTTGAACAAATTGCAAGATATTTGAACGAATTGTGGATGTCTATACTAGATGAGCTCAGTATGATCAAATTGGAAATTGTTGAAGAGGCTTACTAGTATTCACTAAAGGCTGAAGAGAAATTGAATAAAAGATATGAGCAAAGACAAAGAGGTAGAGGTGGAAAGTTTACCAGAGGAATATATCAAGGAGAAAGAGGATATACCAGAGGAAGATTTCAAGGAGGAAGAGGATATACCAGAGGAAGAGGAACTAGTACAAACCAGAACAAGGACAAGAAAGTGAGCAAATAAGGTAATTCATATCGGAAGGATGTGCTAGCATTGACAAAACCAGTTAATCTAGAGAATTGGTATATTTGATGAGATTTGTTATTGATGCCTAACATTGACAAGTGGATTGGTATCAGTGGAAGAGGTGTATCTTAGTAGCAAAGGTGATGACTTGTAAATTAATGGAAACAACAATAGAAATAGATGACTAAAGTTCAATCATCTCAAGGGAAGATAGACTAATCTAACCGGTCTGTCACTCAAAAAGATTCATGTTGAGATCAGATCTTTAGGTTGGTCATTTTGATGATGATGAAGTCACAAAAGGTGACAAGAAAGAAGGCTTGAGGTTGTATGCAAATCGAAACCTCATTGGCAAATAGGGAAAAAGACTTGATGCTAGCACAACAAACTGCCAATCAAAGGATGAACCGACAATATAGAGCGCAGTGGTATATCGATACATTGGTAAGGGAGAAGGAAGATAGGTGATCACCATAAATCTTGGAGTGGTGATCAATGATTTAGTTGCGGTGGGAAAATGTGAGTTGGTGAGCTTGTGTCTATGCCCAAATAAGAGTTAGTGAAGTCAACTTCAGTCATCATGCAATTAAGCCATGATTACTTGCAGATTTTCTGCTTCACATTTATATGATTGAACCTGACCCCAAAGTCACTATATTTGGGGGATGCGGTGGTAGAATTGGGTGAGTAGTTGGCGAAGTTGCTGCATGGAATGAAAACTAAGAGTGGGAAGATTTGAATTCGAAATCTACCAAAAATTAGTGATTGCATTGATTAAGGAAACACCTGAAGGTGATGGTAAGGAATGTGTAAAGTATTTTGAATTTATTCAAAATATTCTTGATCGTAAAATTTTCAACGTACAGATCATGTGCAAGGTGATCCAAAAATTGAAGAGTAGAGTGTGAGGAAGTGCTAAAAGATTTAGCATAGCAGTGAGTGTATGAGGTAGACTGGCAAAGAATAGAGCCAAGGATAAGAGGACCGATAGAGTGCAGAGCCAAGGATAAGAGGACCGACAGAGTGAAGAGCCAAGGGGAAGAGGACCGACAGAGTGCAGAGTTGAAGGTATAAGTAGATAACCAGTGTTGTGCAGAGAAAACACAACCGGTGTGGATAGAGCATGATTTACATTGTGATCTGATTAAGCTATTAGTAACTACTTTAGCGAATCATCTTTCTATTTCTTTCTAACCATTGCAACTTAAATCCCTTAACTGGGTGGACTTTAATAGGCCCCTTTGTAAAATCCCTTAATTGGGTGACATCTTGATTGATTTTCTTAAGACCTTTAACAAGACTACCTTTAACAGGGTAAAGGCATTAACATGCCTTAAAGAAAATCCCTTAACCAAGTGGCACCTAACAGTGTCTTTGTAGTCTCCTAATAGGGATGGCTCCTCACCGAGCGTACTCCAAAAGAGTACAAATTTTGTGAGTTCCTCCTCATACTGTGGTTTTCACCCATTTGAGTTTCCATGAGATAAATCATGGTGTCACTATATATCTTTTCATGCATGCATATTCTTCTACAGTAATTATGTATATTGATGAATATTAAGTTAGTGCAGATTTGAGTTAAAAATTTTAATTGTGAAAAATTGATAAAGTGTTGATTCACCCCTCCCCTCTTAGCACTGGTTGGGACTAACAATTGGTATCAGAGCCCATGTCCTTAGATTCAGAAGAAGATCATCAACTTAAGGAAAGATCCAAGATGATGTGAAAGGAGGGTCCTAAGTTCTCTAAGGAAAATTACACCTTATGGTGTGGCAAAATGAAGCTTTACCAAAGAGCCCTAGGAGAACATTACTAAAATCATGTAATCACAAAGTGCAAAGAACCTTCAGGGGTTCTCACTCCAGATCATATGAAGGAAAGGCAAGACAATACTACTGCTATGGATCTGATTGTTAGCACCCTTTCTGATAATGAATATGTTGAGGTTCAAGATTTGAAAACAACTTTTCATATGTGGAATAAGCTGAAGATAGTCTATGGAGGAGATCCTCATGTTCAAAAGGCTAAATTAGATAGCTTGAGAAGAAAATATGATGAGATGAGGATGCAGGAAGGAGAAAATATAGAGCAGTATAGCAAAAAAATAAAGGATGTAGTAAACTCCATTAAAAGTGCTAGAGGAAAGCTTGAAGAGGATGGTGTGCTCAACAAAATCTTGAGAACCTTGCTACCACAATATGCCATAAGGGTTTTTGCAATCCAGGAATTCAGATCCTTGGGAATAGTTAATGTATCACTTGACTCACTGATCGGTAAGTTGATTGCTTTTGAAATTAGTAACTATGACAACAATGTAGCAAAGATTGATGTTGCTTTCAAATCTTCCATGATGCATGCACCAACAAGGAGAAGAAAAGAAACCAGAAGTAGTTCTACTACAAGAATCGGTCACTCTTAGGAAAGTGACAATCTGTTATCAGAAGAAAAGGAACAAGATGAGATTGAAGCTCTATTGGCAAGAATATTTCTAAGAGGAAAAGGAAAGTATAAAGGTAAATTACCCTTAAAGTGCTTCTCTTGTAATAAGATAGGTCATATTGCTTCCAGATGTCCTGACAATGATAGAGATATGAAGGATAATTTTAGAAGCTACAAGGACAAGATAAAGAAGGAGTGCTATCTTGCAGAAGAAGGAGTCATTGATGAAGAATCAAAAGGATCTGATGGAGATAAAATTTTATTTGTGGTAGTTAAGAAAACACAAAGGAAGGTGATATGGCATTGATTTCTAGTTCAAACCAGTGTGGAGATTAGTAATTGAGAGTGGTTGCACTCACCACATGACCAGTTACAAAAATAAATTCCTCAGCATGGAAGATTGCAATGGAGGAACTGTGAGATTTAGAAATGATGCTCCTTGTGTAGTAAAAGGTAAGGGATCTATAGCCCTAAATGATAAAACAAATTGTGAAGATGTTTATTGGGTAGAAGGGATAAAATATAGTCTATTAAGTGTTGCAAAACTTAACAATAAGGGTTATTGATTAGAATTCAATGAAGGAATATGCAAAATAAATGACAAATCAGGAAGTTTGATTGCTGGTAGTAAATAGTCTAGAGGCAATTTGTTTCACCTAGACACCACCATAGGTAGTTGTCTAATGGAAAAGGTAGAAGATAGTTGGTTGTGGCACAAAATACTGTATCATGTTAACTTTGATATCATAGAAAAATTCAATAAGATGAATTTTGTCAGAGGTATTACTAATATAGTGAAACTTGAAAATGCTATGTGTAAAGAGTGTCAACTAGGAAAGTTGACCAGGTCTAGTTTCAGCAACAAATCATTTTCATCTGAAAATGTGTTGGACTTGGTTCATACAGACCTGTGTGGTCTTATGAGAACCAAGAGTTTCTATGGATACAGGTATTTTATGTTGTTTGTGGATGACTTCTCAAGAATGATGTGGGATGTATTCTTGAAGGAAAAATCTAAAGCCTTTCATATGTTTAAAGTCTTTAAGGATCGAGTAGAGAGAGGAACTGATAAGAATCTAAAATATCTGAGGTCAGATAGAGGAGGACAGTTTATCTCTCAAGAGTTCATAAATTACTATGAAGAACAGGGGATTATGAGACAAGTGTTTGCACCCAAAACACCTCAGCAGAATGGGGTTGCTGAAAGAAGAAACACAAATCTTATTGATTGTGTGAGTGCTCTGATGATACAAAAGGACATTCCACACATTTTTGGAGAGAAGTAGTGAGCACTATTGTGTCCACCTTGAACCAGATATAGGTAAAGAAAGGCACAAATAAAACTCCCTATGAATTATGGTGTGGATACTCACCTAATGTCTATTATTTCAAAGTATTTGGAAGCAGGTGCTATATCAAGAGGGATGAGTAATTTGGAAAATTTTATCCCAAGAGTGATGAAGGAACCTTCTTAGGTTACTCCATAAAGAGTAAGGCATATTAGTGTTTGAACAAAATGACCGATAAGATTGTGGAGAGTGCAAATTGTACAGTAGATTAGTACTCTGAGAAAAATGAACAAGATATAAAGAGTGAACAAGAAGATTATAAAGGATTGAATTACACTGTACCAATGGAACCTGCTGAAGAGGATCCTATTGAAGTGGAAAATGAAGAATCTTGTGAAGTAGAACCTACACAACAGGTACAAGAAGCTCCAAGAAATGAGCCAGTATTTGAAAAGTATGTCAGAAACAATCAATCTATTGAAAATATTATTGGTGATAAAGATGCAGGTGTACTAACCACAAGAAGAGAAAGAGAGAATTCTTGTCTTTCTCCATAATTGAGCCCAAAACAACAAAGGAGGCTCTAAAAGATGATGACTGGATCAAAGCCATGGAAGAAGAACTAGAGAAAATTGAGAAAAATGAAACATGAACTCTAGTGCCCAGACTGGAAAACAAAAATGTGATAGGCACTAAATGGGTGTTTAGAAACAAAATGGATGAAACTGGTAAAGTTATAAGAAACAAAGAAACATTGGTCTAGAAAGGCTATGCTCATGAAGAAGGTTTGGACTATGGAGAAACCTTCGCATTGGTGGCCAGGCTAGAACGGGTCAGAATTTTGCTGGCCTATGCTACTTACAAAAATTTCAAAGTTTACCAAATGGATGTCAAATCAGCATTCTTGAATGGTGTGTTAGAGGAAGAAGTATACATAGAGAAACCAAAAGGGTTTGCATCTGAAGATAGAATAAATATGGTATGCAGGTTGCAAAAGGCTCTATATGAACTAAAACAAGCACCAAAAGAGCTTAGTATGACAGGCTACACTCATATCTATTAAGCATAGGGTTCAAGAGAACCAACGATAATAGTAACTTGTATCTGAAGACCAAAGAAGAAAGAAAACATCTAATTGCTGAAATATTTGTAGATGACATCATCTTTGGAGGGGGGACTATATACCAACAAAAGAGTAGGTGGTTGATATGTTCACCAAGCCACTACAGAAGGATACCTTTGAATATCTCAGAGGTAAGTTAGGGGTGATGCCCCTACTTGCAGTAAAGTAAGTAAAAAGGGCTCTATATCAATCTGGTATGATTTCTATAAAAAAATTAAAAATAAAAAATCTCTAAGACTAGATTGATAAGTGTGGACTACTCTAGTTAGGGGGAGCAGTCTTGTAAGTGTACTGAAATGCATCTTGGGTATTGTTGTCAAAGGGGGAGATATGATTGTAGTGTTTGAGCATTGCTAAGTAGTGATTGAGCTGAAGTTACTGAAACAAAGTATTACCAGTGTTAGGGGGAGATATTCATTACTCAGAGAAGAAGTAATGACCAGGTACATAAATGAAGAAAGTACATGCAACCGATAAGTCAGAATCTAAAGTGTTTCCATCAATGCCAAAGGGGGACATTGTTGGCATTGATAAAACTGGTTAATCTAGAGAAGTGACATATGTGTTGAGATTTGTCATTGATGTCTAACACTAACTGGTGGAGTGGTATCGATGGAAGTGGTGTATCTCAGTAGCAAAGGTGATGAATTGTAAACACATCGAAACAACATTAGAAACATATGACCAAAGTTCAATCAGCTCAAGGGAATACATACTAAGCTAACTGGTTTGTCACTCAAGAAGATCAATGTTGAGATCAGATCTTCAAGTTGGTCATTCTGATGATGATGAAGTCAAAAAAGGTGACTTAGGAAAGAAGGTTTGAGGTTGTATGTGAACTGGAACCTCATTAGAAAAAAGGGAAAGAGACTTGATGCTAGCACAATAAACTGGCAATCAAAGGATGAACCGATAATATAGAGCATAGTGGTATACTGGTACAATGGTAAGGGAGAAGGAAGATAGGTGATCACCATAAATCTTAGAGCGGTGATCAATTATTTAGTTGTGGTGGTAAAAGGTGAGTTGGTGAGCTTGTGTCTATGCCAAACTAAGAGTTAGTGAAGTCAACTTTAGTCATCATACAATTAAGTCATGATTACTTGCGGATTTTGTGGTTCACATTTATATGACTGAACTTGACCTAGAAGTCACTATTTTTGGGGGATGTGGTGGCAAAATTGGGTGAGTAGTTGGCAGAATTGGTGCATGGCATGTAGAGAAAGAGAAGGAAGATTTGAATTCAAAATCTACCAAAAATATGTGATTGCATTGATTAAGGAAATACCTGAAGGTGATGGTAAGGAATGTATAAAGTATTATGAGTTCATTCAAAATATTCTTGATCATAAAATTTACAAAGTACATATCATGTGCAAGGAGATCCAAAAAGTGAAGAGTAGAGTGTGAGGAAGTGCTGAAATATTTAGCAGAGAAGTGAGTGTATGAGGTAGACCAGCAGAGTGCAAAGTCGAGGATAATAGGACCGACAGATTACAAAGTTGAGGATAAAAGCATTGGTAGAGTGCAGAGCCGAGGGTAAGAGCACCGACAGAGTGCAGAGCCAAAGGTATAAGTAGGATAACCAATTTTGTGTAGAGCAGACACAACTGGTGTGGATAAAGTATGACTTACATTGTGATCTGATCAAGCTATCAGTAGCTACTTTAGTAGATCATATCTCTATTGCTTTCTAACCATTGCAACTTAAATCCCTTAACCGAGTGACATCTTGATTGATGTTCTTAAGACTTTTAACTAGGCTATATTTAATAGGGTAAAGGAAATAACAGGCCTTAAACAAAATCCCTTAACTGGGTGGCACCTTACGGTGTCTTTGTAATCTCCTAACATGGATGGCTCCTCATCGGGCGTACTCTAAAAGAGTAAAAATTTTGTGAGTTACTACTCAAACCGTGGTTTTCTCCCATTTGAGTTTCCACGAGATAAATCTTGGTGTCACTGTATATCTTTTCATGCATGCATATTCTTTTACAATAATTATGTATATCAATGAATATTAAGGTAGTGCAGATTTGAGTTTAAAGTTTTAATTGTGAAAAATTGATAAAGTGTTGATTCACCCCTCCCCTCTCATCACCGGTTGGGACTAACATGATGATAAAAATTTCTATTGAAGGAGAGAATTGGATGGTTATCGGAATGAGAACTTTGGAAGACAAGACAAGAGGACATTTAGAGGAACCTGCTTTAAGTGTGGAGGAGAAGGGCACCACGCATTCGAATATAAGAAGACAAAGGCCACCATAAGAGCAGCATTGGTAGAAGAAAACCCCACAAGATTAGACAATAAACCAAAAGATGGAGAACTATTCATGATGAGGAGAGCTTTGTGTCATACCAGAGGAAATTAAGAACCCTTGTAGAGGAAGAATTTGTTCAAGACTAGATGTAAGGTATTCGGTAAGTGTTGTAAAGTTGTTATTGATAGTGGTATTTTATATAATCTTGTTTTAGAAGAGATGGTGAATAAGTTGAAATTGGAGAGATTGAAACACCCTAAGACTTATCAGATAGTATGGATTCAGGATGAACATAATTTGTTAGTAAGTGAACAGTGTTTGGTAAAATAAAAAATTGGGAATTATCATGATGAATTTTTGTGTGATATTATGCCTATGGATATTTGTCATCTTTTGTTGGGAAGACCTTGGCAGTTTGATAGATAGGAAATACATGATGGGAGAAAGAATACATACTCTATTATGGTCAATGGGATAAAGAAAACCTTGTTATCTTTGGAGAAATCTTTGAAGAATGAAATCTGTACAAATGCCAGAATCTGTTTAGTAGATGGAAGGAAATTCATGGATGGACTGAGACATGAGAATGTTTTTTTTGCCTTAATTCCTAAGAAGATTGAGAGACCAGAACCAAAAGAAGAACACCCATAAAAGACATGAGATTTTTTGACAGAGTATGAGGAAATCATTTTAGATAATGTACCTAATGGATTGCCACAAGTTAGAGGTATTAGTCATTCCACGGACCTAGTTTCATGAGCTAGTTTGCCTAACAAAGTTGCACATCGGTTGACACTGGTAGAGAATGAAGAATTGAATAGACAAGTGTAGGAGTTGTTGAAGAAAGGTTTGATCAGGGAGAGTTTGAGCCCATGTGTAGTACCAATAGTATTAGCACCTAAGAAGAATGGAGAATGGAGGATGTGTACCGATTCAAGAGAAATAAACAAGATCACAGTAAAATACTGGTTTCCTTTGCCTAGGATGGATGCCATAATGGATTATTTGAGTGGACAAAAATTACTTTACAAAGATGGATTTGAAGAGTGGATATCATCAGATCAGGATCAGAGAAGGCGATGAGTGGAAGATAACATTTAAGACAAATGAAGGACTATATGAATGGTTCATGATGCCTTTTTGATTAACTAATGCACTGAGTGGTTTAATGAGGCTGATGAATAAGGTATTGAAGGAATTATTGGGTAAGTTTGTTATTGTGTATTTGTATGACATTTTGATGTTTAGTAAAACAAAAGAGGAGCATTTGTTACAATTAAGACAAGTTTTAAAGAGGTTGAGAGAAGAAAAGTTGCTGATCAATATCAAGAAGTGTACTTTCATGAAGGATGAGTTAGTCTATTTAGGATTTGTGATATCTGAGGATGGTTTGAAGATGGACCTTGAGAAAGTGAAAGCCATTGTTGAGTGGCCTACATCAGAAAGCATTGGAGAGGTAAGATCATTTCATGGATTGGCTAGTTTTTACCAAAAGTTTATCAGAAATTTCAATTCAGTTTGTAACCCTATGACTGAGCCCATGAGAGGAGATTGGAAGGAATTCAAGTGAACCACTGAAGAAAAAAAAAGTTTTGAATTGTTGAAGCAAAAAGTGACTAAGCAACCTATGTTAGCTTTATTGGATTTCAATAAGGTATTCCAAGTGGATTATGATGCAAGTGGAACAACAATAGGAGTAGTTTTGAGTCAAGAAGGTAGAGCAATAGCCTTTTCAATGAAAAATTGAATGATGCCTAGAAGAGATATTTAGTGTATGATCAGGAATTTTATGCCATAGTTCAAGCCTAGAAGAAATGGAGACCCTACTTGTTGCCTAAGGAGTTTGTGTTGTATACAGATCATCAAGCTTTGTAGTATTTGAATAGTGAGAGTAAGTTGAATCAGAGACATATGAGATGGGTAGAATTCTTGCAGAGTTACACCTTTGTGTTGTAGCATAGAAGTTGGAAATCTAACAAAGTTGTTGATGCATTGAGTAGGAGAAGAAATTTTCTAATAGAGATGAGAGTGACAGTATTAGGTTTTGAAGATTTCAAGACCTTGTATGATGAAGACCCAGATTTTGTAGAACCTTGGAAAGCATGTAGAGAACTGGTTATGATTGATAGGAGTAAATGGTTGGATTATTTCAATCAGGATGGTATGTTATTCAAGGGAGTTCAGTTGTGCATACCTAAGAGTTGCATGAGAGAGAACCTAATAAAAGAGAAACATAGTGGAGGTTTAGTCAGACATTTTGGTATTGACAAAACAGTTGTATTGGTGAGTGAGTAGTACTTTTGGCCCCAGATTCATAAGGATGTTAAGAGATATGTGTAGAGTTGTAAAGTTTGTCAAATTGAAAAAGGTAGTAGTCAGAATGTGCGATTGTATAAACCTTTGATAGTGTCAGTAAGACCTTGGGAGGATATAAGCATGGATTTTGTACTTGGATTGCTTAAGATACTGAGAGGGAATGATTGTATATTTGTGGTAGTGGATAGATTTTCAAAGATGACTCATTTCATACCTTGTAAGAAGACATCAAATGCATTACATGTAGCAGACCTATTTTTCAATGAAGTGGTGAGATTGCATGGATTACCTAAGAACATAGATTTAGACAGAGACACTAAGTTTGTTGGCTATTTTTGGAGAACACTTTCAAAGAAGAAGAAGACAGATTTGATGTTTAGTTCTACTTTTCATCCACATACTGATGGATGAATAGAAGTTGTTAACCAGAGTTTGGGAAACTTGTTGAGATGTTTAGTGGGAGATAAAACCGAAAGTTGGGATTTGATCCTTGCATAAGAAGAGTTTGCCTACAACAATTAAGTGAATAGAAGTACTGGAAAAACACATTTTGAGATTGTTATTGGAGTACATCCTAGAGGAATATCAAAATTGAGAGACATTAGTAGTGAAGACCAAAAGAGTTTAGAAGCAGAAGATTTGGCAGATCACATGGCAACATTGCACATTCAGGTTAAACGACATTTGGAAGACATGAACAACAAATATAAGGAGAAGGTAAATGAAAAGAGGAGACATAAGGAATTTGAAGTTGGTGATGAAGTGATGGTATATTTGAGAAAAGAGATATTCCCAGTTGGAACTTATAATAAGTTGTAGATGAAGTTTGGACCCTATAAGATTTTGAGGAAGTTCAGTTATGTAAATGCATATGAAGTAGAGCTAGCAGGTAGTTTTAGTATTTTACCTATATTCAACATTGCAGATCTTCATGAGTACCATCAACCAAAATTTAGTGAGGACAGTGTTGTGGACCTTGAGAAACAATTGCCCTAAAAGGAACTAGATCAAATTGAAGGGATTTTAGACAGTAGAATTGGGTATGTACCCAGAACAGTTAGTACAAAGAATATTTTGTGAAGTGGAACAACAGACCGGTTGAAGATTCATCTTGGATTTCTGAGGAAGAGGTAGACCACCTTTGTTTCCCTCTGACCCCAACAAAGTGAGAGGCTCAATTTTTCATTAACCCTAGATGTCTCATGTAGGAGCGTCCCCGGTTACAACAATCTTGCATCAACCAAAAACATTTTCCTTTCTATTTTGTTTTCTGTTTGCAGTTTCAGTTTTCCTTTCTATGTGTCCCTATTTTGGCTCACCGGATCCTATGCAGTTGGATTCTACTTGCAGAGTTTATCATCTTTCTTTCTTTTAGAACACATCACATTTGGATCACTTTCTGACAAGATATCACTACCATTTTTCATGATTGTTTCTTGTTATTGGTTGTTCATTTGTTACTAGTTGCCTGAGACCTATTCTCGTGATCTACTGGAACCCTTTGTGAAGCTTGCCGATCCTTGAGAATTGATCTCGATGTTTCTTGGCATGTGGCCCACCTTCTATGTTTCATCCTTTTGATTTTCTAGAGGAAACTCTTGGCGGAGGTTGACCTTGTTCATTTTGCATATTAGGTCTTCTTCTTCATGTTTTGATCCCTTTTGGGCCGACTGGATCCTTTGGATCGATATATATATATATATTTGGAATCATGCTTTAGATTGTAATCATTTAGAATCAATCAGAGTATCAGATATATGGATTGTGCCTAGAAGATAGATCTTTCGATTCATGGTCCCAGTTGGGACCTATTCTACCAGGCATGTGTGCCGATATGTTGTAACCCGGTTGTTACTAGTTAGATGTAATCAAATTTCATGCAATAAAATTATCTATTCTATATTGCCTCCATCATGTCTGTGTGTTTTCTATTGTGTTTACTCTTGCTGACCAGTTCAAATTGATCTCCTTGAGGTCCCTCCTCACTGGTGACTGCTTCATATCATTTCTTCACTTCTAATATTTTCTTTTCATACACACCACCATCGCAGAACCAAATACATAATGGTACTCATTCTCAACAAACATGTTTGTCTCAAAGGAGGGAAAAAAATATACTTTCCAACAACCTCTTATTATCTCAAGATGCTAAATAAATAAATTCCTAGAAACTTCTTCTTTTGTAAGAAGAAAACAAAGCTTCCCATGGAATCTCCTACCCTTCTACCTAATATAATAAGGCATCTCTTCCCATGAGGATCAAATTGGCCTTCACAACCCATACCCATCACAAATTAAAGAATTCACATCACAAAATTTTCACATAAATAAAACAAATGCCAAGAGGCCTACCTTCAAGGTATTTGACAATGGAGATGGAGATTTTATGAGGAGATGTCTCCAATCCTTCACCAAAAATTCCTTCTATTCCAAGTCCAACAAAATAACTATAGTAAATCAACCACTTCAAAACATTGTAGCATGAAGTAAAATAACTAATTCCCCCCCAAAATGAAAAGAACCATCAAAATCTGAAAAGAAGAGAAACTCTCTCCTCATGTCTCATTGATAGATAAATTAAGAATCAATATTTTTATCTCTCTAATGAGGGAGTGTTGCATTTTAATCTCTTTGTCATCCCTCAAGAACATCCCCCCACAAGTTCTCTCACTTATGAGAGACACAAGAGATGAGTAATGTAAATACACACTCAAACCATAAGTCTTACAAATGTGCCTCGTGAGATTCCCCCAATTCATAAATGAGCTTTAGAAAAATAGAAACGGGAAGTGATCATCCATAGATCAACTCCCCAAAATGTTAACTCATCCATGCCAATGAAGGTATCATAAAATATGTCATATCTTGAGACATGATCAATATTTTGGGTTAAAAGATACATAAGCTATAGGTACTTGTTTTAGGACTTTGAAACTCTTAAAAAATATTATAAATATGAACCCTCAAAAGTTTCTTCAAAGATAAAATTGAGGATTAAGGAACTTCAAATTAACCCAAAACCCACTTAAAGACTTAATTACAATAACTCCAATCAACATTCATTATCAATATATATCAAAAAACAAAATATACCATGGAATTCCAAGAAGCTCTAAAGGAATCATGTTAACAAACTACTTAAGAATGGGATGATAATCTAATGATATTTTTGTTAATCCTCCTATGTCATATCACTACTGGTGATGATAAATAATTGACACCCCTTTCTAACATAACACTTCAATTGAATAGTTGATATCATCCAAAGGGAAGTAGGTCCCTAAAACCCTATAATCTCTACTAGTGTACCATGAATTTCTACACACTCAATTACCTTTCAGTAATAATTGGTTTAATCCCAATGAGCATCGAGATATTCCATACCCAAAAATACTCCATAAGAGAATAATAGAGTAACACAAAGGTCCAAAGAGGTGTTAAGTGCTAGAATAACGAGTGGACAACTAAGAGTGGGGGGTGAATCATTTGTCAAAAGATTATATTAATCAAATCACTTTATAACCTTTAACCGGAGCACATAAACATTGAGTACCAGAATAGCAGAAATAGATACCAGTAAACAATAAAACTTTATAATGAAATAGAGAATTAACACAATGCAACCATAACACATAACACCATGATTTGTACGTGGAAAACCTGGTAAAGGGAAAAACCACGGTGGGAAGCCTACCCACAGTCAGATAATACTCCTGTAGAAAGTATGTGATACAATAAGGGGCCTGCACATGCAGGATGGCACACTGCCTAGAGCATACTGCTCATTACAAAAGAGTCTCACTGACTATAGAGAGGTTATAACCACCTCAATATAATTGGACAACAATCTAGAAGAATGAACTGCCAGTGATAGCATCTACCATGCCTGATTACAATCCTAGAGGCCTTTGACCTCTTACATAAACCCAATTCGATCACCTATGATCGACCAAATCTCCTTCGCATATGATTTTTCATTCCATGACCATGATCATGATCTACAATGAGATCTTACATCAATTTATACAAACCCTAAGGCCTAAACCAATTAGGTCGGCCACCTAAAATATATTACAATAAGATCATTGCATACATCCATATTACAATGATATGCCATCTCGACTTTAGACCAAAACAACATTAACCAATTCATAAATCATCCTAATAACATGTAGAGAACATGTTACATGATACCGGTCCATAACCTAGATAGGTACCAGACTTGATTTGGGTCCACCATGCCAAAGAAATGTCTCAATCAGTCGAGGCATGATCAAGGATCACCTTCTACATCTTGAATTCTATCTAGAAGCCGCAACAACACTACTTATGCATCCTATCAAAGATTCTCAATAAAAGCTCTACCAGTAAAACCTTAAACCCTTACTGGTATAGGCTTGCTAGAGTGTATGATAGCATCCGATCATCAAGTCAATACCAACTTGGTGGAACCTAAAATTACAGGCAAAAACTTGGTAATTGATAACCAGATTGCTCAGGTTGCACAATCAAAAAATTATTCTACAGGGAGTATATCTTACCCAAGAATATTTTTTGCAATGTGATTATATTTTGCATATAAATGATTTAAAAATAAAATATATTTTTACAAAAGGGTAGGGAGAGGGAGTTGAACACTCAACCTCTCAACCCGACCTTCCTAACTACCCATACCTACCCTCCCCTTTTACCAATTGCTCTATTGTATTACTTGAAAATGTTTATTAGGGTAAATTACTATGGATAATAATTTGAAAATATTTCCACAAGATTTTAATTTATTAAAGTAATCTTCAAATGTGGAAATACATTTTTAAATATGTGATTTAAATAAATTATTTTTACCCTAAAACATTGGTAAAATATATATTAAGGTAAAATGTTATTTCATATAAATGGATCTTATTTTGAAAAATGTTTCAAAGGTGTGAAATGTTTCAAATCACAAGTGGAGATAATAAAAAGCATTTGTTTATTTAAGTGGATTTTTAATCTTTTCATATGCATATTATTCGCCCTAGAGTTAATAAATTGAATAATTTATATTAGGGTAAACCATCTTATCATGTAGTTAATAGTTTGATTGGTTTGTTGCAAGTATGCATCCCATGTGCTAAATTATTTCCAACCAAATTGAGTTTGCCTTCAAGATTAAAATCTATTCTGAAATATTTGCTAAGGTAATGTATTTTTATCAAGCGGAGGTAGGTATGTTTTAATCATTTGCTTTTGATTTATTATTTTAAAGGTAAAATTAATTTCAAGAGGTTATTATGGCAAATTCTTTGTTACTTTGGAAATTATTCAAGTGAAAGTAAAAACACTCTCAAACCTTTAATATCCTTATTTGAATGTTTACTCAAGAAGTTTCCATTTACTTTTAGAGTTTTATGTTAATATCATATTTTATTAGAAATATTTTACCCTAATTGTGTGCAAAGATCATATGTCTCTTTAGGGGGAAAATATTTTTATCTGCATGGGGAAAATATTATCAATGATTTTATTAAATATACCCTATGGAATAGGAACATATGACCTATCAAGCTAGTTGATTTTTTTTTATGTTTTGTGCAAGATACTATAGGCAAAAATTATATTTCTTGGGTGCATATTAACATGAAGTATCCCTTACTCAAGAAATTTAATTTAATGTTTTGATATTATAATTTGATGATTTTCAGGAGCACCTTGGCAAAAGAAATCTTGTTTACAACATTTGATAGGATAATAATAGTTTTCAATATTATCATTTGAAATTACTTTTTGAGAGGTTATAAAGGGATATATTTTATCACAAAGAAAGTTATATTTTATATGTTCTTTTACCATGGTTAATTCTTTAATTTGATGACCTAATAAATTTTGCATTTTGATATTATCATTTGATCATTTATATTTTTCACCCTAAGTGAATAAAATGGAACATGTATATATTAGGGTTGATTTTATGCAAGATCAAAGAATGATTATTATTATTTTGGAGAAAATGTACTTTTACCATAAGTAAAATGATGAGAAGCATTTATTTATTTAAGTGATCCTTCCATATACATATTATTTTCACCCTAGGTAAATAATTTGAACATATTCATTAGGGTGAGTCATTTAATGCTTGATTGGTTGTTGCAAAGGTTACTTTATATGATATAATATTTCCAACCCAAATTAAAGGTTACCAAAAGGTGAGAAAGTATTGTAACATTATCGGAAGGGAAGTATTTTCTTTTACTTACTGTATAAAATCTTTTACCTTATGTTATTTAATAAAAACTATTATTGGAATAAATATTTACAAGTGTTTAATACTTTGATTCAAGTGAATTGTTGCAAATAAGTATTTTACATAGGGTAAAATGATTATTGCCTAATCTAAAGTGGAATATATTTAATCTTTAATTAATAAGGGATTTGATTGGTTTATTTTATGTGCAGGAGATATTGAATATTTATGGGAAGTATTATCAAAGCGGAGGATAAAGGATATATTATTGAAGCTTTATTTAGTGTGTATTTTAGGGATTTAAATGTAATTATCTCTATAAACCAAAGGGTGTGTCCTTTGGAAAAACAATTGTCTGTAACTCCCTCCTGTATGCAAAAGGGTGTGTCCTTTCACATATGTCTTTTGGATTAGGTATTTATAGGGAATCTTTTTCAATTAAGAAAAGGGGTGATCCAGAACAATTCACAATCTGTCAGGCTGCCAGTAGGGGCTATGGGATGTCTGTATTGGAGAAGTCTGTAGGAATGGAAGTATCATTTTGAGCAATCACTATGTAATGGAGTATCTGTAAGTGTAGCTATCATATGCATTCACTCTCCAAAAATTAATATACAAGATTCATTGTTTCAATTCCAGGATTCATGTATACTTTTGTGTTGATGAATTTCATTTTGTCCTCTTGATAAATCTGATAAAGGGTTTAATATAGTGTGCCACCACAAGCTATTATAATTGAATATAATATTGGCTTCTTCATGTTCTTATAGCACTTAATGGAACCTCTGTATTGATGGTCTTGTGTTTACAAGTTACCTTAAAACTATCTCAAGAGTCTGATCAAATTGTTTGTCCACAAAGTATCATGTATATTCTTGGATAGAGGCACTGGTCTATTATTCATTTCTGAGATTTTGATTTGTATGCATAAGGTCCTTACAAAGAAACATTCTTCCATATCCTATTTGAACTAATCCTTGCAGATTTCATTCAAGTCCTGAAAGCATTTCATTTTCAATATATAGTATCTTTAACATACACTTATTCATATTTAGTTTTCAATTTTCAAAGTATTCAGCTAAAGCACATGATATAGCATAGTTGCAGAACACTAATTTGCCAATTGTGTAAACTTTCTTAGAGGATTAAATCCACATTTAAATAACTCTTTTATGCTTGAGAGGGAAGGGTACACCTGCCTAGGTCTTGTGGAGCCTGAAGTGAAGAGGGATTTGGTCTTCGACCATCCCTGTTTGTTGGCCAAGGTTGATTGGATTTCCTAAGGAGTTGGCAAGTCTTTGGGTTTTCCAATCTACAGTTTTGGGCACCAATAGATTGGCGACTTTGCTGGGGAGTTGTCATACATAGTTTGACATTCACCTAGAAGCTATGGTGTTTATTCATTGAAGATTTTATAAGTTTTGTTTTTCCCATCTGAGTCACACAATAGATTGGCGACTTTGCTGGGGAGGAATTATTAAGATTTTGCTAGGGAGTTAAAATGAAGATATTGGTAAAATATAATCTAGAATCTCTGGTGATAGATTATTGAATTAGTAACCAGTTGAGAGTTCCCCATCCGAGTCCCACAACCATCAGATTGGTGACTCTACTGGGGAGTGGTCATAGAAGGACTATTTAGAGTTTCTAGTGTGTTGTATCAGACTCTACTAGAGGAGAGATCCCAGAAGATCAGATAAGTGACTCTGCAAAGGGAGACAATCCAGAAGGAAATGAAAAATTGGTTTTTAGTTGAAATTAATTCATGATGTATCAAATTGGACAACCATTTCAAAGAAAACCATTTATTCCAGATGGCATCAGGCCATTGGATCTCAAAGGATTTCAATGTGTCCCTACTAAGTGCATACTCCCTAAACTTTCACCACTGGTACCGAAGTTTCATGGAGAATGGGATGAAGCAGTGATTGATCATTTAAATGCATTTTACACATTTGTAAAAGATTATGAAATCGACGCAGAGGATCTAGTGATGAAGCTCTTCATCAAGACATTATGGGGTTATGCAAGAGAAGCTTATGAATCATTACCTACACAGATTATTTCATCAATGAGGGAATTTGAGCAATGGTTCTTATATGAGTTTCATGTTGCAGATGATGAAGAAGATGAAATTTACTATAAAGAGGACGAGGAACAGATTTACACTATGGAAGAAGAATCATGCATATCCCCTTTGGATGCCTTCTTTGATTTAGAAAGATACAAGGGTGAATCTATAGCGGGATTGATCACCAGGATGATAAACATTTATGTAAAAATACCCGTAGATAGCATGCCTTCATTTTCAAAGAAAATGGATGAATAAGGGATATCCCATGATCCTGAATTAAAGCATATATTTAAATCTTTAGAAAGACATGGTATTATTTGGACCCCACATGAGGTAGAAAATATAGGTTTAAAAAAGGAAGAGGGCATGTGTGTAGCTGAATGTAAGGAAGAGGAAGAAACATTGCTTAGTACAGAGGAAATCTCTTATTTATTAGAGAAGGAATATGAAAGGTACATTCAGAAAAATGGTCCAATTTTTTTTCAAAAAGAGCAAATTAATGAATTTGGACACATTCAAGGTATGTTTGATGAAGTAAATAATGATTCCAAAGAAAAAAAAAAATATCAAAAAGAAAAGGTAATATATGATAGTTACAACAATCCCTTGTATGATGAAACCCCTGGGAAGTATGAAGAATTATATTTCTAGAGTGAATCATCTTTTAATTCTCTTTGTGAAGTTGATGTTCATATATTTCATGCACAGGAAGATACTTCAATGAAGGACATTTGTAAAGCCATTGTTATTGAAGATGAAGTGTGTGAAGCATATGATGATAACTCTCAAGAAAATTTTTAGTTATCCCAATTTTAGGACTAGGGAATCTCTTGCTTTCTTTAAAATCAAGCCTTTATGTATTGAAATCAATATTCATGTGTGTAATAATACAAATTTTTATGTTGTCATGGAGCATACTATCTTTGCTTGATATCTCTGCATAGACTTGATTTGGGTCCACCACGCCAAAGAGATGTCTCAATCAGTTGAGGCATGATCAAGGATCACCTTCTGCATCTTGAGTTCTATCTAGATGCCGCATCAACACCACTTATGCATCTTGTCAAAGATTCTCAATAAAAGCTCTATCGGTAAAACCTTAAACCCTTACCAGTATAGGCTTGCTAGAGTGTATGATAGCATCTGATCATCAAGTCAATACCAATTGACCAAAATATACTCCAGAAAAATCAAACCAAATATATTCCATTGATCCAAACATGTTGAAAGTATCCAGCTAATAGTCCCTTCTACCAGTAACACTACTTCTTCTACCAGTAACTAAAATCTGTCTGCTGGTATCCAATCATAACATCTAGTGTTGACATCAATGACAAAACATCAGTGCAACACAATCAATTCCTTCATATTGCCAACATTAAGGATATCAAGTTATAACTCACAATTCATATCCACCTAATCTAAAACTACCTTAGTTCTTGAGGCTAGCTCAACTTCCCACCTATCATACTAGACCTAGATGCAACTAGCCTAGTATGCTTCACTATAGATGGTGAATCGAATGGATCGATTTCCACAAAATAAAAAATAAAAAATTTCTCATGAGTTTCCTCCTTCAATGAACTTTTATTTTGTGAAACTTGTGATTAAATGAACTTTCCTTTCAACAAACTTTCCCTTAAAGACTTTTAAGTTGATAAAATTCTTCTTCAACTGAAACGTAAACTTGTCATCTTTTTTCTTTTTGAAAATATGTCCTTTGGAAAAAAATCCATTAGCGGAACTCTCTTTTAGTGAACCTCTTTATTCACTTAAATCCCTTTTCTTTTCTCTAACTTATGACCAAAATACTTTTGAGCAAAAAGTTTATTTAGTAAACCTTTTCTTTGACAAACTAATTACTTGATGAACCAGTCTTTCAATGAACTTAGACATCGACAAAACTGTTGGTTTAGAAACTATTGGAGTAATTAGGACACTTTATGATCCAGTTATTTATTAATTAGGTCTTTTAATTACTTTTTCACTTCAACTAAACTTAGGTTCTTGTTTAATATAGATATATGTTTTTCTAGCTTAAGTTCTCTTAGAGGTACTTTAGTTTAGCTGTAGTTGAGATTTGTTTATCCCCTCTTTGATTTTTTTTAGTTATCCCAATTTTAGGAATAGGGAATCTCTTGCTTTCTATAAAATTAAGCCTTTATGTATTGAAATCAATATTCATGTGTGTAATAATACAAATTTTTAGGTTGTCATGGAGCATACTATCTTTGCTTGATATCTTTTGTGTGATAAGGTTTTTTCTTCCAAATGATTCTTGGTTCGTATGGTTGTATCATCAACTTCTACATGTATCAGTATCTATTAAGTTCTTGTTCACATGCTTGAGGGATCTAACCTTGAGTAATTTTTTTATCCACATTGGACTCAAATGTATGTTGCCATCATTTTTCAAGTGTCCCAAAACCCTAATATTGGCTATCATTTCATCAAAATTCAAGCAATTGAAGTTTCGAGTCAATTTGGCCAAGGGAAAAAAACTGAGACAAAATTAGGGGTTCAACAAAAATTTGGACACTTTAGAGATAAACAGAGGTCACCATTGTGCTCAAAAGGCCCAAAAACCTTAAAAAAGCCTATGAAATTATCAAAATCAAGAAAGCTACATCTAAGGCAAAAAAAATAGTTGCATAGAAATTCGTATAGCCCTATAGCCCATGTCAACCTTTTCCTATATTATGCATAAGAAAATTAACACTTTAAAGTAGTGTACAAGATTCAATAGGTTATACAACCTACACAAACCTGTATTAGTGCAGGACAAGAGGCATCCCAAGGGAATGTACACTTGGGAATTTGAAAGCATCCCAAGGGAATATATCTTTGGGAAGTATCCAAGGTCTTTTTCCATGCAACCAAGAATATTCTAACTTGGTTCTATCTAATATTCTCAGTGACTTTTAGAATATTTTACCGAACATATTTTTTGGCAAGAGGCATTTTTTCTAGTAGTTAGGAATATTCCCAAAATATTTGCTAACATTAGCATGACATCATGTTGACCTCAGCATTGTACAACCTGCCACAACATCATCCAAGCCTCTAGTTTTCCCTAATTGACCTACATGTGGTTTTTTGGCCATAACTTGGGCATATGAGCTCGAAATTATGCAAACAAGATATCATTAAAATTTTGGTTTTGACATTGATGTAGTGGTCTGGGTGGTTTGTCAAATTCTACTCCAAGTTTTTATACCTGGCCTGCAATGTTAGATATTCAATTTCATGCTTCTAGGGCCATATTTGCACATCTAGACTCCATCTTTTAAAAATCAAACATTGTTGGAAAGATCATTCAGTGCTCTATTAAGATCTATTACTTATTTTTCCAAATTTTACCCCGTTACATTTTATTCATTTTTTTGTGTTTCAACTACCTAGTCAATTACATAGATGTTTTGACACTTGGAATAGATATATTTGTTGGAGAGGGTTATACTTGATGTGATTTACATGTTTTGAAATTGTTGGGGTCTGATTGTTTCATTTAAGGAGATTTCATGGGTTGTTTGTTAATCCTTCTATTATCAATATGACAAAGGGTAATTGTGAGCCATGGTGACATGGCATCTTGTCACATCTCAGGTGGCTAGATATTTTTCCTTATTTGTATGGAACCATACCTAAACTAGCCACATAAGGAAGTAGATCATCTTGGGGTAAAATCATAGGCCATGTTGTAGGATTGATTTTGTCTAGCATTGATCATGACACTGTGTGATATATTGGACCTTGAGTACCCCTACACACTTTGGACTAGACTTTTAAAGATGCATGGAAACCCTCATATCTATCCATTCTAAGGGGATCCTATGAAAAATTGTCTTCTTCCACTTGCACATGTAGATTTTATAACCTTTGATAATGATACTTAAGAGGAGATTGAGTATATCATAGGTCTTGCATGTTTTGATAGATTAGAGGCTTTTTTTCATGTTCCCACTCCTCACATTGAGATCTCATCTCATTAATATTCATCTTCTATCATTCCCAATGACTTCGACATTGGCATATACATGAGACCCATTTCTTTAGTGCAACAAGACATTTTTTTTCTAAATATAGGTACATGGGATTTGTATCTTAAGACATATAATCCTTGTTTGTGGAGTCTCATATTGCAGATTTGGAGGATTATTTTGATAGCATTCATCTCCTCTTTGTTGATAGCCTCATTAGTGTTGTCAACCATCTTCATCACCCATGGAGCTTGTTCTTCATTAGCTTTTTCAAAGTTGTAATTTGTCACCTCCTACATTGATTGGGCATGTAGTTGATTGGTTTGTGGCATCATCAACTATCATGGATATAGAAACCTGTAAGAGTAGTTTCCAGAGGCATGCATGGTTTGAATTTGATTCTTACATCTTTCTATTTATGGGAGTGGCTTCTCAAATATTCAGTGGATTTATTTCTTCCTAAGGGGAGACATTTTGTTTGTAGGTAGTGGATTGTGTTTCATCTTTAGGCTTTCATCATTAGCATAGGATCTACTTCTTCATTGGGAGAATTCCTATCCTCAATTTCTTTCTCTTATGAGGGGATATTTATTGTACTATTGTTCAGAAGTAGTCCTTGGGGGGCCATATTTAATCCTCGTTTCCTTCTTTCACTAGTGCGTTGATTGTATTCTCTCTCTTTTGGAGAGGAGTTTTCTCCTAATGATTTTTTTTCCTTTTCTCCAGTTGTGAGAGTTACATTTCTTTGCATTAGTTTTCACATGAGTACCTGATAAGGCCTTTTTTGTGAGGACTCATTTATGCATGCATTCATTTTAGCTCTTTACCTTATCCCTAAGTTAATCTTAAGGGGTTTGTTGGACTAATTAGGACACTTTATCTAATTATTTATCAATTATGTCCTTTAGTTTTATTTTTCTTAAGCTAAGATTAGGTACTTTTTTTATTTAAAAATTTAGAGTCATGATTTTATAGCTTAAGTTATCTTGAGGTACTTTTGTTTGTTGGCATTGCATTAAGATTGCAATAATGAAGTGTATTGTTCTCATTGATGTCAATAGTAACTGGTAGTGATGTATTATTGTAACCAGTAGTAGAGCAGTGAAGGAAACTAGTATTGGTATTTGAAGCAGAGCGATCAACCGGTAACCCCAACCAGTTGAAATGCCACACCTTAACCAATGGAGCTTGGTGAATCGGTTGTGTTGATCTATGATCAAATGGTGATCAAAGATGGAGATTCCATGTATGCATGATGCACATGATGAGTTTCAAAGTGGTTTTGGCACATAGTGATAATTGTTTTATCTTGGGAATGAGCAAATGCAGAGCATGAAGTGAATAATGCGTGATGAGTTATAGGATCCAATGTTCAGTGATCTAGGAGTAGTCAAAGTTGTCTTGAACAATGTGCAGTTGATTGATATGTAATCCAATGGTCATGTTTGAACTAATATGTTTGTAATCTCTATGAGATCTTAGGTTTTGTGTTGTATTACCAACCTATTGTATTTCTTTTAAGGTTGATGTGTTGTTTGTAATTGTGTTGGCAATTTGGTTAAGTGTGGTAGTGTGATTGATTGTTGAACCAGAAGGAGTATTTGAAGAATGTTTTGAAGGCAAATAGGAGAATAAAAGGATATGACTAAGCAAGATAGTGCTATTACCAGATAAGAAAAAACCTTGTTGTTCTCTAACCATTGCAATAGTTAAATCCCTTAACCGAGTAAGCTTTAGTAGGCTTGGTACTGTCTAAATCCTCTAATCAAGTGATCCATTAGTTTGGATTTGAAATCCTCTATTGAGGTTACTCCTAATAAGCTATTGTCTTTAACAAGGTATTGTAGTCAATATCTTAACCGGGTGGTCCTTAACTAGATCTGTTCCTAATAGGACATTTTTGTAATGCTTCTAACAAGGCTTGGCTCTTAACAGGGCAAAATTCAGAAGAGTTAAGAATACTTGTGGGTATTCATCCCCACCATGGTTTTTCCCATTTGGGTTTTTGCATAAAAAATCATTGTGTCAAGTGGTGAATGATTTTGTGGTTATGTTCTGATATGGTTGATATGATTAACTAGTAAAGCCACTTAGATATGATTAGATGACCATAACTGATCTAAAATGAGCTATTACTGATGTTAGTAAAGTGGTTTAATGTTTTGGTTAAATGGTATGTAATTTTTAGATCTGTTACATTGCATTATTGATGTTTTGGTCAATCAGTAAGCTTGACAGTGCAGTATCAGTTTCTGTTATAGTATTTAAACTAGTTAGTTTAGTGAATGGTTTATGAGTTGGGATTAAGTTTGGTGAAAGTTTAGTTTTTTTTCTATCTACTGATTCACCCCCCCCTCAGTAGTTGACCAAATCCTTATTGATTCATCATATTATCAATTGATATCATAGCATTTTAGGTCCTCTTATGTTTAAGCCTAATAACTTGAAGAAAAGATCTAGGAGAATATGATGAGGAAAGAAGGTTTGAAGTTCAATAGGGAAAACTATAGAATCTAGAGTGATAGGATGGAGATCTATATCAAGATCTTAGGAAGTCAATATTGGGAACATGTTGTTACTAAATATAACTTGCCTAGTGGGATTTTGTCAAATGATCAAAAGAAGGAGCAATAGGAGAATAATCAATATTTGAGGCCACTATCAGTTCCTTGTCTGATTTAGAGTATGTTGATGTTCATGGATTGGAGACTGCATTTGAAGTATGGAAGAAACTTGAGGATATCTATAGCAGTGACGAGCATGTTAAGATTGCCAAAGAAGAGAGTCTAAGAGGTGAATTTGATGATATGCAGATGGTGGAAGGAGAGAATATTCAATAGTATGGTGAGAGGATCAAGGAGATAGTCAGTGAGATCAAAATTGTTGGTGGTCTAATGGTTAGAAAGGTGTTGAGAACCCTTCTACTGGTCTACGCTATTCGAGTTGCAGCCATTCAAGAACTCAAGTCTATTGAAAAATCAAAGGTAACCTTTGACTCCATCATTGGTAAATTAACTACATTTGAATTAAATGGTTTTGATGGAAGTTTTTAGAGATCGAAATCTTCATTTAGAGCTTCAGTTTCAAACACATCGGTAAGGAAAAGAAGAGAAGCTAGTTACAATAATGAGTCTAGATCTAGCAAAGAGGTTGATGATGAAGTTAATCTAATTGAGCTTGAAGTATTTTTGGCCAAGCGGTTACCTAGAGGTACTGGTAAGTATAGAGGTACATTACCTTTGAAGTGTTTTGCATGTAACCGTATTGGACATATTATTGCTAATTGTCCAAATGGAGATAATGAGTAGAAACTTGAGAAGTATAAGAAGTACAAAGGTAAAGGAAAAAGAGATTGTCTCATTGCAGTGGATGGAGGAATTACAGATGAGGAATCTAAAGAAGATGCAAATGAGGACATTGTCTTTGCTTCTATTAAAAAAGAGAAATCTGATCAGAAGGCATTAGTCTCTTGCATGCATAGTTTTGATGATTGGATTATAGACAATGGTTGTTCACACCAATGACCAGTGACCAGAGTAAGTTTCTTACTTTGAAGGAATTTGGTGGAGGTGTTGTGAGATTTGGGAATGACTCAACCTATATGTTAAAAGGAAAGGGAACCATCTCTCTTAATGGTAAGAGCAGTGCATATGATGTCTACTAGGTTGAAGGACTGAAACACAATCTTTTGAGTGTTGCTCAACTCAATGACAGAGGTTAACCACTAGAATTCAAGAATGGGATGTGCAAAATCTATGGAAGAAAAGGTGAATTGATTGCAACTGCAAAGTAGACAAAAGGTAACTTGTTTCATTTAAGTTGTAAAGTCGACAATTGTTTAATTGAAAAAGTAGAAGATAGTTGAATTTGGCATCAGAGATCCTGTCATGTAAATTTTGATAACATTGTAAAAGTCAGTAAGTCCAAATCAATAAGAGGTTTGCCTCAGTTAGAAAAACTAGTGAATGCTCTATGTAAGGAATGTCAATTAGGGAAGATGACATCCTCAACCTTTAAGAACAAATATTTCTCAGCAAAACATTTGCTAGATTTGGTTCATACCAAGTTTTGTGGACCAATAAGGACTAGGAGTATTCAAGGTGATCGGTATTTTATGATCTTTACTAATGATTTCTCAAGAATGATGTGGGTTACATTCTTGAAGTACAAAATAGAAGCCTTTAGAAATTTTAAGGCATTCAGAGCCTTAGTTGAAAAAGAAAGTGGAAGAAATCTTAAGTGCTTAAGAACTGATCAAGGTGGTAAATTTACTTCAGAGGAATTCACTAGATACTGTGAAGATAATAGAATTAAGAGGCAACTTTTTGCACCTAGGACACCACAGGAGAATGGTATTATAGAGAGGAACAATCGGTCAGTTGTTGAAGCTGCAAGGACTATGCTAATTCAAGGAGGTGTAGATAAGACATTCTTGAGAGAAGCTGTCAACATAACTATCTACATAATGAATCCGATATTAGTTAAAAGAGGTGATGATAAAACCCCTTATGAATACTGGTACGGTAGATCACCTAATGTTAGTTACTTCAATATTTTTGTTAGCAAATGCTTTATCAAGAGAGGTGACTATGTTGGTAAGTTTGATGCTAAGAGTGATGAAGGCATATTTCTTGGTTACTCCACCAAGAGAAAAGCCTACAAATGTTACAAGAACTAGACAAAGAAGATCATTGAAAGTGCTAATGTCTGAATGATTGAGTTTCCTAAAGATTCAAGAGAAATCAGTTAGGAGAAGGAGGAAGATGATCCTTACATTCTGGTTTTGGAACTAGAACCAGTGAAGCCAGAAGTTGGTGAAATGAATAGTGTAGCACCTATTCAACCAGAACAAGTAGATTATGCAAAAGATGAAGAAAGTGAAGAAGAAGAAGAACTTGAAGACCATGATCATGTTATTCTAAGATATGTGAGACTCAATCATAATCTTGATAAGATTATTGGAGATAAAGATGTTGGTGTGTTAACAAGAAGAAGAATAAGAGAGAATTCTTGTATGATCTCTACTATTGAGCCTAGAACAACAAAGGAAGTTTTTGGAGATGATCACTAGATCAAGGTGATGGAAGAAGAACTTGACCAGATTGAGAAGAATAATACATGGACACTAGTATCCAGATCAAAGAAATGGAATGTAATAGGTACTAAATGGGTATTCAGGAAACAACTGAATGAAGATGGTGTATTGGTCAAAAATAAAGCCAACTGGTATGCAAAGGTTATGCATGATGGTATGATGAAAGAATAAGTATCCGATCAACTACTGAGAGGAGGGGGTGAATCACTAGATAGAGAATCAGTAGATAGAAAAACTGATAATAACTTCATGAATCTCAAAAATCAATCTCTCAAAGTAAACTTACAACTATCAATGTAATACCTCTATCAAGATAAAAAATCATAAGATAAACCGGTTGACTGTTACAACAAATTAACAGTAAACAACTTCTTCATTTCTCAATACTTCCAGTTATCATAACTTATCAAAGTAGTTAAGTAGTTAAGTAAATCAACCATAAAAATATAACCACAAAAACATTCACTACTTGACACAAATATTTTTGACGTGGAAACCCAAATAGGTAAAAACCACGGTGAGATGAGACTCACAAGATAACTATTTGAACTCTTCTGAAGTTTTCCCTGTTAGGAGCCTAGCCTGTTAAAGCTTTACAAAAGTCCTATTAAGAACTAATCCTGTTAGGAATCACCCAGTTAAGGGATTGACTACAAATGTCTTGTTAGAAGCAATACCCTATAAGGAGTAACCTCGGTAGAGGATTTGAAAATCCGAGCTAATGGATCACTTTGTTAGAGGATTTGAATAACACCAAGCTTGTTAGAGCTTACACGGTTAGGGGATTTCAATTCTATTGTAATTGTTAGAAAACAATAGGAGTTTGCTAATCTATCTGAATAGCACTACACTTGCTTGATCAGATCCATTTCATGCTCCTATCTATCTTTACTCAAACTACAGATACATCATCTGGTTTGGCAACCACACACTCAACTGATATGTGTAGACACCTAAAAATGGTCAATGCTTGCGGAGTCATACTTTAACATTTGCACATTGCCTCATTTTAGGTTTTTGCGTCGCATTAACATTTCTCCTATGATTCACACTTGATTTTTATTATTTGCGAGCATCGAGTCATTCTTCTACCTTCTTCAATCATCTAGTTCTCAAAATTGGTCTTGTCGACAACAATCTTCAGTCATGATTTTGGTCAATCTTATCCTGTTGCATCAATGTGCGTATTCATTTGTCATCATTTTGGACATCGTCAATCCTAATTAGGGTTTTTGTCCTCTTATCAATCTTGTCATTTTGTGATTGATTTGTCATCGATCGTCGTCCTCTTATCAATCTTATCATTTTGTGACCAATTTGTCATCAATCGTTGTCGTTTCAATATTATCATTTTGCGATCGATTTGTCATCGATCGTTGTCATTATCAATCTTGTCATTTTGCAATCAGTTTGGTCATCGATCCTCGCCCTCTTGTCAAGTTTTTATCATTTTGCGATCAATTTGTCATCGATCGTCGTCCTTCTCAATCATGTCAATTAGCGCCTATCAATTTGGTCTCTTTATCAATCTCAATTAGTTTGTCAATTAATCGAATCATTTATCACATTGGTCAATTATCTTTTGTCAAGACCTAATTGTCATTCTCGCATTGCTAATTCATTTTCTAGGGTTTCATGATTTAATCATTTAACCTTGTTTGTCATTTCTCCCTCTAGGATTAATAAATTATTTATTTATCCTAAGTCTTCTCATTACAATTAAATCTTTATTTAATTGGCTAATTATTCCTCCTTTTGTGAATTAATTAATAAATGACAAATTATTAATTAATTTACCTAATTCTTAATTCCTAATTTTCCTCTTTTTCTAATTTCCTAATTTCTTAATTTCTAATTTCAATTCTCTCCTATTTCATCTCCTAATTTTATGGGAATGACATTTCAATTTGTCATAATTTCTCATAATTGACAATCAATCAATTCTTGACATAGAAATTTGTCATAAATTGTCATGAATTATCAATCAATCAAATTTTGCATAGAAAGTGCATAATTTGTCATAATTGACATGTTTGATTTGCAATTTCCGTTCGAATTGAATCATGCTAATTTGGTCTTTTTCTCCAATTTCTCTATAAATTGGATGAATTTCTTCATTCCCAATCTAATCACATTATTGAATTATCACTTTGTCGAATGAGAATAATCACTTTTTCGAATCAATCATGCTTTGAGTACTCTTGTGCCAATGTCAATCTTGCTTTCACATTAGGTTTATGCACTTGAAGGTGAGATCCACAAACAAAGACTATTTGGAGAAGAAAGAAGGACAATGGAGCCGCATGAAGGAAGCATTCAGATGGTTTTCTTAGTTTTTAGTTTTGAATGCTTTGTTTTTCATGTCTTTATTGAGTGTGTTTAGGATAGATCATTGCATTTTAGTTTTCGTGATTGAGCTAGATTAGTTTTTGATTTGCGTGTGATGATTCCTAATTTCCTAGCGTACATTAATTGGTGAACCCGACATGAAGTAACCCCCTAATTATGATTTTGAGTGCTTTTGAGATGTTTTGCAGGTCAAAAACCCAAGAAACAGGGTAATGCAGGGCTTTCTGGGGACTTCTGTGCATGTGTCAGACAACTTGTGCCTATGTCATGCATTCTGCACTTGTGTTAAGGACAACCTGTGCCTATGTCATGAGTTCTGCGCCTGTGTAAAGTCCAAAAACAGAGGTAAAAAGGCAGTGTTTTGCTTAAAAATTGGTTTGTTTTGCTTACTATTTCTGCTTTTTTTGGTTTTTGGTACTGATTATCTGTGCAGCATCTTGGCATACGCATGGAAAAGACAAAAAATGAAATTACTAACATGTTTTATGCAGGTTCAATAGTCAAAGATAAGCATATCAAACTTCTGACTTAGGTTTTGCAGGTTGCCTTGGACATACAACTAAACTTTGTGTTTGCAATTAATGTTTTAGGCACCTAGTATGATTTCTAAATAGGTTGGAATGAATGTGTGTTTGCTTTGATTGTTGAGTGTGACATTGGATTAGGAGAGTATGCTCTCATCCTTCTTAGGGTGATCAGAAATCTAGATCTTCAATACCATGCTCATGTTTGTGATTGTGTGTCACCTTTAGAGTGCCTGCCTTCCCGACCATTTGCTTTTGCAAGCAAGTGATAATCGTGAGAAGGGAATGACCCAAAGTGAGTATGGCTAGAATACCTTGGCATTCTAACTCATTATAAACAAATACCTAATGAGTGAAAGCTTTGAAGGAAGGGTTACGTGGGAATTGTAGTTACTTGGGAAGTGATGACCCTTGAACTCTTTCTCATATCAACATCTAAGTAGGGCCTCATGGTCTAAATCATGCTTGCGCGACTACATTTGTTTGGTATCTTGGTGGGCTTAATGTCTCAATCATGCTTGTGTGACATCAAGGAGTAACACTTAACAGAAATCCTTACTAAACACCTTGTTTTTAGAGGCCAAAAACCCTTCTAGTTGCTTGAGAAGGACAAGTTTGGATACTTGGAAGAGATACTAAGTTCGCCATGGGGAGATTTCCATGGGGACTGATGCTTGGCTGCCCTGAGAAGTGAGTGCTGTGGAGGGGAGCCCATGGGGTCAATCATCTATGTATTCTCCTTGAATCTCATAATGAGTCTACCTCTCAAGTACCTACTGTCCTTGCCTACCATAAGAAATGTGGGAATGAGCATGATTGTCTTGAGTCTAAGTTGAAATATCTTGTCTTCTTTTCTTGTCAAAAGTTGAATTGCATCTCATTGCAAGAACAAGAAAAATTGATTCAAAACAAGATTAAATACAAGAACATTTCATCCAACAAGTTCAAAACACCTTCAAACATGGTTGTCAAAATCTTGTCTCAACATTCATGTCACTTAGATTTAGGTTCATCCTAGGTTTGCATTTTGCAAAGCCATTGTCAACTACCAAGGTTAAGTTTCATCTAAGTCATATTCCTTTGCATATCAATAAGGGTCATCCATTTGCATATGTCCTCTTGCATTAGAGTAATATCATTGTCATACATTTACATTTGTATACCCTAGGTCTCTTCATTAAGCTTAGGTCATTATCATATCATATTAGGATCACTTGCATAGAAATTGTCCCTTTGCATATAGTGTCAAAACTAGGTTTTGTCATACTTGAATAATCAAAATCTTTGACAAACCCTAAGTCATTGTTAGGAAGTCTAGACCTTATCAAAACCTTTTGTCCTTTTGTCATCAATGTCATTTGGTCAAACCTATCTTAGTATCCAAGCATATAGGGGAGACATTGTCATTTTGTCCTTTTGTCACTTGGTCCTTTTGTCCTTTGAGGTCTAGACATCATTTCAATTTCCTAAGGGTCGCTTTTAGATTTGCATTCAAAAGTTTGTCAAAATCTTGAAAAACAACCAAAAACATAGGTTGCATTCTTTCCATAGATTGTATTTTCATCTATTTTAGTTTGCATTTAGTTGCATATCATATATTATCCTTGAAAAATTTCAAAAATAAAACATTTCATAGTGACATGTCTATTGAAACAAGGTTCCAAGCACCAATGATGCAACAAAGTTTGACATATCAACCAACAATGCAATCACAATTCTATCCAACCCAACAACAAAGCAACATTGATCAAACTTTTTATGATGAAACACGTCTCCAAATACAAAAACTAGAGGAGAAGCTAGCTCAAGAAAATGAGATTTTGGAACAAAGAGTGAAAAACATTAAGAAGAATAGATCATAAATGTCCAAAATGTTTCAAAAATTTCTAGGTCAAAATCCAAAGATTGAGCCAATTGATGTAAGATCTCTTCTTGAACGATCAGACATACCAACTCTCCTCTCCCAAATAGAGATGATGAAACAATTTCAAGAAAAGAGACAACATCAATTTCAACATTATGTGCCCCCACAACAAGAACAAGAAGGTGTTTACTATCAATCAGATTTTCAACCAATACAACCAATGGTCCAATTTCAACAATATGTCCAACCAACTATACAATGTCAACAAATAGTTCAACCAATGGTGGAATATCAACAAGTTCAATCAACATATCAATGTCAACAACCACAACCAAACATTCAAAAACAAAGGTTGCAGCACACACCAACCCAAGTTTCAAACATGTCAGAACAATTGAACCAAGTCCAATATCAAAACATGACATTAGATTAGAACCAACTCCTTGCCAAACAAGTTCAAATTCCAGATACAACTATGTCAAAACCTTGAAAGAAAGGTGGCTTTATTGCAATCATCTTAAGGAAACTACCAAGTGAGTTGTTTGAGGAAGATCAAAATAATACACTTATGTCTAGCAATGCCTCATCCCCCCATAAACAAATTGACTCTCCAGTGGCATCTATCCCTACACCTCTAGAAGTTTCGCAAGAACCTTCCATATTGTCCTCATTAAACAATACACCCAAGGATGCAATTATCCAAGAGGTATCCATAATTGATTGCCAAGATAATCCAATTCATGATGCACATCCTTGTCATGTTTCAGAAATACAAGACCCAATGCCACCATGCACTTTATTGCCATTACCTATTTTAGAGGACCCCATTCCAAGTCCCTCTTCCTCATGTTCAAGCATTGATTCCTTGCCAGAATCCATCACGAATGTTCAAAGTGCATTTTCTTCATGCCAAAACATTGATCCCTTGTCAAAATCCTCCATGCATATCCAAAGTCCAACCTCATGTCAAGAGGATAATTTAGAGCATGAAGAAATTAGTCCTAAAGCAAATCAAGATCAAGATCCTGAAACGTTATCATCCCATCCAATTGTTGACTAGGACCCCTTGTTCCCAGACACTCATGATGATTCCCCTATTCTTGTCCATCCTATCCAAAGTCCTATTGACACTCCATTCCCCAAGCAAGATCAAGATATCCCAGTCCCTCCAATCCCAAATGATCCCCTTTCATTCCAAGAACACAATATCCTTTCAAATCCCATTGACATTCCAGATGTCCTTTCCATCCTTTCCGATGATCCCATTAAAAGTCAAGGGAAAAGCACCTTTGAAGAGGATTCCAATGATCTTCCTCCTTGTCAAGATCAAATTATTCCTTTAAATCCTCCACAAGATCCTTTTGTTCCTCCATCTCCTTGTCTTAATGCTCCATATACACTCCAAGATCGCATTTCTTTTGATGATCCCATAATTTCTCCCATTCCATCTCTTGAAGAGCCTATCATTGAACCATGTCCACTACACAATCCTAATCCCCCTCATGATTCTAATGTGTCAGTGCAAGATGTTCATGAACCCTCGACATGCATAATGTGTTCTTCCACTTTGGTGCAATCCGATCCACTTCAAGATCTCATTATTTCTCTCATATCATATCCACCTCATAATGGAATTGCGTCTTCGTCCCAAAGAAAAGAGTATCCTACAAGTCAAAATATTGATAAAGGCAAAGGGGCACACCTTCATAAGAAAGAATCCCTTCATGCTAAAGAAGATCTTAAGGGTCATGTCTACACAACTCACTCTCAAGATGTTGGTATCCCTTCAAAGTCAAAATCCAAATGTCCACCTTCCCCATCATACTTTCCATCCATCTTAGGTCCTTATATCCCTTCATCCTCTATGCAAGGTCAACAAAGGCACACATCCTTGAGTAAATTTCATCCATCCAAAAGAAGTCCATTTCATTCATATCCATCCATGCATTCCTTTCCCCTTCCAAGCAATTTGGAAGCCAAGTATAAGCATCATAAGTCTAGCAATCCACATGTATTCAAGGATCAACATGTCCAATATAATTGACATGTCAAAACAAAGAACAATATGATCTATAAAGCAAAAGAAATATCCGAAAGGCCACAAAGGCCCACTGAGCAAAATAAAGCAAAGTCAAAATATATATGGGTTCCTAAATCCCTTGTGCAAGCAATGCAATCCAAGGAACCACAAAAGCATGAGAAATCAAAAACCATGTGGATCCCCAAGAAGCTCCTTGAAGCACAAAAAGAACAACCCAGATTGGCATCTAAAATTGCTGTTCCTCCATCCAAACCTTCCAAGTCTATTTCTCAACCACCTTCTTCATCCGTTTTGGGCCATTATGTCCCAAAATCCATAGTCGTTCCTTTGTCCAAATCTTAGTATCCAAAATATTTTTGTCCTCCATCAGTCCATCACCCCTCAAGGTGTGTGCCAATATCGATCTTGCCTTCATTTCCATCCAGTCAAGCCCAATTCTTCCAGTACCCTATCCATTATCCAATGCATATTTTCTATCCTTCGATCTCTTTGATCCAATCCTTTGCATAAATCCTTGCCTTAGTTTCTGTTGGTGTAAATAATTATTCATCATGGATATTATTACACTTACTTAAGTTTACTTAGGATAATGCATTTCATAGTAGTTTGGATGTGAGACACTTGGGTGTTTGTGCCACATTGGGATAGTGTGTGTAGGAGAAATTCCACCTTTTATGGTGTTGATCTTGTTATTACACTATCATATCCACTTATTGTGGAGTGATAATTCCACCTTAGGTGGGTGATCCACCTCATGTGGAATATTATATTATTTCTCCTACCTACCCACACCTATTTCCTACCTACCCTTGTTTCTTATTGAGCCACATGTCATGTTTGTGTGCTCACATATCCCTAGCCTTGCCTATATAAGCAAGTTCATCTACATTGTATGTAACTATTGAATCATTATTGTTGATCATTTTCTATTGATGAGAATACAGTTTATTCTTGTCCTATATTGTTTCTCTATTTAGTACATTTCATTGAGCTCTTGATCTTGGCAAAATCTAACATGGTATCAGAGCCATTGGGGCTTCATTGATTCATCTTGAAGAGGCATTATTGCAACGTCAAGAGGCAGATCTAAGGAGCAGCATCTTTTGGAGGCATCCTAGACCAGATCCGACCCTGCCATTGCATCCAGAAGGCCATTTCCATGAATTTTGGTTATAAAGTCAGCCTATTTTGGTGAGAAAATTTTTTTCTCCAATTTTGCTTGTATCGTACGAATTTTCAATTTTTTTAATATATTTTTCGAAAAAAAATAAATTTTTTTCAGAAATTTTTTTTTTCAGAAAAATCAAAAATAAAAAAAAAATCTGAAAAAAATTGTAAAATAAAAAAAAAAAAAAAAAAATCAAAAAAAGTTTTTGGGGGGTCCACAGACCCCCCCCATGCAACATGTCCCTGTAGGTCTGCGGAGACCGTACCCCGCACTCCATTCACCGCAGTACCTACCTGCCACTGACTGTACTCTATCGCTACTGGTTTCCGCTGCCGCTGCCCGCACTGATACCCGCTCGGCTCCGGTGACCGCTACCTGCTCGTCTTGCCTCAGCACCAGCCTCGATGTCCGCTGTTTCATCCCCGCCGACACCCTCTTCTACCACCATCCACAACCGATCCCTCGACTCCCGAGCCCAGATCTTCCTCTCCGGCAGCGCCTCCTCTGCCACGCGGACACCAGACCAGCAAATCAACGCCCGCCACGTGGCAGGAGGCCACTGGCCCGTGGACACATAACACTGACACGTAGGCCCTCCGTACTTCCATACAGTGCCATGCAGACTTCCGTACACATAGTCATCTGCCGAATCAGGTTGCCCAGTCAACTTTTCGTATGATACAGACAACACAGTCATCCGCATAGTCACTTGCCACATCATCCCGTATGTACAGTACGGATGCCCAATCAGTAGATAGGGAGAAGTTTTGCAATGGTCATACGGTCGTCAAATTTAACCCAGTGACTTGCTGACATCAGCGCCACATCAACAGGGTTTGAAAATTTTTGGACCCCCATCTCATTTGCATTTTTGATTTTGCAGTTCAACTTCAAATAGCCATAACTTGCTCATTTTTACTTCTTTTTGGGTGCAAATTTTTTTGAAATAGGCTAGAATTTTGTGCTCTCTGCAGTGGTGAAGAATTTTTTTGATTTTGATGCATAGATTTTTCAGAAAATATAGTTTTTGGTGATTGTACCTGAGTAATCCCAGTTTTTGCAACTTCAGAGGCTTCGTTTGGGGTCATCCGACCTCCTTTTTAGGTGCCATGTTTTTTGAAAGTGTGTATTTTTTTGTCTACTTTCACATAATGCTATCAGATTGATGCCATTGTAAGTAGAAATTGTACTTTCAGACCTTGGCCATTTTTGGCTCTCTTGGTACTTGTATATTTGCTTGAATCTTAGTTAGATTCATTGCACTATTGATTGAAGTCTCTTGTATTTCATTTGAGAAGTTGTAAAATTTGCATCATAAGTCCACTTTGCCTTGTTTTGCAAGTGGCTCATTGTAATCGCACTAAGTATAAAGTGCCAAAATCATCACTTTAGGGGGGGTACTTTGATTGATTGAATTTGGGGGGGTGTCTCTTGTGCTTTTGTGCTCTTGTGTTCCTTCCTTTTTTCTACTATGGGTTCTTCTAAGTTTCCTCTCTTCACTCCACATAATTATGCTACTTGAAAAATTGATGCATGGAGTAAACTTATGGAAAAAGGACTCACTCATTACATTGATGGAACTATTGTTGCTCCTGCTGATCTTAAGTTTGATCCAGTTGGTCACTTAGATTGGCTCACTAAAAATATCATGGCAATTGGTACCTTAAGAAAGTATGTATCAAAGGATCTCATTTTTCATATTGAGAAATGTACTCTAATCAAAGATGCTTGGCAAAAGTTTCAAGACTTGTATGGTCAAGTTGATGAGATTAGGGGATATCAAATTGATAGTGATCTCACCATGTTGGATCCCAAGAACTTTGATACTATACAAGATTATGTCACTAAGGCAAATGAGTTGAGGGCACAACTCAAAGATTGTGGTATTGATAAGAAGGATACTCAATTGATATTCAACTTGATAGGCAAGCTTCCACAAGAATATGCAACATTTGTTTCTAGTTTCCAAACCCATAGGATGACAAAGGGTTCAAGCTACAAAATGCCTACATTTGATGCTTTCAATCAAATGTTGATGATGGAACAAACTAAGTTGATAAGCATGGGCATTCTTAAGGCTTCTAAGTCTCAAGCATTAGTGGCAAATCAAGGGAACACAGGAAATCAAGGAAAGGACAACTCAAACAAGAAGAAATGGCAATCCAAGCCTAAGGACAAAGCACCATCTTCTCCATAACAAGGAGATTCATCCTCTTCCAAGAGAGAAAATTCACTAAAGAGGGAGAGACCTACTTGTGCTTATTGTAAAAAGATTGGTCATGAGGAGCATCATTGCCATTCTAAGAAGATTGATGAACTTACACATATCATCAAAAAGCATAACATTGATTTTCCTAAAGTCTACAAGAAGGATGATTCATCAACTTCCACTTCCTCACATTCAAAAGGAAAAGGGAAAGCAGTCATGGCTTCTACAAGTGGGAAGACTCACTCTTTTGGAACAAGAAAAGGAAAAGCTATATGTGCTACTACCTGTCATGATTCAGAGAGATGGCTTCTAGATTCAGGGGCTTCTCATCATATGGCATCTTCGCAGTCTATGTTCTCCACATTTGAGCCTTGCACCATGCCTCAGATTTTGATGGGCAATCATACATACATGGATGTGATTGGGAAAGGATCTATTGACATTGGGGATAACTCCTTCAATGATGTGTTGTGTGTACCCCACTTGACAAACAATCTCCTTTCTATCTATCAAATCACACATGGCGCAACTAAGAGAGTCCTGGAGTTCACACCTGACTCTGTTTTCATTAGAGACTTGGAGACTAGAGCTATCATTGCAACTAGGGTGGTTGATCATGCATCTTGGTTATACTCCTTTTCAGATTTTGTTGATGATGATGATTTCACATTTGATGATTCTACACATGTTGATCACACTTATTGTGATAGTTCATATTTTGAGGAGAACTTTGGACACTTGAACATGGGGATTCTCACATGTGATCCCATTCTTGAGTCTTGTATTTCATCTCCTCATATTGATATCACATCACCTATTGCACCTGATGATGCAGATAGTGCGACAGTTTTGCCTTCATGTGATTCAGTGTAGCAGGATATTCATTGTCTTCTAGCTTCAGATTCATGGGATGATTACTTGACAGACATTGCAGGTTTATTTATGGAATCCTACATTGCAAATTTGGGAGACATCATTGATGACATTCATCTTCTCTTTGATGAAGATGATCCTTCTTTGATTGTTGCGAGGGCACACTCTGACCCTCTTGTTCATTCTCTACATGATCATTCTTTCGAGGTTGACATGATTGTGGATACTTATGTACAACAATTGGAGGAGGTCTCTTTATTTTTTGAGGAGACATGTGAGTCTTTGGGACATGTTCTACATCCATCTCCACTAGATCTTGGAGTGCCTTTTTCAGTAGTGTGGCATAGTTTACCACCTTTGGAGGGGGTATCTTTTAGCATCGACATGGGGACACTTGAGCAGTTTTTAGAGATTCCTTTCATCATGAGTTTTCTTCATACATCTTCCCTTCACGATTGGGGAGACTTCATGGATACACCTTTGGTTTTGTTTCTTCCTGAGGGGAGGAATGTTGTTCGACATTCGTGGAGCAGTTTCTTCATACATCGAGCTTCTATCATTGGTGCAGATTCTCCATTGAGGGGGGGGTCATAGTTTGACTTCTCTTCTTCTCTCATATGGGGGGGACTTTTTCCTCACATGGGGTTTTGTTCCTCACATTCTTCTATGAGAGTTCTCTTGTATGTTTTCATCTCTTTTTTGGGGGAGGGTTTTTTCCCATTGGGTTTTTCTCTCTTTCCCCACTTTGTGAGAGATTTCATTGCATTGGTTTGCATGCATTTGCATTTTTTCATGGGTACCTAACATGGCCTAGTAGCCGGGACCCATCTTGCATTGCTTAGGTGCATTGTAGACTTAAGTGCATTCCCCTAAGTTGCACTTAAGGGGGGGTGTTGGTGTAAATAATTATTCATCATGGGTATTATTACACTTACTTAAGTTTACTTAGGATAATGCATTTCATAGTAGTTTGGATATGAGACACTTGGGTGTTTGTGCCACATTGGGATAGTGTGTGTAGGAGAAATTCCACCTTTTATGGTGTTGATCTTGTTATTACACTATCATATCCACTTATTGTGGAGTGATAATTCCACCTTCGGTGGGTGATCCACCTCATGTGGAATATTATATTATTTCTCCTACCTACCCACACCTATTTCCTTCCTACCCTTGTTTCTTATTGAGCCACATGTCATGTTTGTGTGCTCACATATCCCTAGCCTTGCCTATATAAGCAAGTTCATCTACATTGTATGTAACTACTGAATCATTATTGTTGATCATTTTCTATTGATGAGAATACAGTTTATTCTTGTCCTATATTGTTTCTCTATTTAGTACATTTCATTGAGCTCTTGATCTTGGCAAAATCTAATAGTTTCATCTGATTTTCCATGTCCTTATCCTACCAATGTCTTTGAGCATACTTTTAAAAGTCATGGTCCATTTTTTGTTCATGGCTACTATCCAAAAAAAAAAAAAGACACTTGAGCCAAATTCTTCCATCCCCTATCATGTGTCCATCTTCTCTAAAATGTCAAAAAACCAAAACAAAAAAAAAGTGAAAAAAAAAAAGACAAAAGACAAAAGAAAAAAAAGTAAAGAAAAAATAATTCGTCCACTGGTGAAAACTTGGCAAACAGGTGCCTTGGGCAAGTACCATGATGAAAACCTGGCAAATAGGCATCATGTGTAATCTATGAACTTCTTGCATACCACACTTGAGGGCAGGTTTCCTGCTATCATATCCTTTTGTCCTTCATTGTTCCATTATCCTATCAAACCCCTGTCATTACCCTTCATATCCTATTGTCCCTCATGTCCAGTTTCCTTTTTCCACCTTTGATCTTGACAAGGCTGAGGATCTTCATGAGCATCATGTATCTTGTTTGTAGCTTTTAATCTATCATAGCTTTTGGTCTTTATCCATTTGCTTATTATAACCTCTCATCCATATTCCCTAGCTTATTGCAACTTTGTACCACTATCCCGTATCCTATCCCGACCTTCAGTCCATGTCCCTAATCCATTCTTGGTCTTGCTTATCCTATCCATATCTTATCACTATCCATACACTCTTTTTCATTCCTTGATCTTGAGCTGACATAAGGATGCAAAATTTAAACATAGTTTCAAAAACCTCTTGACATGTCCCTCGTGCCATGTCACTACTTTACATTGTCATATCTAGTCTCTTGTCGCATCAGACCATAGCCCTTGAAAATTGCATCTGCATTGTCTCCATAATAAAAGGCCTTTATTTTCCCTCTATCCACCAATATTTCAAAAAGCCTATTTATTCACCTGTCATATTCCTTGCCTTGCTAGACATTGGGGGCAAAAAATCATAAAAATCAAATAATGTCCTGAAAAAAAAAAAAAAAAACCAAAAAAAAAATTGCAAAATGTCCTGGAAAAATCATTAAAAAAAAAATTGAAAAATGTCCTGAAATAATCCAAAAAAAATTGAAAAATGTCTTGAAATAAAATTCAAAAAAATCAAATAATGTCCTGAAATAATCCAAAAAAATTTGAAAAATGTCCTGAAATAAAATTCAAAAAACTCAAATAATGTCCTGAAAAAATCCTTAAAAAGTCAAATAAAGTCCTGAAAAAATGACCCCACAAAAAAAAATTGTAAAACTCGGAAAGCAAAAAAAAAACAAAAACAAGCATTTTGCAATAAATGATCCCTTTGTGAATAGACAGATTGCTGAGCATACATCCAACGACAATCAATTCAACACTGCGCTTTAATGGAATCATGCATTCAATCAAACCAAGCATTCAAATTGATCAAAATTATCTTATCAGTCGAACATCAACATCAAAATCATTTGTCCTTGTTACTACTATCATGGGTCTTATATAGGGTGTGGTATACTCGAAACCAGACTCTGTCCTGTCTTAGACGGGGTACCGCATTTCCTGAAACTAGACAACATGATCGTCCTATCAGCACTTTCAACTTTTGACAATGAAGATCAAGATGTTTGTTTGATTTGCTTGAATTTGTGCATCTTATCTTTTTATTGATTTATCTTTGGCTTCGATCATGTTCCTATGTTACTCGATGATGTCACTGAGTGATTTAGAGTGACCGGGATGGTTCATGGTCCCTTTCTTTTTTGTTGTGATTACTTTTTGTCTGCGATGTGTCTGTCTTTTGCAAAAAGGGTTGAATTTCAGCTCTGGCCTTCAATGCCATGATGCTACGCATCCATTTTGCTACATTAAAATAAAGGTTCTCACCTACAAAGTGCATTACTGAAAGCAAGATTTTCTTCATCTCTAATTGTCCTCTGTCTCATTTCTTCTTACTAACATTTCTTTCATCAGTTTGGATAGTCAGTTTAGTCTAGTGCTCCGATCTCCACACATATGCTGCATCCTGCATTCATTGGTTAGTACATTTGCATTACATCAAGTATCATATCAAGTATTTTCTCCATTTCATATTATAAATGCACAAAAAATACATAAAAATGTATCCATACATGTTCATAAATAGTGCATAAGTTATCCATACATGGAAAATAACTACAAATCATAACACATTGCATCCCATCCTATCGATGCATATCATATCACAATAATATCGGAGTACAAAATTGGACTGTCTGTCCTAAGTATGGCCCGCAGGCTGACTACATAATATCCAACTGCATATGTCATCTGTCTGTAATAAAGGAGTACGTGCCCCTATCACTAGGTGCTCCCTCTGTCCTCCTCATCCCTGCCATGTCTCATGGATGATGTCCCTCCTGCCCCTGGTCCTGGCTGTGGTGGTCTCATAGGTCCACTCACCTCCATGCTGCTCAATGACCTCTGAGAGTGTGCCCTGCTCTCTATCCTCGATCGTGCCCGATATGAAGCTGCTCTCTGCTCTGGTGGAACTATGCTCTCATATAGTGTCCTCCAATGGCATATCTCCTCTCCGGTCTCTACCAGCATCTGTGCCATCTCACGTGCACTGGCATCCCTAATCGATCCAATGAACTCAGTGACTCTCTGTTCCTCTCGCTATGCATGAGCTATTGTTGTATCTCGAGCCATTGTGAGTCTGGCTATCTCTGCTCTAAACTGATCCTGCTATCTCTCCAATGTCGTAATGTGATCCTACTAACTCACTATGGTAGCCCTGCACATCTCCATCTCCTCTATGCTAGCTGTCTTTAGCTCTATGGGAATATCCTGTAATGTCTCATGATCAGCTGAGTCTAGCTCATCATCGTCATCCTCCTCATCTCTATCCTTGTCATCCCCCTCATCCTCATTGCCGCCCTCATCCTCCTCATCCTCATCATCTCCCTCCTCTCCAGCGAGTGGGAAGTCCTCCTGTCGCCTAGGTACTGGAATGTCTGGATCTGTCAATGGCACTGGCCGTCGTTGTGCAAACAATCTCTCATACTCCTCTGTCATCCCTGCGTCTACCACACCTGACCTCCAATCCCACTATCTCTGCTGTAGCTATGCAAAGTCGGCATACGCTATGTGTGGCTGAATCATACTCCCCCACTGACTCGTCTCTCTGTGTGATCAAGCAAAGTGTGCAGTCCTTCTAGGTACATCCTGCCTCTCTCCAAACTGTTGTCTGACTCTCTCTAGTAGGTACATCTCAATCACTCTCTAGCAATTCACTGGTCGCCCAATTAGGTACCTCTCCTATCTACAATATGGTAGCTCCTCATGATCATCTGACCATCCAAGGCAATCAAGATATGGCCTCCATGTAAACTCTCTTAGTCTGTCTAGCTCATGTCGCCAGTACAATATGTATCCAAACGGACCCTGTCTCAGTGCTCCCCCATAGCAATACACATATGGTCGATGTGGTACTACCTATCTCTCTGTAATCGGTCGACATATGGCTATGTGCTCAAATGCCCATACCTGAAGCAATGTGACTCCACAGCTCAAAGTCTGCACTCCCTGATATGCTATCTGGTGCAGCTGAAAATATAGCATAGCAAGCATACATGGTCCCCATGCATACACCGTCCCCTCTATCACCATACGCTCTAGCACTCTTCCCCATCCAATAGGGAATCCATGTCCTTGTCTGTCCCCTACTAGAAGACATGCTATCACAACTGCTATCACCACATATCGTCGGTCATCCTCGGAAGCCATGCTCTCCCAGCCGATCTCCCTCTCGATGATGTCCAGATCATCTGTGTCGCACTCAAATAGTCTGCACAACGCGTCGCTCCCTGTCATTGGGTCATACTCTATCATCTCCCCATGTATCAGAATGCGGAGGATACGCCATACATCCTCTAATGTCACCATCGCCTCTCTAGTCACCAAATGGAATGAGGAGGTCTCTGAATGCCATCGCTCTACCAATGCGGTTAGCAATCCTATGTTTACCCTAATCTCGAGCATGAATGTGATGTAATATATCCCAAGTCCCACTAGGATATCTCTGTCCGTGCTCTTGAGTCTATGTCATAGCATGAAATAGTCTGGTCAGTTCTCCAGCATGATCAACGGATACTGTCGACTCTACATCACAATTGGGGCACAATTTTGTCAGTATTAGGGTTTTCTCCTTCGGGCTACATTTCTTTGTTTCATGGCCAAATCAGGGTGTTTTTTATCTATTCTGACCTATCCTACCCTTATCCCCCACTTTTCGGATCATTGGCATGTTGTTTTTGACCTAAATTGAGTATCCAGGGCACAACTGCGCCTGTGTTGTGTATCATGTGCCTGTGTCACATATCTTGCACTTGTGTACCCCTACACAAGTGTAGAAGACATGACACAAGCATAGGATTCACCTACACAAGCATAGAAGTCAGTTTCTGCATCCCCTGTGGGCCTCGCAATGTCCCACAAGCAATCAAAATTCATGAAATTGAAAATATGGGTTTTTGAGATCCATACCGCTGCTCCTGCATCGTCCGGTCATTTGTAAGTGCATACACGTTCTTTGAGGTGATCTCCCATTGGAATGTTTGCCATCTCTCTGCAAGGGTCCTTGTTCAGAGCAACAAATTCTCCTCTTTGGCTAGTGCAAATGAGCTCTTTTCACCCTCTTGGTCTCATTTATAGATTTTTGTCAGTGCATAGATGGATGTGCATCCTCTCCATCTTATGTTGGTCGCAGTCTTTTGCACCTTAAATTGCTTGTCCTTCATGCATCCGGTCTCCGATTGTCTGTCTGTTCGATCCTATCATTTTTATCGATCAATTGGCCTCTTTTCTGCATGTTTCCAGCCAATTCCTCGAGGGGGCATGCATATGTCATTATCAGTGTCTGGGGCATTTTTCATTATTGTTCTTTGAAACAACTCTTAAAATCACATTGTCTCAAAGAGAGGCAAAATGTAGACACCTAAAAATGGTCAATGCTTGTGGAGTCATACTTTAACATTTGCGCATTGCCTCATTTTAGGTTTTTGCGTCACATTAACATTTCTCCTATGATTCGCACTTGATTTTTATTATTTGCGAGCATTGAGTCATTCTTCTACATTCTTCAATCATCTAGTTCTCAAAATTGGTCTTGTCAACAACAATCTTCAGTCATGATTTTGGTCAATCTTATCCTGTCGCATCAATGTGCGTATTCATTTGTCATCATTTTAGACATCATCAATCCTAATTAGGGTTTTTGTCCTCTTATCAGTCTTGTCGTTTTGCGATCGATTTGTCATCAATCGTCATCCTCTTATCAATCTTATCATTTTGCGACTGATTTGTCATCACTCGTTGTCATTTCAATATTATCATTTTGCGATCGATTTGTCATCGATTGTTGTCATTATCAATCTTGTCATTTTGCAATCAGTTTGGTCATTGATCCTCGCCCTCTTGTCAAGTTTTTGTCATTTTGCGATCGATTTGTCATCGATCATCGTCCTTCTCAATCATGTCAATTGGCGCCTATCAATTTGGTCTCTTTATCAATCTCAATTAGTTTGTCAATTAATCAAATCATTTATCACATTGGTCAATTATCTTTTGTCAAGACCTAATTGTCATTCTCGCATTGCTAATTCATTTTCTAGGGTTTCATGATTTAATCATTTAACCTTGTTTGTCATTTCTCCCTCTAGGATTAATAAATTATTTATTTATCCTAAGTCTTCTCATTACAATTAAATCTTTATTTAATTGGCTAATTATTCCTCTTTTTGTGAATTAATTAATAAATGACAAATTATTAATTAATTTACCTAATTCTTAATTCCTAATTTTCCTCTTTTTCTAATTTCCTAATTTCTTAATTTCTAATTTCAATTCTCTCCTATTTCATCTCCTAATTTTATGGGAATGACATTTCAATTTGTCATAATTTGTCATAATTGACAATCAATCAATTCTTGACATAGAAATTTGTCATAAATTGTCATGAATTATCAATCAATCAAATTTTGCATAGAAAGTGCATAATTTGTCATAATTGACATGTTTGATTTGCAATTTCCATCCGAATTGAATCATATTAATTTGGTCTTTTTCTCCAATTTCTCTATAAATTGGATGAATTTCTTCATTCCCAATCTAATCACATTATTGAATAATCACTTTGTCGAATGAGAATAATCACTTTTTCAAATCAATCACGCTTTGAGTACTCTTGTGCCAATGTCAATCTTGTTTTCACATTAGGTTTATGCACTTGAAGGTGAGATCCACAAACAAAGGCTATTTGGAGAAGAAAGAAGGACAATGGAGCTGCATGAAGGAAGCATTCAGATGGTTTGCTTAGTTTTTAGTTTTGAATGCTTTGTTTTTCATGTCTTTATTGAGTGTGTTTAGGATAGATCATTGCATTTTAGTTTTCATGATTGAGCTGGATTAGTTTTTGATTTGCATCTGATGATTCCTAATTTCCTAGCATATAATTAATGTACGCTAGGAAATTAGGAATCATCACATGCAAATCAAAAACTAATCTAGCTCAATCACGAAAACTAAAATGGAATGATCTATCCCAAACACACTCAATAAAGACATGAAAAACAAAGCATTCAAAACTAAAAACTAAGCAAACCATCTGAATGCTTCCTTCATGCGGCTCCATTGTCCTTCTTTCTTCTCCAAATAGCCTTTGTTTGTGGATCTCACCTTCAAGTGCATAAACCTAATGTGAAAGCAAGATTGACATTGGCACAAGAGTACTCAAAGCGTGATTGATTTGAGAAAGTGATTATTCTCATTCGACAAAGTGATTATTCAATAATGTGATTAGATTGGGATTGAAGAAATTCATCCAATTTATAGAGAAATTGGAGAAAAAGACCAAATTAGCATGATTCAATTCGAATGGAAATTGCAAATCAAACATGTCAATTATGACAAATTATGACAAATTATGCACTTTCTATGCAAAATTTGATTGATTGATAATTCATGACAATTTATGAATTAGGAGTTTGCTAATCTATCTTAATAGCACTACACTTGCTTGATCAGATCAATTTCATGCTCCTATCTATCTTTACTCAAACTACAGATGCATCATCCGGTTCGGCAACCACACACTCAACTGATATGTACTAACTCTTTTCCAACTCATTAAACTAAACAACTTCATCGACCTTATAAATAAATTAATTAGGTCGGTAACACAACAAAAACCTAATTTTCATTGATAACTATTTGAACTCTTCTGAAGTTTGCCTTGTTAGGATCCTAGCCTGTTAAAGCTTTACAAAAGTCCTATTAAGAACTAATCATGTTAGGAATCACCCAGTTAAGGGATTGACTACAAATGTCTTGTTAGAAGCAATACCCTATAAGGAGTAACCTCAGTAGAGGATTTGAAAATCCAAGCTAATGGATCACCTTGTAAGAGGATTTGAATAACATGAAGCTTGTTAGAGCTTACTCGGTTAGGGGATTTCAATTCTATTGTAATTGTTAGAAAACAACAGGAGTTTGCTAATCTATCTGAATAGCACTACACTTGCTTGATCAGATCCATTTCATGCTCCTATCTATCTTTACTCAAACTGCAGATACATCATCCGGTTCAGCAACCACACACTCAACTGATATGTACTAACTCTTTTCCAACTCAAATTAAACTAAACAACTTCATCGACCTTATAAATAAATTAATTAGGTCGGTAACACAACAAAAACCTAATTTTCATAGAGATTACAATTCTATTGTAATTGGTAGAAAACAATAGGAGTTTGCTAATCTATCTGAATAGCACTACACTTGCTTGGTCAGATCCATTTCATGCTCCTATCTATCTTTACTCAAACTGCAAATACATCATCCGGTTCGGCAACCAAACACTGAACTGATATGTACTAACTCTTTTCCAACTCATTAAACTAAACAACTTCATCAACCTTATAAATAAATTAATTAGGTCGGTAACACAACAAAAACCTAATTTTCATTGATAACTATTTGAACTCTTCTGAAGTTTGCCCTATTAGGAGCCTAGCCTGTTAAAGCTTTACAAAAGTCTTATTAAGAACTGATCCTGTTAGGAATCACCCAGTTAAGGGATTGACTACAAATGTCTTGTTAGAAGCAATACCTTATAAGGAGTAACCTTGGTAGAGGATTTGAAAATCCGAGCTAATGGATTACCTTGTTAGAGGATTTGAATAACACCAAGCTTGTTAGATCTTACTCGGTTAGGGGATTTCAATTCTATTGTAATTGTTAGAAAACAACAGGAGTTTGCTAATCTATCTAAATAGCACTACACTTGCTTGATCAGATCCATTTCATGCTCCTATCTATCTTTACTCAAACTGCAGATACATCATCCGGTTCGGCAACCACACACTCAACTGATATGTACTAACTCTTTTCCAACTCATTAAACTAAACAACTTCATCGACCTTATAAATAAATTAATTAGGTCGGTAACACAACAAAAACCTAATTTTCATAGAGATTACAAATAAATCATTTCAAGTATGACCGTTGGATTACATAGCAATCTCTACACATCAATCAAGAAAATCATGATCACTCCTTGATCACCGCTTCATCAGAATTAGTAACTCATCACATGCTTTGCATTAGATGCAATACATTTCCTCATTCCTTATACAAAAACCATTACAACAACTTGCCAAAATATCTTGAAATTGTCTTCATACAATAATCATATGTGTCATAATCATTACTGCTCATAATCTGAACATAAACCAATATAACCAGTTCACCAAACTTAATCGGTTAGGGTTTATCAAAAATAATAGGTAGGCTTTACCGGTTACATCAATAGATAGAGTTTACACCGATTACCAAGGCACTCCATAAATTCTTCCTATACCGGTTACAGTTTCCTTCACTTGTTCATCCTATCGGTTACAAAACAATAATACAACAATATCAATAATATCATTACTAGTTAATTGGCATCAATGACAACATAACATATCATTAAAGAAATCTTCATGCAAATGTCAACAATCTCCCCCTTTGGCATTGATGGAAATACAAATATCAATACCATTGATTGTTGTGTGATTGTGAATAGGAATCATGGTTTACATTACCAAGTATTCACATGCTCTCCATGTCTTTAGCTTGTCGCTAGTTCCTCTTCCAATAATCACATAATTCTTCTCCCCCTTTGACAACAATGCCAAATTGAAAGTAATACATGTAATGTCAAATTTAATTGTGCATCATCAACAATTTGCAACTCGATGCTCCCCCTGTGGAATAAATCCACTTCTACACCAATCCATTTATAAAATTCTACAAGTAGCTCTGGGACTGATGTAATCTACATCATACTTAACTGAATTCATGAAGAGGTACAACCCCTAGCTGACTTCTAATCTACTCAAAAGTAGTCTTAAGCAAAGGTTTAGTAAAAATATCTGCAAGCTGCTCCTTCATAGAAACATGCTCTAAGATCACATCTTTACTTTGTACTTTTTCCCTCAAGAAATGATACCTAAATTCAATATGCCTGGTTTGTGCATGCAAAACAAGGTTCTTGGAAATATTTATGGTACCTGTATTATCACATAAGATCTTTACAAAATCTGAAATATTCATCTTAAATCCTTCCAAAATGTGCCTCATCCATATAGCCTGAGTACAATTCATGTAAGCTACAACATACTCGACTTCAACAATAGATTGTGAAGTACAACTCTGCTTCTTACTAATCCATGAAACAAGTCTTCCTCCAAGAAAAAATGCTCCATCGGTTCTGCTTTTTCGGTCATCAACATTTCCTACCCAATCTGCATCTATGTACACCTTCAAGTCAAAATTTCCTCCATATGGATACCATAATCCATAATCAACAGTACCTTTCAAGTATCTAAAAATTCTTTTGGTTGCTATTAGATGTGTTTCCTTAAGATTCTTCTAGAATCTAGCAACTATGCCAATTGCATGAGCTATGTCCAGTCTTATGTGAACAACATAGTGTAATTTTCCAATCATTGACCTATATTCCTTCTCATCAACAGATTTGGACTCATCTTCCTTAGACAACTTACAACCTGTAACCATTGGTGTCCCAACTGGTTTACAGTCACTCATGCCAAATGTCTTCAAGAACTCTTTCACATTCTTAGACTGTGTGATTAAAATACCATTCTTCATTTGTTGTATTTGCAAGCCTATGAAATTTTTTATTTCTCCCACTAAAGACATTTCAAACTCATTTTTCATTTCATCTGCAAAACTATTGCTCAGGTCATCATTACCTCCAAATATGATATCATCAACAGATACTTTGTTGACTAGTATTTTATCTCCTTCAAATTTGAGATATATGTTACTATCATCACTGGTTCTCAGAAAGCCTATATTCATCAAATGTGTATGATGCCTTTCATACCATGCTCTTGATGCATGCTTTAATCCATATAAAGCCTTATGCAATTTGTATACCATATATTTCTTATCAGTCAAAGCATAACCATCTAGCTTCTCAATGTATACTTCTTCTTCCAGTATGCCATTAAAAAATGTTGACTTAAAATCCATCTGGTATACCTTGAATTTATTATGTGCTATAAATGCAAGTAAAGTTCTGACACCTTCTAGTCTTGCCACTGGTGCAAAAGTTTCACCATAGTCTTCTCCTTCCTCTTGTGCATAACCTTTGCAAACCAACCTAGCTTTGTTGCAAACTACAACACCATCTTCATTCAACTTGTTCTTGAATACCCACTTAGTACCTATCACATTCTTATTTACTAGTCGGGGTACTAGGGTCCATGTGTTCTTCTCAATTTGATCTAATTCCTCCTCCATAGCTTTAACCCAATGATCATCACCAAATGTTTCCTTAGCAGTTCTTGGCTCAATAGTGGAGATCATGCAAGAATTCTCTCTGATTCTTCTTCTAGTTAGTACTCCAACATCCTTATCCTGAACAATCTGTTCATGTGATTCAGTCTCACATATCTTGGAATAACATGATCATTATCTTTAGATTCAACTTCTTTATTATCATCATCTTCTTTTGAATTTATCTATTCCGGTTGAACTGGTACATCAATATTTGCTTTGCCGGTTTCAGATTTCACAATTTTTGGTTCCAAAAACAAAATGCAAGGATCTTCATCCTTTTTCTACAAACTAGTTTCCTCTGAGACTTTAGAATATTCATCCACTTGAACATCAACACTCTCAATAATTCTCTATGCCTGGTTGTTAAAACACTTGTAGGCCTTACTCTTGGTGGAATAACCAAGAAATATACCTTCATCACTTTTAGCCTCAAATTTGCTAATATAATCACCTCTCTTAATAAAATATTTGCTTCCAAATATTTTGAAATAACTAACATCAGGTGATCTTCCATACCAATATTCATAAGGAGTCTTGTCCTTACCTCTTTTTACCAGAATCCGGTTCATAGTGTAGATGGTTGTGTTGACAGATTCTCTCCAAAAAAAATTCGCTACACCTCCTTGTATCAACATCGTCCTAGCAGCTTCAACAACTGACCAGTTGTTTCTCTCTGCGATACCATTTTGTTGTGGTGTCCTCGATGTAGAAAGCTATCGTTTGATACCAATTTATTCACAATACCTAGTGAATTCCTCAAAAGTAAATTCACCACCTTGATTTTTCCTCAGACACTTTATCTTCTTGCCGCTCTCCTTCTCAGCTAAGCCCCTGAATGCCTTGAACTTACCAAAAGCTTCAGTCTTATCCTTCAAGAATGTGACCCACATCATCCTTGAGAAATCATCAGTGAAGATCATAAAATATCTGTCACCTTGAATACCATTTGTCCTTATTGGTCTATAAAGATCTGTATGAACCAAATCTAACAAATGTTCCACTGAAAAAGATTTGCTCTTGAAAGTTGAGGATGTCATCTTTCCCAACTGACATTCTTTGCATAGAGCATTAAATGGTTTGTCCAACTGAGGCAAACCTCTCACTATCTTGGACTTACTCACTTTAATAATGTTATCAAAGTTTATATGACAAAATCTCCTATGCCAAAGCCAACTATCATCTATCTTTGTAATTAAACAGTTGTTGACTTTAGGATTAAGATGAAAAAAGTTACCTTTAGTTTTCTTCTCGGTTGCAATCAGTTCACCTTTACTGCCATAGATTTTGCACATACCATTCTTAAACTCCAATGTGTATCCTTTGTTATTGAGTTGTGCCACACTCAAAATACTATGCTTTAGACCTTCAACCTAGTAGACATCATCTGCATTACTCTTTCCATTAAGAGAAATAGTTCCCTTACCTTTAACCATGCAGGGTGAGTCATTACCAAATCTTTCAACTCTGCCATCAAATTCCTTCAAAGAAATATATTTGCTCTAATCACTGGTCATGTGATGTGAACAACCACTATCAATGATCCAATCATCAAAGTTATCCATCCTGGATACTAATGCCTTCTGGTTTGATATCTCTTCTTTAATGGCTACAAACACAATGTCTTCTTTAGCATCACCATCAGATTCCTCATAAATGATACCACCATCAACAACAATAAGACAATCTATTTTTCCTTTACCCCTGTACTTCTTGAATTTCTCTCATTTGTGCTCATTATCACCATTAGGAAAATTAGCTACAATGTGTCCAATCTTGTTGCATGCAAAACATTTCAAAGGTAATTTACCTCTATATTTACTTGTATCTCTAGGCAACCGCTTGGCCAACAATGCCTCAAGCTCAACTAAATTGTCTTCATCATCAACTTCTCTGCTAGATCTGGATTCATAACTTTGACTAGCATCTCTACTTTTCCTCATAGATGGGTTAGAAACATAAGCTCTAAATGCAAACTCAAATTTCTGTACACTACCATCATAACTATTTAATTCAAAAGTAGTAAGCTTACCAATGATGGAGTCAATAGTTATCTTGGTTTTGTCAATGGACTTCAACTCCTGAATAGCTGCAACTCAGATAGCATAGACCGGTAGCAGGGATCTCAGTACCTTACTGATCACTATCGAATCTTCCACTTTACCTCCTACACTCTTAATTTCACTAACTATCTCCTTTATCCTTTGACCATACTGGTGGATATTCTCACCTTTAGCCATCCACATATCATCAAACTTTCCTCTTAGACTCTCTTCTTTAGCAATCTTAACATGTTCATCACCACTATAAATCTCTTCAATTTTTTTCCATACCTCATATGCAGTCTCTAGACCATAAACATCTACATACTCTGCATCAGACAAAGAACTGATAATGGCCTCTAATGCTTGATGATTTTCTTGTTGCTCTTTCTTATGATCATCAATCAACATCCCAGTAGGTGCAGCATATTTAGTATCAACATGTTACCAATACTAGCTTCCCAAAATCTTGATATAAATTTTCATTATGTCACTCCATATCCTATATTTCTCTTTATTAAACTTCGGACCTTCCTTCTTCATCATGATCTGCAAGATATTTACCTCAAGCTATTCGGCTAAGACCTTAGAGGTCCTAATAATATTTGATATCGATTGATGGTATGATGAAAGAATAAGTATCCGATCAACTACTAAGAGGGGGAAGTGAATCAATAGATAGAAAAACTGATAATAACTTCACCAATCTCAAAAATCAATCTCTCAAAGTAAACTTAGAACTATCAATGTAATACCTCTATCAAGATAAAAACTCATAAGATAAACCAGTTGACTATTACAACAAATTAACAATAGACAACTTCTTCATTTCTCAATGCTTCTAGTTATCATAACTTATCAAAGTAGTTAAGTAGTTACGTAAATCAGCCATAAAAAAATAACCACAAAAACATTCACCACTTGACAAAAATATTTTTGACGTGGAAACCCAAATAGGTAAAAACAATGGTGAGATGAGACTCACAAGATTACTATCTAAAATTTTATGATGTTCGCCTTGCTAGGAGCCTAGCCTGTTAAAGATTTACAAAATTCCTATTAAGAACTGATCTTGTTAGGAATCACTCAGCTAAGGGATTGACTACAAATGTCTTGTTAGAAGTAATACCCTATAAGGAGTAACCTTGGTAAAATATTTGAAAATCTAAGCTAATGGATCACCTTGTTAGAGGATTTGAATAATACCAAGCTTGTTAGAGCTTACCCGATTAGGGGATTTCAATTCTGCTATAATTGTTAGAAAATAATAGGAGTTTGCTAATCTATCTGAACATAACTACACTTGCTTGATCAAATCCATTTCCTGCACCTATTTGTCATTACTCAAACTGTAGATACATCATCCGGTTCGGCAACCACACACTCAACTGGTCTTTGCTAACTCTTTGCCAACTCATTAGACTAAGCAACTTCATCGACCTTATAAACAAATCAATTAGGCTGACAACACAACAAAACCTAATTCTCATATAGATTACAAACAAATTGATTCAAGTATGAGCGATGGATTACATAGAAATCTCTACACATCAATCAAGAAAACCTTGATCACTCCTTGATCACTGCTTCATCGAACTTAGTAATGCATCACGCACTTTGCATTAGATGTAAGACATTTTCTCATTCCCTATACAAAAACCGTTACAATAACTTGCAAATTTTTTTAAAATTGTCTTCATACAATAATCATACGTGTCATAATCATTACCGCTCATCATCAGAACACAAACCAATATAACTAATTCACCAAACTTAATCAGTTAGGGTTTATCAAAAACAACAAGTAGGGTTTACAAGTTACATCAATAGATAGGGTTTACATTGGTTACTGGTTCACTCCACAAATTCTTCCTATACCAGTTACAGTTTCCTTCACATGTTCATCCTACCGGTTATAAAACAATAATACAACAATATCAACAATATTATTACTAGTTAATTGACATCAATGACAACATAACATATCATTAATGCAATCTTCATGCAAATACCAACAATGCACAACAAGAAGATGAAGACTATGGTGAGACACTTTCACTAGTTGCAAGATTGGAAGGTGTCAGGACTCTACTTGCATTTGCAGCATATAGAGGATTCAAGGTATATCGGATGGATGTGAAGTCAGCATTTCTAAATGGAATATTGGAAGAGGAAGTATACATTGAAAAGCTAGATAGTTATGCTTTGACTGAAGCAAAGGATATGGTGTACAAACTACACAAGGAACTATATGGGTTGAAGCAAGCACCTAGGGCATGGTAAGAAAGATTACATTCTCACTTAGTGAAGATTGGTTTTCAAAGAACCAATGAAGATAACAATATATATCTCAAGAATGAAGGAGATAAGATATTGGTTAGTGAGGTATTTGTAGATGATATAATTTTTGGAGGAAATGATGATATGTGTCATGACTTTACCAGTGAAATGAAGAATGAATTTGAGATGTCACTGGTAGGTGAAACAAAATTATTCATAGGTCTACAAATTCAATATATGAAGAAAGGTGTTTTTATCACACTGTCCAAGTATTTGAAAGAAGTATTGAAAACATTTGGAATGGAAGACTATAAACCAGCTGGAACACCAACGGTTATAGGTTGTAAACTATCTAAGGAGGATGATTCTGCATCAGTGGATGAAAAGGAGTACAAGTCAATGATAGGTAAACTACATTATGTTGTCCATAACAAACTAGATATTGCTCATGCAGTAGGATTTGTTGCTAGATTTCAAAAAAGCTCTAAGGAGACACACATGGTAGCAACTACATGAATTTTCAGATATTTGAAAGGTACAATGATTATGGATTATGGTATCCATATGTGGATATCTTTGATTTGAAAGTCTATATAGATGCAGTATGGGAAGGAAATGTTGATGATATGAAGAGTAAAATTGGAGGAGCTTTCTTTCTTGGAGGAAGGCTAGTGTCTTGGAGGAGAAAGAAACAAAGTTGTATATCAAAGTCAACTGCAGAAGCTAGATATGTTGTAGCATATATGAATTGTACCCAAGCAATCTAGATGAAACACATTCTAGAAGGTTTCAAGTTGAAGATTACAGAATTGGTATGGATATTTTGTGATAACACCAGTGCAATAACATTTCTAAGAACCCAATGTTGCATGCTAGGACAAAGCATATTGAGCTGAAGTATCATTTCTTGAGAGAGAAAGTGCAAAGTAAAGATGTGTCACTGGAGCATGTATCTACTAAGGAACAACTAGTGGATATCTTTACTAAACCTTTACCTAAGGCTACTTTTGAGTATCTTAGAGGTAAGTTAGGGGTTGTACCTGTACATGAGGTCAATTAAGCAGATGTGGAAGACACCAATCCTAGAGCTTATTAAAGATCTTGAAGTAGAATTGGTGTAGAGTGGAGCTAATCCATAGGGGGGGCAACAAGTTGTAGATCATTGTTGCAAATTGGTGAAGCATGGAATGGTTAACCAGTTGTTATTAGTATTCACTTTGGCATTGATGTGAAAGGGGGAGAAGAACTGTATATGATTGATAACCAGTTACCAATTGAAGACATGAAGAAATAGTTAAGGAGAGTACATGGAAAAGTGTAAACCAAGATTCCTATACCTGTGTATGTGCATTACTCTCAATCATCACAATCAAAAGTGGTATTGATATTTCTATTGCCATCAATGCCAAATGGGGAGATTTTTGGCATTGCATGAAGATTGCATTAATGAAGTATAGTGTTGTCATTGATGTCAATAGTAACCAGTGGTGATGCGGTATTGCAACCGGTAGTAAAGCAGTGAAGGAAACTAATATTGGTATTTGAAGCAGAGCGATAAACCAGTAACTCCAACCAGTTGATATGCCAAACCCTAATCGATGGAGCTTGGTGGTTGTGTTGATCTATGATTGAATGGTGATTGGAGATGGAGATGCCACGTATGCATGATGCATGTGATGAGTTTCAAAGTGGTTTTTACGCATAGAGATGACCGTTTTATCTTGGGAATGAGCAAATGCATAGCATGAAGTGAGTAAGGCATGATGAGTTACATGATCTAATGCGCGGTGATCTAGGAGTGGTCGAAGTTGTATTGAACGATGTGCATCTAATTGATATGAAATCCAGAGATGATATTCGAACCGATATGTTTGTAATCTATATGATCTCTTAGGTTTTGTGTTGTGTTATCGACCTATTGTATTTCTTTTTAAGGTTGATGAGTTGTTTGTAATTGTGTTGGCAATTTGGTTAAGTGTGGTAGTGTGATTGATTGCTGAACTAGAAGGAGTATCTATAGAATGTTTTGAAGGAAGATAGGAGCATAAAAGGATCTGACTAAGCAAGATAGTGCTATTACCAGATCAACAAAAATCATGTTGTTCTCTAACCATTACAACAGTTAAATCCCTTAACCGGGTAAGCTTTAACAAGCTTGATGTTGTCTAAATCCTCTAACTGGGTGATTCATTAGTTTATATTTGAAATCCTCTATCGAGGTTACTCCTAATAGGGTATTGCCTTTAACAGGGTAATGTAGTCAATCCCTTAACTGGGTGGTCCCTAACTGGATCTATTCCTAACAGGACATTTTTGTAAAGATTCTAGCAAGGCTTTGCTCCTAACAGGCCAAACTTCATAAGAGTTTAGAATACTTGTGGGTATTCATCCCCATCATGGTTTTTCCCATTTGGGTTTCCATGTCAAAAATCATTGTGTCAAGTGGTAAATAATTTTGTGGTTACATTTTGATATGGTCGATATGATTAACTGGTAAAGCCACTTAGATATGATTTGATGATCGAAAGTGATCTAAAATGAGCTATTACTAATGTTAGTAAAGTGGTTTAATTTTTTGGTTAAATTGTATGTGAGTTTCAGATCTGTTACATTATATCATTGATGTTTTGGTCAATAGGTAAGCTTGATAGTGTAGTATCAATTTTTGTTACAGTATTTAAACCGTTTAGTTTAGTGAATGATTTATGAGTTGGGATTAACTTTGGTGAAAGTTTAGTTTGTTTTCTATCTACTGATTCACCCCCCCTCCTCTTGGTATTTGACCAGATCCTTATTGATTCATCATATTATCATAGTTTAGCTACTATTGAGATTTATTTAGCTCCTCTTTTATTTTCTTTAGTTCTCCTAATTTTAGGATTAGGACATCTCTTTCTTTCTATAAAAGCAAGCCTTTATTCTTTGCAATCATTATTCATGTGTGCAATTTAATATATAATTCTCCAGTTATCATGGATCATATTATCTTTGATTGATCTCTTTTGTGTGATGGGTGTTTTGCGTGTAGATGATTATTGGATCTTTTGGTTGTATATGTTGGAATGCACTAATACCGACAGTAAACTGAGAGGGCGGTGAATCAATTTACTAACAATAACAATAATTAATTTAATTATAAACCTTATACAAGAGCACAACTCAATGAAGAATATAACATGAAAGAACAATACAAATAACACCAATATTTTGATGTGGAAAACCCAAAAAGGAAAAAACCATAGTGGGAAACCCTACCCATAATCAGATGAATACACTGTAGTAGTATTATAAATAATTATAATGGGGTCTGAACATGTAGAAAGGCCAACAACCTAGAGTGAATTGCTCATCACAAAGGGAAGTCTCACTGACTTACAAAAATCAGACTACAATCTGGAAAACAATGAACTATGAAAGTGGCATCTACTAATGCGTGATATAGTTTCGGTTAAACACTAATGTCTGTACTGCAATATTAAACCTTTCAATCCTTCACCTGAATGATATGACTATATTCACACTTAATCCTTTCTCTAATAATGTAGACTTAACCAGCCATTGTAGACATTTAAAAATAATAACTTTTAATTATTTTTAATTCCTCACATAATTAATTAATTAATTATGTTAATTCAAATTCTCCTCAATATTAATTAAATATAATTAATATTGTCACTATAGTATGTGACTGATTTATTTAATAAATCAATCCCTTTCTTTATTCTTCTAAAAAGTTAAATCCTCACAAATCTCCATCTTAACTAATTAATTTCAATTAATTAGTTAACCAACATGATTCATACAAACCATCTTCTTAATTAATCATTAACCTAATAAAGTCTTCTAGAAACTCCCTAAACTCACTTAACCTTATTCTTCTAATTTTTAATTCCCTCCACTCATTCTCTCTCCTAGTAAAATCTTCCTACAAATCCTAATCCCACCTAACATTTCCTCTAATCCCCCTCCTAATGAGTTGCTAATGGTTAATCATCATGATTAGCCACAAAGTCAACTCCTTGTCCCTTCCATCCAACCACTAGCTTTTAATTCTCTTTTCCTATGTTAATGTGAGATTTTCAAAATCTCACAATCCTCTAGGCATCTCCTCTCCCAAGGAATTTTTAATTCCTTCTTATTCCTCCAATCCCCATGATTATCTCTTTTTGGATAATTTTAAATTCCTCCTCCCCATTCTTAAAAGAATGTCACATCCCTTGCTCCTCTCAAGGCACATTGGGAATCCTTCCCAATGCACCTTGCTCCTCTCAAGGCACATTGGGAAGCCTTCCCAATGCACCTTTCTCTTCTCAAGGTACCTTGGGAAATCTTCCCAATGCACCTTGAGGAGTGTGGAGACAAGAAATGCCTTTAAGGTATATCTCTTGGTCTCCACACCCTCTCTTGGACCTTGTGTGAGCTCACAAGCAATCCTAGCCCTTCAACTTGAGTCCATCCTAGCCATCCATTCTTCCTCTCCTCTTCCTATAAATTGAGGACTCCATCTCTCCATTCTTCATCTCCAAGTTCAGTAATCTTATGCTACCCTTTTGAGCCCAGCAAATCATCTTAAGCAACCTTATTATGTCCAAATCATATCTCATCCATACTTAACCATTTTGTCGATATCATCCTCTTAAAATCCCTTTCATATTGTGTACAACATTGGAGAGCCATCCAAATCAAGCAAGCAAGAGGAGCACATCAAGTGAAGCATCATCTAAGGGTGCTTTCATTTCATCAAGCTCTATCCGAAGGAGAAGGTATCAATTTGTTTGGTATATGCATTTCAAATTATGTCTTTGGATTTCATGTGATTATATGTTTGATTTGTATATTTGTTATCTAATCCACCTCACAAGTCTTTTCCCCTCTTCATTTTGGCATGCACGGTGGGACCCACGTCCCTGAATGTAACCTTCTTTTGCAAATTATTGTGAGTTTTTGTCGCAGGTTCCACTTCAACATGAAAACTCGTACGAGTTCCTATCTAATGTTGAACAAATCTATTTCTTTTGTTGTATAGGCCACCAAGAAAACTCATACAAGTTGGGATTTGTCGTACGAGTTTGTATAAGAACTCGTACGAGTTTCTATTTACTCGTATAAAAATAGAATTTTTTTAGCAGTTTTTTCTGTCCTTTGTACTTAAACTTGTATGAATTTTTGTCTTATGTAGTACAAGTTTTGTGTTCTGTCATATGGTTGTCTGGGGTTTGTCATACGAGCTGGTGGAATAACTTGTACGAGTTTCTGTTTCTGTTTACTCATATAAAAAACAAAGAGTTTGTTTTTTAGCAATTTTATATATGGAATATAGTCAAATTTTAGGGCTTTTGCAGGATCAAGAGTTTTTGGATGTTTTGACAGTCTAACAAGTGTTTGTAGATCTCATTTGTCAAAGGATTTGTCAATCAAATCTACGCTTATCAAAGATTACATTTTGAAACTACTAACCAAGTGGTGTTGCAGGTTGCCTTGGAGATTCGATTAGACCATGTGTTTTCGATTTTTAGGCACTTAGGCTTAATTAGGGGGATAAATGAATCATTGTCTTTTGTTTTTGTGGAAAGTGTGAAAGTAGGAGAGTATGCTTTTTTCTATCTAGACAATGATAAATCCAGACCTTTGGCACTTTTCTATCTATTTACTATCTGCAAATCTGCTTTGTTAAATTTAGGAATTTAAAAGTAAAAATAAAAAATCTAGCAGGCCTGCCCTCCCAACTTTCTCTTTGAGAAGGTAAGAGGGGAATGACCCAAGTGAGTACACCCAGACCTGGGGTTCCCAACTCACTATAATAAATAGGCCATTGACTATGAAAGGGTCAATGGTTGGGGCTATATGAGAGTTCACTCTCACATTGGGTGCTTAGTAGGATCCTAGAGATCTCAATCATGCTTGCATGACTACTAAGTTCTTGGTGCTTCATTGTGCTAGAGGCCTCAATTGCACTTGCGCAACTTCGAAGGGTAGCTCCTAACGGGAAGACTTACTAAACACCTTGTTCATAGTGGCCAAAAACCTTCTAGTTATTGGTGCAGGAGGTTGGACCTCCGAAGCCGCCCATATTTTTACGACCCTTAGTAGAGACATAAAGTTCACCATGAGGAGTTTTCATGGGAATTGATGCTTGGCTACCCCGTGAAGTGAGTGTCATGGAGGGGAGCCAATGGGGTCAATCATCTAAGTGTTCGCTCTGGGTAAGCGTAGCTGGGAAACCGATTGGGATCCAATGACTGTTGTCCTTGCCAGCCTTAAGAATGTTGTATATGAGCATGAGTGTCTTTGAGATAATATGCATTTGATCATTGTGTTTGCTTTGTTTGATACATACTTTCCAAGAGAAGACTAAAAACACATCACTATCCCCAAACACTTTGCAAAAACACTTGTCAAGACACAAACAATTATCCAAGTCATTACCCACACAAAGTTCAAAATTGCATCAAAACTCCATTTGTCCCATGTTTCATAAGCCCAAGAGAGAAGCTAAGAGTTCATCCTCTCCATCAACATTCAAGTTTGTCCTTTGAAACACCTACTATCATCCAAATTAGGGTTGTTGTATCCATTCATACAACTTGCCATTCAAATCAATCCTCGATTAAGTCATGTTCATGCCAAAGACAACCTAGTCATCAAGTTTCTTCTAAGCCATCAATACCATACCTCCTCCATCAATCATCCTCAAATTTCCCAAGGACTTAGAAGATCAGATCAATCTCCCTCCACTATCAAATCAATTATCAAAATT